>NC_140598.1:27596329-28033829 GCF_057381915.1 Diplotaxodon limnothrissa
TGTGTCACAGTTTCTGGATGATCCCCACAGAAAGTACAATTAGTATTTATGTCCCTTTTAAATTTTACCATGTAGTGACTGGCTGGATAACATTTATGTAGAATTTTAAATGAGACTTCTTTTACCTTATTTACAATCAAATATTTATGGGGGATCATCCAGACTGTCTTCCTGCCTAATCATTATGTGCCACTGATCCACAAGGGACACAGCCTTTGAATTGGGATGGCCTTCGTCGCGTAGCTGTGACGTAATCAGCCTTAAAATGCAGCCTTTAAAGCTGCAGACCCTGAATTGGGACACAGCCATCGAGGCTTTGAGCCACAGTCCTGCCTGTTCACATTTTATTCTGTAAAAACTAAATTTCCACTGCTTTTATAACCTTTAGTGGGGAGAACATAGCTAGGATTTAATGATTTAACAAATCTTTTGAATCCTTTGTCCTCCACAATGCTAAATGGCTGGGAGTCCTCAATCACCATGCTAACCAGGTCTTCATCTATTTGAGATTGTTCTCCTGAGGAAAGACAACAAAAACAAAGCACAAATATAAATATCACACACGTAGCGTATTACAGTTGTATAATATTGTTATATCATTTAGTAACATTACTGCATGCTATATTATCATTGCATTTGATGGCTCACCTGGTCTTGCTCCACAATCGGTGTTCCCCTTATTCTCATGCAAAGCTCTGTAGTGCCTAAGCATGGATGAGGTGTTGTTGTTATATCCCAGCTCCCTGGCACATAGCAAACACTTCACCTTGTACAAAAGTAAAGCCGCTTAACATAAATTGTATTGCACCATCAGTATTATGAAAATACATCTTCTGTAGAAATTTACATACCTTGTTGGGAGGAATAAAATCAAAATGTTCCCACACAGGGGAGGACATCCTCCTCTTCTTAGCTGGCTCCATTCTCTCCTGACTTTCTCTCCTCACTCTCATAAACCTCCAAACTGTCTCCAAACTCTCACTAACCGCAACTCTCCATCAAACACCCACATTTTGAATGAAGTCTGAGGGGTTTATATCGCTGTCATAGCTCGCGGCAAAGTCCGAACCACTTCCTGAACCAGTCACGTGGTACAGCCGGGCAGCGAGGCTTCGGACGTCATCATTTTCAGCTCCTCCCATAAATGAAGCAAGCCTCAATAAACGCATCGCGGAAACGCCCCCTCAATTTCTCGACACAAGCTTTGACGCCTCGATACAGAACGTCACATCACTACTGTTGGCCACATGTCGACAAAGTTATGTGACATTAGCGATGTTTGTACTTTCAGCGTTTACTTTGTTTTAAAGCCTTTAAAATATAATAATCAGTGTTGGGTAAGGTACTTTAAAATAGTAACTTAGTTACATTACTAGTTACTTCTCTCAAAAGTAACTCAGTTACTTCAAGTTACTCGTTACTTTCAAAGTAACTAGTTACTAGGGAAAGTAACTTTGGTTTTACTCAGAATTCTCTTGTTAATGTGTTGCTTCCATAACTTTGCCAGTCTTCTAGCTTGCTTACTTGCCACAAGTGCACTGTGCCACCTACCAGTAGAAAGGAAAAGATAATGTGCACATTTCCACGAGAGAAATCCCACGCCTGGACCGTCATTGACTGCTGCCATGATTCTAGCCTACGTCACAGCGTCATGTGCGCCTTTTACATCCAACACAAAAACTGCAGTCGTGGTGCTTTCGATTGTACTCAGAACTCGGAAATTCTGCCTTCTGAATAGGAAGATGTAGGCAACACTAGACTGCAGATGAGCTGCATACAGAGCTGGACTGGGACAGAAAATTGGCCCGGGCATTTTGACTAGAGACTGGCCCACCATTATAGGAAAAATCATAAAGCCTTTGAATGAAAATAAACACTGTTGTGATGGTGATGTACACTGTTTTGATGGTATATATGCATCAATCTATCAATCGTTTGTTGTAAGATTCAGATAATTATTTTTTAAAAGCTAGACATTTTAAATGAGAATAAGAAAGAAAAGTATTTCTTTGTGCCCCCCTTTCCCTGTTAATGCCCTACATGCCCCCCTGGCAACACTTTGCTAGATCCGCCCCTGCACAGTTACCAGCTGTCAGCTACCTAAAAAAGGATCCTGGTGTTATTTGTCTCTCAGAAACAGTTCATAACTTCCCTTCAACTCATTCATGTCACCTAAAAGGTAAACCTGTTTCTCCATCACCTGTTCAGCTCTGATGATCCAGTAAGGACATCTCCTGGTTTCATCTTCATGTTTCCCTCTCACCAGATAACCAAACTGATATCATGACCAGCAGCTTTTTTGCAGCTGTGGCTCCAGCAAACATCAGCTGATACTAGAAATTAATATTAAATAAATTCTAACAATAGCTGATCATGCTTAAACGTGCTGCTGTTGTTTAGCGCGACATCCGCTGGTTTCCTCTTTAGGCGCAAAGTGGGCGATAAACAAACAAGAGAGCCGATCAGCTGATCATTGATCAGTTTTCATGACTGAAGTAGAAACGGGAGAGGGAGGGGGGAGAATGAGAGGAGAAGAGGCAGCTGTGCAGCGTAAAGACACAGAATAAATCCAGCTTTGTGTCTTTTTCACTGTAGCTGAATTACGGGACAAACTGTTCCTTTTCACCTCAATAAGAAACGCGTAATATTTTCTCTGAATACCAGGCGGGACGGTTGGCAACTCTAATAACTTATGAACAAAATAAAGTTCAACATCAGTAACATAGCACCACCCAGCTGTATAGAAACTCCGTCATGCTAGCTAGCACGCAGTACGAAAAAGTCAGAATAACGAAAATAAACTCCACCTAAACTTGGTTCATATCTGACCCAGAGAGACTGCAGGTCATAACTTGCAGTCTCTTTTCCTTCATCCACCTGCTGGCCTCCACCACTTGCTAATGTTACTGAATCTGTTGAAGCTCCGCGATAGCCACCACACGAAGTAACGAGTAACGACCCTATCTAAATCCCAGTAACGAGTAACGCGTTCCTGATTTTGGCATAATAACTAGTTACCGTGCTCGTTACCACAATAATAACGTAGTTACTGTAACGCGTTACTTAATAACGCGTTAGTCCCAACACTGATAATAATACAATAGTCGACCTTAATCTTACAGATAATGTGATGATTTTGTGGATAATTAAAGTCAGTCATATATCCACAAACACAACAAGCTGAAAGTCAGTGATGCTGCTTGGTTTGCAGTCCTGAATATCACGGCACAAGCAGTATTCACTGCACTGTTAATGTTAGCTGTGTTATATTGCTGCCTCTGTTCGGTGGCGTCGAGCCAAACGGACTTTAACGTGTGTTTGAACGAGCTGACGGTTCACTCGTTAATGCTGGGTTTACACTGTGCGATTTTTGGCCCATTTTGAGACGATTTTTGAGTCGTGCGACCGTTTTGGCGATCGGCCCGAGTTTGGCCTTCATCGTGCATCGTTTAGTATACGTGGGGTAATGAGAAGCGATTAACACCTCACGACCAGCTCCCGATCATCAATCACTATCTCCCTGACAACAGGGAGATAGTGGCTGGAGTGAGGAAGTGGGGGTCCTAGGAAACTGGGTCACGGGTGAATGAGAAGATTCTGCCACAGATGAAGACAGAATTAACATCTAGGTAAGGAGCTGGTGACTGAGAAACGTTTGCTGGTGAGTTATTTTCCTTACTTGCAGGTCCGGGTTTGAAAACTCTGAGGAGGGAAGTAAGAGTTAACAGAGAGTCTGGGCGTAGGGCAGACTGGAAGGCAGGCAGGCGAGCAGGCTGGCAAGCAAGCATATGAAGAAGTGCAGCAGGAGCTAAAAATAAATGTTTGTTTCAGTTCTATGAAGCTGAGTATTTTGGATTAGTAGCACTGCTGTGTTTGTTGCATCATATTGCTGTAATTGTTTATATGCTTTATATATTCTGAGGTAAGTTGATCTATAGTGTTACATCATATTCTATAAGGCTGTTATGTGTTTGTATACTTTCTGCCCAGTTTGACCCATTTAGCAGAAGTCAGCCTGTTTAAGGCTCTGATATCTATTCTGTATGACTTAAAGCAGTTATGACATGGTCTGACTTTCTCACCCAATAAAGAAATATTTCATATATCAGTCTACTCTTCATTTTATCAGAAACAGTTTTCACAGCTCGTACATTTGCTTTTTACACATATATGTAAGCATTGAGCCAAATGTAATAATGCCAACATATTAAATGGTAAAATGATAAATGGCCTGTATTTCTATAGTGCTTCACTTAGTCCTTAAGGACACGCTTTACACTGCATTCAGTCATCCGCCCATTCACACACTGGTGATGGCAAGCTACATTGTAACCACAGCTGCCCTGGGGCGCACTGACAGAGGCAAGGCTGCCGGACACTGGCGCCACCGGGCCCTCTTACCACCACCAGTAGGCAGCGGGGTGAAGTGTCTTGCCCAAGGACACAACGACTGAGATTGTCCGAGCCGGGGCTCGAACCGGCAACCTTCTGATTACAATCAGAAGATCTTGAGCCACGATCGCCCCTTAACCGAGCAATATTTGTTTCTTATATATAATACATCTATATACACACTGTCAAAGATACTTGTCTTTGAGTAAAGATTTAAGGTGATAGGAAATATAAATAACTACAACTTGAATCTTTACGGAAGCTCAGTATTTGACAGAGTTCAAGCTCACTGCTGTAATAACTAATAATGTTTAATATGATAACTAGGGGCAGCACGGTGGCACGGTGGTTAGCACTGTTGCCGCACAGCAAGAAGGTCCTGAGTTCAATTCCACCATCAGGCCGGGGTCTTTCTGTGTGGAGTTTGCATGTTCTCCCCGTGTCTGCGTGGGTTCCTTCCGGGTACTCCGGCTTCCTCCCACCGTCCAAAGACATGCAGCTTGTGGGGATAGGTTAATTGGATAATCCAAATTGCCACTAGGTGTAAATGTGAGTATGAATGGTTGTCTGTCCTTGTGTGTTAGCCCTGCGACAGACTGGCGACCTGTCCAGGGTGTACCCCTCCTCTCGCCCTATGGCAGCTGGGATTGGCTCCAGCACCCCCCGCGACCCCGAAAAGGATAAGCGGTAGCGAATGGATGGATGGATGGATAATAATAACTATAATATTGGCCATATTATACTTACATTACCAAAGTGAGATGGTTTTAGTCTCATGACCAACATTAGCTAATTGTTATTTACTAGCTAATCTTAAATGACTGTTCAGCACAGAAATGAAGCCCAACAATCATGTTTTACAGTCCTGTGGTCTCAGCCTCAGATACTTATCAAATCACACAAAGCTCTTGTAGAAACAAATGAGCAAAATATGTTCTCCTTCATTTCTGTCAAACAAAGCTGTATATATTTCCAGCTGTTAGTATCATGGTTGCTAGGCAACCTGGGCAGCGCGACGGAGGCTAGACCGTCCCATTTTACAATCTCACAAGCCTCTCAATTCCGGCCTTAGCGGTCTTTGAGTACACGTCCCTTGAGGACCGTTAAGGCTGCAGAACCTGAATTGGGATACAGCCAAAGTCTGACAGCAGTTTGAAGAGGAAATGGATTCTGTTCTGTTCTTCACTCATCACCTACCTGACAGCTGACACCTCACACCTGTTTCTCACCTGCAGGTCAGACAGGAGGACACACAGAGGATGGAGGGAAGGAGGCTGGATCTGTTGGACTGAAAGTTGCTCTGCCTGTCTCTGCTGTGCTTCTTGTTGCTGCTGTTGTTGGGTTTTGGATCTACCAAAAACATAAACAACGGCAGAGTCAGGACTCATTCCAGCCTGCTGTTCCACTTCTGTGGAAACATTTCGGAAAGCTCTACCTTCCCCCTCAGACACTTTATTTTTTTTTTGTTTGTTTTTTACCTGGCAGGGGCGGATCTAGAAGGGTGGCATGGGGTGGCAAGTGCCACCCCAGTTTTCCATATGACAGTGTTGTTTATTGAAATAAGATAGCATTAACACTTTGAGCGTAGTTACAGTCAACAGTGAATATAAATGCTAAAACTGAATATATTGCATGGTGTTTTTTCTAAGGACAGCGCGAAAACAGTAAAGAAAGAAAAAAAAGCCACCTCTTTCCTATTGGTGGAAAAATGCACCATGTCGACCTTTTTTTTTTTAAAAAGTCAACACGTGGGATTTGGTTGTTTAGGAAGAGGGAAAGTTTTTGGAGCGACGGTAACGGCAGCGAGACAGAGCGAGGGAGGGAGAGAGTTTTTAGATGTGGGAGATTTGTGACGTTTAGTGTGGAGTGTATACTTAGTGTGTTGTGTAGTCGTTATTTTGTTTTGTGTGTCACTGAGGGCACTAATGAATGTCACTAAGGCACATTTGCAATGTAAACACTGAGTAGAAAGTTTTGTGATACACCTCCTGTTGTCAGGCCTGCAGGTTTAATACTCAATACTTGAAATGTGAAATTCACTTGTATTTTTATTTTTATTCCTATTTATTCAATTTATCCCCTTCGTATATTTTATTTATATTGTCTCTGTATTTATATATATGTGTGTGTGTGTGTGTGTGTGTGTGTGTGTGTGTGTGTGTGTGTGTGTGTATATATATATATATATATATATATATATATATATATATATATATATAATATTCTGTAACTCTGTAACTTCTGTCGGTGCTGTGCTTTTTTGGAAATCGAATTTCCCAGAGGAACCCACCCGAGGGATTAATAAAGTTCTATCTAATCTAATCTTATCCCTGTGCTGTTCTGTCTTTTGGTGGACAAACTTTTTTTACTGGCACACATCATTTGTGGGGCATCTTATTGTGACACCTGATTGTTCTCTCATTTTAGTTTTAGTAATATTTTTAAATGGTTGTAGAAAATGAAAAAAAAATGGCAGGTGTATTGGCTACATTTTTAGATAAATAGTTGTATATGTTTACAAAATGTACAATTTATATTTGCATTTCAAGTTATAAAAATTTACTCAACATGTCTGTGTGATTTTTTACAGTAAAAAAATACTACTAGGATTTTAAGTTCTTTGTGTGATTTCAGATCAGTAACACCAATGCAGTATGTCAGTGAAAAAAAAAACAACTAAATTCAGTTGAGCTGAAAAGAATGAAACCAAACAAGGGGAAAAAATAAAATGAAACAATTTGAGGGTGAAATACAAACGTAAACTCAAAAGGAGTCAGAAATGGTCAGTTGTATTTCAGACCTCAGAGGGTTAATCCAACAAATCATGGTTTAAATTTTTGTTCATGACAGTGCAGATTTCTGACATTTTGTGTAATTTAAGCGTATAACAATGTGATTGTTTTCTAACAAAAAACAGTGAAACTTAAGTTAGACTTGTGTTTGTAAATGAACCGCCCCATGTTGTGTAGCTTTCTGGATTTTATACTTATTGGGCTACATATTTATTATACAGGCTATAGAGTACATAGAATCAAAACTCACATGTTTTATGTAACTAAAGTGTTTAATTATGTGGGCTACAGACAATAATTACGTTATAGACTATATTTATATGAAAAACGTGTATAATTACTGCATTTGAATCATTATAACCACATGTAACCACCTGCATATGTGTTTGAAAAAAAGGCTTTGATTTTGCCACCCCATTTGATTTCTTTGCCACCCTCATGCCACCCTAAGAAAATTTCTCTAACCCTGGAGGGAACTACTTCCTCGTACACCTTTCATAATCATGTGTGAAATACGGCTGTATAAATGTGTCGCAGCCTGTTGGTGTGCACACTCACAACAATGGTTGAGCATAAATGGAGTGGACATATTTTTCCTCTAAAGAGGAGGAGAGGACAGGGGCAGCTGCTGTTGGGCGAGACAGACGTCAGCCAAGATGTTCAAATGGCACATAGCTTCAGTTTTTTATTACTTTATGATAATTCTGCATTATTAAGTGATAAGAACAAGTAATCTGATGTCCTGTAATCATTATGATGCTATAATTTGAGACAAAATAAAAGATACAGTGAATAAAATACATTTTTGTACAGAGTATCGAATCAGTATCGTTGATACCACCCTGAACTCTTTGAGGCCTTTTTTCTTTTTTTCTCCTCTGTTGCTATTTATTATAGTAGACTTATATGTTCAGTACTTATGTTTTACTATTTCTGCATTTTTTTAACCTGAATTACACAAAGACCTGTGTGTTTAACACAAGTTTGGAAGGAGAAGCTAAACCTATTAATGTTAAACCTGCATTCTTTCTAATGACCAGCAGGGGGTGACTCTGTTCTTTTACACGTGATTGCAGTGAAAGAACAGAGCCACTGCAGTTCATCAAACACATGCATCGTGTAATCTTTCCATTTTTGCTTGTGGGCAAAGATCTGATCTAAACCCACTTATTTAGATTTAGTCAGTGAAAACTAGATTTTAAGATCAGGCAGGAACATTGTTTCTTTGGCACTGATGTCTCAGCATACGAATGATACCATGATGAGCAGTCAGACAGCAGCCTTCATGTAACGTGTAACACATTACTGCACTCCCTGGTTTGATTTGTATCTTAGCTTTCAATTTAAAGCTTTCAGGAACAAGTTTTTGGCTTAAGATTTTTTAAAAAGAACAAAAACAAAAATGATAAAAAATTGAAAAAAAAAAGGCTGTTTGTTAATAGTTAAATTTGTTTTGGATAATTGGATAAATTGTGTCCTTCCATGAAGAATAGTCAGTCCTCCACCATGCCTGTATTTCAACCAATAGAAAGCTGGTGCTCAGAGGAAGAGGGCGGGCTTCACTTGGTGTCAGTGACAAATGAAAAAAAGCTCAAATGAGTGAGAAGGACGATGAAGGAAACATCTGTGCTGTGTCTGCTCTGTAAGTAGAATCTCTGTGTTTGTTTGAATTCTTGTACTTTTACTGTCTGCTCTCCTGATAACTGATGATGGAGGAGAAGACATGAAAAACAAATCAGGCTGAATTCAAGTTCAAACACCACGAGGACCAACTGCAGGTCTGAACTGACTCTTTATCTTTGCTCAGGAGTCGAGGAAACACAGCAGGCAGTGAAAAGATCAAATCATTCACTCATTATATCAACACAGCTGCACAGTTGACACATGACCTTGTGGGATTTACTTTTTCAGTCGCTTGTTGTCCAAACTTTATTGAAATATGTTGCTGGCATCAAACTGAAAATTAGCAGATTAATCAGAGAGATGAGTTTGTGTGTTTGTCAGCTGTTTGTGTGGAGTTGTTCTTTATGTTCACCTCAAATCAACCTGAGTGTCATTTCTCTTTAGTTCTGATCTCACTGCTGAGCTGCACAACAAACCAAGGTCAGTAACCTTCTTCTGTCACAGTTTAAACCTGAGAAATGCTCACTGATATGACCTGATTGGGTTCATGTTTCACAATGTAAAGTCTAACAGATCATCAGTTTCACATATGAATGAAATTATTTATTTAACAAAACACCTTTTACGTCATTCTGTTGTTTTTGACAAAAGTCTAACAGATCATCAGTTTTTCATTTTAATCCTCACAGCTCATCTGACTGTGAGTCCCAGCAGCTCTCAGATCTTTAAAGGAGACTTTGTGTCTCTGAGCTGTGAGGAGGACGACAGCTCTGCTGGATGGACTCTGAGAAGAAACACAAGCACACACACCAGGACTCAGTGTGGAGATGGGTGGGGAGAATCAGCTGGTTCTTCCTGTACCTTCAACCACATCGTCTTAGTAGACAGTGGAGTTTACTGGTGTGAGTCCAGAGAGGGTCCCATCAGTAACATGGTTAACCTGACAGTCACTGGTAAGCTGAGTGTGTGGAGTTAGTGTTGATGAAGCTGTGTGTAAATGGATGAAATGCTGTAGTTTGTCTCTGTGTTGAGGTGGATCAGTGATCCTGCAGAGTCCTGTCCTCCCTGTGATGGAGGGAGATGACGTCACTCTGCTCTGTAAAACAAAGACCACTCCCTCCAACCTCCCAGCTGCTTTCTATAAAGATGGCTCCCTCATCAGGAAGCAGCCTACAGGTCACATGACCATCCAGCATGTTTCCAGGTCTGATGAAGGTCTCTACAAGTGTGACATCAGCGGTCATGGAGAGTCTCCATCCAGCTGGATCACTGTCACAGGTGACACACTCACCTGTCTGTGTTTCTGCAGCTTTCAACATTCACAATGTGACGACAACTTAATGACTGTGTTTGCTTTATTTTAGACGAACACACCACCACACCTCCACCTACATCCACACCTCCACCTACATCCACCTCTCCCCCTGTTCTCTCTGCGTTATCATGTGTTGGATTAGTCTGTGTTGTGGTTCTACTGGTGTTACTGGTTCTGTTGGTGAGACGATGTGTTCACAGGAAACCTGAAGGTGAGACTCAGACTTCCTCATTTTTCACGTCTGAGTTTGTTTAGTAGAATAAAGTTCACATTTATTGTGACCACAGTAACAATTTAAGTTTAATCTCTGTTTAAATATTTAATTTAGATTTTTTTTTCATTTTTGAAAATTTCAGAATATCATAAAGATGTTTTAGAAGATGAAATCATCACTCATGTCATGTACGACACCATCAAGATATCAAATCAGCAGCAGCAGCCAATCAGACAACAGAGAGGTAATATTATGTCGAGGAGGATGTTTTCAAAATTTCTGCTTAGTTGTCGGATTTTCTTCTAAGAGTGTTTCTGTGTAGCTTTACAGTTTGGGGATATTTACAGAAAATATGAGTGAAGAATTTAATGGACCTGCAAATGTGTGACCTTTTTGTGCATTATGAGTATAGTTTGGTATGAAATGGGTACGAGAACATTTTCTCAATCATGTTTTTAACAGTGGTTAACTGAAGCTAACAGCTCTGCAGTCGTCCAGCATCCTGTTTCTGATAGAAAGAAAACACTTCAGCTGCAGGTGTTTCAACACAGAGCTGTTCATTGTTTATCTGAAAAAAAATCTGTTCTGTCTCTGTTTCAATACCAGAGGTGGCAAAAGTACAGATATTTTTTATCTAAGTAGAAAATATCTGTACACTGAACCTCACACGGTGGTTCAATGTGGGGAAAATCCCATTAGTTGGCTATGATCTGCTGCCCTGAGGTTTCCTGTTCTCTGTAAATTGAATTCAACAAGTTGTAAGCAGATGTTTCAAACGCTATCTTGACTGATTTCCGTCCAATACACTTACAGTACACTGTGTACACACTGTCCTTATACTAGACCGGATAAAGTTAGTGTGAAGGTGAAATTTAGTAAATGAATGTCAGTGTCATCAGCTTAGTTTCAAATTGGTCTCTGCTACATTTGATGTAAGCTAACTCTGACCATGAAATCACAACCACTGTGCAGCAGTCACACACTAAATCCATCACAATGTGACAAACCTAAACTGCAGATTGTTTTCAAGGAAGTTTTTGAATAAAACATAACACACATTTTAACTCTAAGCTCTCTTCTTCCTCTCCTTTCCTCTATTCTCATCTTTCTCCATCTCTGAGTGAAGTTAGCTCTCTTTCTTTTCAGTCCCTGTGAGCTGCTAACGGTCCCAAAGCCGGACCTTTAGCTAGCAACACACTGTGAGACAAACTGCACACAAACAGTTTGTGTGTTTGCTGATGTTTATTAACCTCTGGGTGGTCTTGGGTCGATTTGTGCCATTTTCCATTGTTCGTATACACGCCATTTGCACTTTGTTGAATGGAATATAGCGAAAGTCTGCAAAAAACAGTTTGGTCACATTTACTGTTAAAATTTCAGTATGACTTCCGGAAATTAGCTTCAGTGGCTAAGCTACAGACAAACTTACACTATTGGTCTTAGTGGTCGATTTGTGCCCCATTGAAACCCATTATAAACGCTATTTTTCACTGCAGATTAATTACGGTTAAAGGGATCGTGATCGTTCCACCTTCAGTCTTTGTGGGGAGCTTGCCAGCAGCTGGCCGCCTGGAGGGCTTTTTATGCTCCTGCAAAAAAAAAAAAAAAAGTGGATCGAAATACATGTTGGTGCTAACCCTAACCCTTAAAACAACGAAACTATAATAAAAACTTTGTATGAATATTTCAGGGAGAAGTAGTTTTACAAGACTGGCTAATTTAAAGTGGAAAGAAATATTGATATATAATCTTTTTATAGCACTTTTTATGGCGTGGTCGATTTGTGGCTCTAAGACCAATAGTGTATGCATTTTTCTAGGACCTCCCAGAGGTTAAGTTGATAGACATGTTGCATTTGAAATTACCTGCTTCTGAAACAACGTTACTCCTTTTATGCTCATTCCCCTTTTCGAGGGCTAGCTAGATACTAAAGTAAGCAACCAGAATCTATGAACATTAGCATTCATTTTAGTGCTGTGGAGAAAAAAAAGAAAAACATTAATCTTCCTGAAGATTCTAATTAACATGAGCCTTCTCTGTACCTGATTGGAACTAAGGCTGAATAGCAGCCTTAATGCTGTGATGTTTGCTTTGTGCTCCATGGTGAAATACATCAGTCAGCATTTACGGCGGATGGCAGCTTTGTGGTCGTCCTGTGTCAAAGAAACCTTCCATGTGTACAACTGTTTCACAGCAGATGAGTTCAGATAAGAAAACAGTCATAGTTGTTATCGCTTAATCTCTTTACTGTGCCACTTTACAAAAAAGAAGAATGTTTTGCAATAGCTTTAGTGCAATAACATAAAAGCAATGCAGTTGTTGTGCGTGTAGTAATTTGGATGTGTTTCATTCTACAGAGACGGATTCAGTGGTAGTATACCCAGGAGGGAGAACTGAAGACGTCAGTTATGGCCAGACAGCCATCAGAACAAAGAGTCCCAGGTACAGCTGCTCTTTATCTTTAACTTAGGACAGAAACAAGCTAGCTGCTCATCCTGTTGCCATGCTAAGCTAACCACATCCTGGCTCAAGCTCAAACTGCGTCCCAGTTCACACTTAATCAGTCTGAACTGGGACTGTGTGTGATGCAGAGAGGTGGAGACTGGAGGTCTTGATTAAACTACAAAGCTTGTAATCATGTTTCCTGTTGTTTGAACTGTGTATGTTTGTGTTCAGACTTTAAACCAGAGCCAGACGTCGTCTACTGTTCACTGAAGTAGTCCACCAGTCCAACCACTAACGTCCAGCTGCTGGTCTCTAACTGGTTCATCCCAGCACCTCAGACTAGAGGACATCCACATGTTACTGTCATGGTCCTGGGTCGTTGACCCAGCGTTTTGTGTTTTGTGACTATTTCCCTCTGTTCTAGTTATTCTGTGTCCTCCCCCCTTGTGTCCGGTTCGGGTTCTAGATTTCCTGTTTTACTTTGTAGGTCTGTGTCTCGTTATGCCCATTAAGTTCCAGCTGTGTCCCCTCCTGTGTGCCATTTCCTCATTACCTGGTGTGTGTATTTATAGTTGGTGTCTGCCTGTGCTCCTTGTCGGGTCGTCTGCACTCATCCGTGTATTTCTGCGTATCTCTGCATTCATCTGCGTTCCATGGTGTCCTGTCTCTGCGTCCCTCTGCCCCGCACCCCCTTTGTACGGTCTCAGGTTTGCTATTTAGTTTCTCCCAGTTTAGGTTTCCGTTTGTAAAGTACTCATACCTCGTTGCCTGTTTTTGTCACCACCACCTTTGTAAATAAAACATCACTCGTATCATCAGTTTGCTGCATCTTGGGTCCTCCTTTTCCTCCACACCACACGGCTCCCTCCGCCAGCCGTGACAGTTACAGAGATTTTTATAAGTATTTTCATCTTGGTTGAAAAAGCTAAAAATCACCAAACAAAACTTTTTTGTGTTTCCTGGATTTCTGCAACATCAACAAATTTTCGCTCTCATTTGCATTTCTCACGTGGGTCTCTGGGTTTCTAAAATACGTCCTGTGGAAATTTTGATTTGTTGCTGTTTTGTTGTGGCTAACCGACACCCACCTGTCTGCAGAATACAGCGAAAACCAAAGAGCTGCAAACAGAAAAAACAGGATCATCATGCTTTGGTTAGAGCAGCTTCAATACAGTAAAGGTGTCTGTTTGATGTCAAAGACTTTTTTCTCACCTTGAAACCAACCAGCAGCAGCTGACACAGACATTTTTTTTTTACAGAGCTGAATGGTTTTGGTTTCTGATAAACTTGAAGCTCATGAATTTGTGACTCTGACGACTTCTTGACTTTTGTCACACATGTATTTTAAACTAATTTCAATATTGAACAAAGATAACCCAAACCTGGAGTGTTTGTTAACCTTCTGACAAATGTAAAAAAAGAAAAAGAAAGACAGAAATGAGATACCAGTGTGTGTTTTCGTTTGTTCCATTTTTATTATTTTATTTTCGAAATTTATGAACAATGTTTTTTTTTAATCCTGAAGGAAAATGTCCCATCATCTGTTTGTACCAAGCTGAAACATGCTTGGATTGTGCAGCAGAACACTGATCTGAAACCCACCAGCAGGTCCGTCTCTGCCCAGATAAAACATTATGGGTCATTCCCACGACCCACAGCTTTACTGTGTTCCAGCAAAGTATCCAATAGCAGTGACAACTCCTCCACAGTAGCAGGTGGGATTTTTCTGTTTTGAGGACGGCTCCTTTTACCTGTCGGATGGTCTGACAGGTGGTCCCATATATCCCAGAATTAATAGCGCGGTGGTGGGTGTGGATAATTTTGCCGCAAAATACGGCAGAAAGGAGCGGCCAAAGAGGTTTATATATATATATATATATATATATATATATATATATATATATATATATATATATATATATATCATAATAATCTGACAATACTATAATATTGGCCATATTATATTTACATTACCACAGTGAGATGGCTTTAGTCTCATGAACAACATTAACTAATTATTATTTACTAACTAATCTTAAATGACTGTTCAGCACAGAAATGAAGCCCAACAATCATGTTTCACACTCCCGTGGTCTCAGCCTCAGATACTCAACTAATCAAAGTGATGTCATAAAAATGAATGAACAAAAAACATTTTTTCTCCTTCATTTCTGTCAAACAATGCTGTATGAAACTTTTCTCACGGTTAGTATCATGGTTGCTATGCAAACCCAAGCAGCGCAACCAAGGCTACACTGTCCCATTTCACAAGCATCTCACTTCTTGTACTTCGTAGTACCTGCCGTACATAGTCCGTGAAGTGCGCGTTGTTAGATTTGTATTGTTGATTGTCATTTATGCTTAGAAATATTTAACCATATATGCTTAGAGGTGTATAATCATTTGTAGGTTGAAAGAACGTCTCATCCTAGAAGGTCTGTAACAGCTCTGTGTAGCATGAAGGGGGAGTGCGTTCACTCCCTCTACAGAGTGTTCCGGCATAGATTACACACCTCCTAGGAAAGGCCGTATCTGTCAGGGCTCTGTGTGCGGGCAGGCAGAGATGAGGATCCAAATGCAGGACTCAAACACAGAATTGAAACTCAAAAAACCTCAGCTTTATTGCTGGCAGAAAAACAAACATGGAGTGAGGATGGAACACTGAGCCCAAGGACACACAGGCATAATTCTGAGGGTACGACGCGACACTGAGCATGGGAAAACACAGGGCTTATATACACAGGGTAGTAACGGGGGAATCGGCAACAGGAGGGAGACACAGCTGGGAGAGATCAGGGCTAACGAGACGGGGGAGCTAAGCTGCACACACTAACATAAGACAAAGACTTTCACAATAAAACAGGAAACATGAATTACAAAACAAGCATGCAGACTTTACACTGAGAGACAGACAGAATGACACATGGAATCTGAACTAAACTAAACGTGAGATATAACTGAGAACAAATCCTTAAGCACGGATAAACAGAAACAAGAAATAATCATCATCATCATCACTACGAGAAGAAAACAATCCATGAAGCAGAAATAAACCAAAACATAATAAACTCAAAATACTGGGTCCAACGGACCCAGAACCGTGACAGTATCTTCTCTTGCTGATATATGGTATAGCAAACACACGTATATCTGTTTAAGTATAAGAGCCTTTTGTTCAGATGGACCGCTAGGCTCCTGGCACCAGCTTTGGGGAGTCTTCACAGGGTCACATCTGGACCACACACACACACACACACACACACTATTCTTTGTTCACATGTATACCTATGTAAGATGTCATATGTTAATGACCCTATGCATATTCATGTAACCACAATAAAAGGAGTGCTATGGGGAGCCTGGCTGAGAGTCTGACGGAGGCTAGGTGGTGGGACGACACTTGGCCCCAGCCAGATTTCCCTCATGCATGAGTAAACCAGCCTGCTTGTGTCTTGCTTTGCAGTGTAATTATATTGTCTTCAACGTTCCAGCGGATAGGTACAAGCTACAAACCTATCATTAATTGGTCCTTCGAGAGCCGGATCCCTGGAATCGACATTCACCGAGGGGGGAGAGGCACGTTGACAGACTGACGTCAGCCAGGAAGTTCCTGTGGATTCACTGTCTGTCTTTTCTCCTCGATGAATGACGATCGGCAGGATCTGAGGCTGATATTACACGCTAAGCAACGCCAAGTAAGTTTAAAGAGGCCGACTCTATAACCGTGTGGTTGTGCAGTCTCCGCCACTTTGGGGGGCGTTGAGAGGTTCCTCGCTACTTTGTGCAGCGAGAGGTGAGTTCTCCGCCACTTTGGGGGGCGTTGAGAGGTTCCTCGCTACTTTGTGGAGCGAGAGGTTCCTCGCTACTTTGTGCAGCGAGAGGTGAGTTCTCCGCCACTTTGGGGGGCGTTGAGAAGTTCCGCGGGGTCCAGAATGTGCTGGACAATAGGCCTATTTTGTGTTGTTGTCGTTGTTGTTGTCGTTGTTGTTGTTATTGTTGTGTGAGTGTGTGCGGAGCAGAACACGTGGTCTGTGACACCGACTGTTGTTGTTATCATGGGTTTCTAAGCAACCAAGAGTGAGTCGGAGGGAGACAGACGTTTGTGCTGGACTTTGCTCCTGGCAGCACAAAGTATTTAAATAAAGATGAGAGAGAAGTTTTCAGAAAACACACCAGCCTTGAAGAGCACACCTGTGAAAACAACTAATATGCTGAACCCTGTATGAAACATCTAAAAGTACATGATGGAGAAGCTGTATTGAATATGAAAGTGTAAGACTTTGCCGCTGTGGGCAGAGCATGCAACTACTGTGTGATGTTGCGTTGCGGTTTTTTTTTTTTCTGAGCTGATGAGCAAGCTACACATTGTCAGCTGTCTGAGGACTGCTCAAAGAGAGGGAAACAGGGAGTGTGCAGCGTTTCCGTGAGCAGTTTTCCTGCATCTTGACTTGTGTGTAGAGTGTTCATAACATCAGCATCATGTTTTTGTTTATTTGTTTTGTTGGGTTGAAAATAGTTAAATAAATGTGTGATCATGCCTATGGATCAGCATGGCACATATCTCCAGCCATATGATTTATTTATGCAGATGACAAAGTGAGTGTGAATGTGTCTGACATCACAGTGTTTTTGTGCACTGTGCAAAAGTAATTGCCTTTGATTGTGAGTGAGAGCGGTGATTCTGCAGGTCACCAGCTATTGTAACGAAAAAAAAAAAGAGTGAAAAAGAGACAAAAATTACATTGTAGACGAAGAAAAATAATCATGGGAAAAAGGTTTCGTGTTGATCAGCCGAAAAACAACTACAATGTCATTTTATGCTTTTAAGAAAGGATTGTTCACACAAACACACACAGAGAGAGAGAGAGATGTGTGTTGATTAAGCAGCGATGATAATAATGAAATGTCTTAGTTTGTCACTTTCAGGTGCAAAGCAGACCTGAATCAATTTTCCACATGCAGCGGTCGGAAGAAAGTTATAGTTTAACATCATTGGAAACATGCAGGCCAAGTTTCTGGCTGACTTATTTACAGTGCCATGTGTTTCTCAACCTCACAAGCGAGCTCACTCCTCCCTGAAGATAAGGAATGCAGCTCCAAAGCAATAACATGATAAAGAGACAGCAGCAAGTCCTGAGCACAAAAAGTCCCAGCAAAGCAGCAGCAATGTGGACAAACAGCAGCAGCAGAAGAAAGCAAACCCATCTTCCTGTCTGATTGGATGAATTCCACGGAGGGGCGAGCAAGATGGCGGTGGCAGCATGTTGAAATGCTCAGAAAGGATTGAGTGACTCGGGCAAGCCACTTTAGCCAGCAAGCTAGCATGCTGGCTAGCGACATGAAAGAAATGGACCCTTCATGATGCGTTCAACGTGCCAGCGCTGTGGTGGGAAAGGCTCCATCATAAACACGCCCTGCGCCCTGTGCAGAGGTTCAGGCCAAGAAGAAGAAGACGATGACTTCCAAGCCCAAGAAGGTCGGCCTCAGCGTGGGCGAGCTGATTGTGAAAGCCGTGGCCGCTTCCAAGGAGCGCAACGGCCTGTCCGTGGCCGCTCTCAAGAAGGCTCTGGCTGCCGGAGGCTACGATGTGGACAAGAACAAGGCCCGTGTCAAGACCGCCATCAAGAGCCTGGTGGCGAAGGGCACTCTGGTGCAGACCAAGGGCACCGGGGCCTCCGGATCCTTCAAGATGAACAAGGCTACTGAGAGCAAAGCCAAGAAGCCCGCCGCGGACAAAGCCAAGAAACCGGCAGCAGCTGCTAAGAAGTCGCCCAAGAAGGCAGCGGCAGCACTTCAGACACTAGCACAAAGTCAACCGCATCAGAGGAGGGACAGGACAAAGCTGAAGGAGAAACTGCCTGCTATTGGACTATTGAAGTGGCAGAGGACAATAGTGAGAGTGGTGAGAACACAAATTTTGTTATTAAATGTGGGAAATCAAAATTTGGGTTAGCAAACCTGGGGAAAAAGAAAACTGACTGCTTAAGTTGGAAAATTGTGAAGGAGTCTGAAAGATATACAAACATATACAAAATCACACAAGCACAACATACATTAACCCTACTAACAATTCCAAACACAAGAGAGCTTATGAAGATTAGACAACATCTTAAGCGTGTGAGTCTGTTTATCATCTTGTCCAAGTCACCTCGTGTGATGCAAAAACCAGTGGACTCATAGCACAGTAGTTAAGAAATGATCAAATAGCAGAGAAATGTGTAGGAAAGGCAGAGAACATGCTCTGCTGGAGATGCAGCTCCACAGACATGCATTAAACCTGCATAATAACACAAACACACATGCAATGAAAATTATCTTGTTATCTTTCATCAGTGTTAAAATAGTGTCAATTTAGCAGACACTTGTTATCAAATACTGAATTTATCCAATGCAAAAAATTGACTCTCTAGGTTGCAGGACAACAATTTAAACTTTTGTGGGAAAAAAGATCCTGGTTTGACGAACCAGTGATCAGATAATAAATTTAGTTGTTAATATAGTAAATTGGGAGAAGCTTCCTGCTTGATTGATGCAGCACAAGTTTACTACTAAATTTACTGTATGAGGGAAATTCTCTTTTAGTGATAACATTTTGAACATGCATTTCTGTTGTCCTGTCATCCTAGTGGGTTAATAGCTGATTCAAATTAGTTGATCAGTTTTAGATTAATGAAAGGTGACTGAATTCTAGCACGAGTGAATGAGATGTGTTGGAGTTTGTTGTGTGTTGAGTAGAGGCTCTAAAACACTGAGTTTCCTGCTTTGATGTGCGAGTGAATCCTGTATTTAGATACACAACTCTGAATACGTCAGAACAAACTTCTTTTGTGAAGTGCATGACAGCATGTCACATGTTTTATGATGAAGGGAAAAGGAAAACTGAATAAAATGGGTGTGTGGCCTAAATGAGTGAAGAGCACAGACCTGGTGATTAAACTCATAGCTAATAAGACATATTAGGGTTATGTTGTGTGTTGTGCAGCTGATGGTTGGTTTGGAGTGAATCTAGCTGATGATTCTTCTCCTGTTGTGAAGTTGATGAGGAGTTTGTGTCATGACTTAACAAGGCCTTTTTATTTTGATACTTTCACAGTGCACTGGAAGCTTGGTTTGATAATCTTTGTTATTTTTTTGTTTTTATCTTTTGAACAGACACTGATTTTGTTTGTCTATTTCTTTTCTTTAAGCGGATCTGCACGTCAGAAATTAAAAGTGCTATACGACCTGTCGAGAAAGCCTTACAAGTGAATTTTCTCCACATTAAAATGGGCTCAGGAGAAAGCTACTTATTTGGGACAATATTAAATGAGTGTCCCAGCCTAAAAAAAAAGGATTCAGCAGCGATGTAATCCAAACTAAAGTTCTTCTTTTTCTTTTTGAAATGACGTCATTTTGCTGAGAGTGGAAACTAAATGCGACAATTGATTCCACTATCAGCAAAGAAAGAAAGGATGAATGTATGAATGAATGAATGAAAGAGGAAAAAAACTGACTGACTGATAAAAGCTGACAAATGCTGACAAAAGCTGACAAGACTTTACTGATGTAACACGACTGTGTGAAGTTAACCCCCACCTGACAAAGATACAGATGAACCCATGTGTTTCCTTTTACAGGAGCAGAAAGATGACAGCAACACTCGAGGTTGCATGATGATTTAACCTTTTAAATGCCATTTTCTGTGTCTGTGCATTTATCAGGTGTGTTATTCATAGGCTTGTGTTGCTCACAGAGGGAGCTGTGACAAAGTATGCATACGCCTGCGCAAGCGCTAATATTTGCATTTTCTTTTCTTACAGCATGCCAGTTCTTCATTTGAATTGATGATGCGATTTATACCAGGACAACTGGTTGATGTTTTTTCCTACTACAGGATTTCTGGGTTTATGTGTGAGGAAAACTGTGTTTACAGGTTATGAGTGGTGATGCTGTTACACTGTGTTTTGGGAAAATGTGACGTTACTTTGATGATATGAATAACATATTTTCCACAGCAATGGATGGTTGATTTTATGGTCTTTTTTATGGCACCTCTGGAACCTGTTGACCTGTGTCTGACCATAATCAATGTGTGTTGCTAATGTTTGTTTTTCTGTGACTGCGTGTGGAGGATTCAGCAAAAGCGGACAAGTGACATGAGAAAAACAAATAGGAGATGCAGTGTTTATGGACAAGTTTAATATGGAGCTCATTAGCTGGCCACTTTTGAAGCTCCTAGTCATATATGAGTGGAGTGACTTTGCTTACGAGCAGTCACTGATTACATTAATGTTGACTGAGTACATGGGATGATCCATGTCTGAGGTGACTTATGGAAATAATTGTAGTTTACTGATTTGAGAAAACCTGCACATGACACTTGTCTTGCTGATGTTGAATGCTTATTACTCTTATGATACAATTGTTTACAGGTATGAAGTTTGATTTCACTTCCAGATTTTGCTTTCCAGGCCGTGATGGTGTGTATGCAGGCTCCTGGGAGAGCCAGGTGTTAAGCAAACTTAATATGCAACACACGCTAACATCTTTTATTGCAGGGTTATAGGTCCAGGGTGGTGCTACTCCGGAGGAGATGCCCTGATGTTGCCTGGGACATGATCTAGCTAATCTTTTTCTTTAAGACAGGGATCCAGGTTTGATGAGTTGACGCGTCAAGAGGAGGGGTCCAGGAATTAACATTAAACAATGTTTACTATTATTGTTGCAGTGATTTGTGTGATTAACCGTTTATTTACAGGTATTAAACCTATGCAAGTGGTGCATCCATGTTCAGATGAGGCTTTGATGGCCTATAAGTGAAGTTCACTGAACTAAAGAATGTGGTTTGATGATTGTTGACATGCTCTCCAAATAGAAGTTTTCCCTCCTAGCAAGGAAATACAGGTGCAGCAGTAATCTCCTGAGAAATCTTAAGAGGCCCAGTGAGAAGCGAGAAACATTCCAGGCATAGCTGAGCCCAGGCAGTGATTGAGGTCAAAGGTCAAGCTGGTTGGGGCCCATCATGAGATCAGACCTTGGAGCCACAGCAAGGACCATGAAACTGCCTGCAATAGAGAAATCTCACACTTGGTTGTTTCAGGGGTGAGGGGGAAGTGCTGATTGAGCCCCCGTAGGTTAAGCTCGCACTTCAACCTCCAGCCTCTGACCAACTCTAGGGCAACCAAGTGCGAGGCGTGACGGCTGAATCAGCTGAACCAGGAGGAAGGCGGAGAAGCTGAGGGTTTTGAGACAGATCCAGCAGGCCCAAAATCAGGACTATCCATGACGAGAAGGAGTGCCCTGAGAGGATCGTCCACAGGATGGGAGCTGAGGCCAGGAGAGAGGCTTCAGGAGGATCAGAGATCATCTTCAGCAGCGTGGGGACATGAAAACTCGAGGAATGAGGGGAGCGTGCCAAGCTCCATCGACAGCGCAGAGGGAGTCTAAGGATGACATCATTATTCTGTGAAAAGCACAGGAACCAGAAGCTATGGTGGTGATAACAGCAGTTTCCTATGAGGTCTGCAGCTTTGGAGATAGCTGAGACCCATGTTGACAAACAACAAAACCAACTGGTATGTTTGAATGTTTATTCTACATACATTTGGACTCTGGTCCTATGGACAATGATGGAAACATCTGGAAGAGACATTCATGACGCCCTGCAGAGCTCAAACCACTCTGCAGAGAGACATGTGATTTGCACACCCGGAGGAAGCATCACCAAGCTGAGATGTGTTTGAAAATGTTACTTTCTTATTTTCACTATTAAATTAACAATTCATTTGTTTGCTTGTAGGATGCCATTGGATGAGATCAATGAGTAATGGGATAACTGCTAATACATTTGTTAAACTATGTATTTTTTCAGTAATTTAGGGTGATTTGACATATGCTGAGTATAAAAATGTTTGCATTGAAATTGTCAGACATGAGGTATTCATAACTGGGAACTTTTCAAGCATAAAGGTCAATTTTTATTTCCAGTCTCTCCACTTAAGTCAGTGTGTAATGTTTTCCGACGAGCCCAAGTGTGTCCACCATTTTCTCTCTGTGCGTCTGATCAGAGTTCGGGAATCAGACTAAACACACTGAATGTGTCCTGAGCTTGAACCTCTGCGTTCCCGGTGTTTATATTACAGGGACAGCAGCGGGATTTGTAAATGAATATTTTCTGTAGATGTGTGTTAGATATAGATTCAATATGTCAGTCTTTAAAATACTGCGTCACAAACTGTTGGCTCCACTCCAACAGGAAGAAGTGTTACAAAACACACAAAAGTTATTGTGAAATGTCCTGTTAGTGTTCAGTTTTGTTATAAAATGGGCATTAATCTAAATCAGTCTAGCCTCTGACATACACCATAAATACAATAATGAATAAAACATGAAATATAAACTGAAACAAGCAAACTAACTGAAACTAAACTTTTTTACCATTTAAAAACACAAAGTGAAAAAGAAATACAAGTAAAAGCTAATTAGACATTAAAAAAAAAAACTATAACTCTGCTGGCTGTGGATATGTTTCAGGTGGGGGTTTCAGCCACCACAGATGTCTTCCTTGTTTTGTCTGTTAGTGACTGAAATCATTTAAATATGCGTATGTACCTGCCACAGTGTTAATTTAAAGTTCTCACCCTCGAGGTCTTTCTATTGTACTCACTTTTGTTTCTAGCGGTCTAGGCAATAATGGCTGTGTTATACAAGCTGTACACGGAGTACTTTACATCGTATAAAGTGTCATATCTTCAATGTTGTCCCATGAAATGATATAATAAAATATTTACAAACATGTGAGGGGTGTACTCACTTTGGTGACATACTGTACATGAGGGAAAAGTTGTTAGTGGAATTTTTCATTCATGAGATTTCAGGATTTAGTAAATGTGACACGTGTCAGCTCCATGGCTGTAAACTGATTTGATGTTTGATTTTCCTGTCTCCATTAGTCTGTGGAGTAGGTGGAAAGGAGCTGCTGCACCACAGTAACTGCTGTCAGACTGACACATCTGTTTGACCATAGCCAGTTATAGTGTCAGCAGCTGTTGGAGGTTTAGGATCTTTATAATTACAGTGCAGGTGGGTATAGACATTAACTATAGAACTGAATTAAACCTGTTACCTTTGTTACAAATATTGCATCTGTTTCAAGAGGAAGTAGTTATGACAGCAACACAAAGGTTGCTGGATTTGATATTCAGACTGACTTAATTAGACAAAACAAAATTATTATATTAAATTACTGAAAACATGTTTGAAATAAATAACATGGATGTAGTATTTTTAAATATGTTTTAGTAAGGTTTAATATTAAAAATTAGAATCTTATTTTATGTAATAATACCAAATAAGAGTTATTGATTTCTGTTTACACAGACATGATTTGAGCCAAAGCCCAGACAACAGTCTCACTGTCTGTCCTAAGTGTTTGACCTCAGCTGTTTGTCTGATATACTCATTTCTAATTCTGTCAGTCACTCCCAATGAAAATCTTAGTCTTTAACTCTTCCACCTCCAGCTTCTGTGGAGAAGGGAGGCAGTACTGGAGAAAGACCTGTAACCCCTAAACTTAACCTCATCTTTAAATAAAAGCTACACAGTCAACGGAAAATGAAAACAAACTGCTGTTATTGTTAAAATCTGCCTCCCCCTCCTTCCTTTTCTTTGCTATCCTCAATTATCCTGAAATTACAGAATTAAATCAGAATCAGAATCAGAAAGGGTTTTATTGCCAAATGTTGAGCAGGTTTACAACATTAGGAAATTGCTGCGGTGCTTCAGTGCAAACATACTGTCATAAACGCTTAAATAGACATGAAAATACAAATAAGAATAAGAATTAAAAGTGCTAAGTAGAAGGATATATACATGAGTGCAGGTGGTGATCAGTGCCAAACATGGAATGATGCAGTGAACACAGCGTAGGGTCATGTGTTAGTGGTGGGAACAATCATACGGTTATTGTTCATGTGTCCAACAGCAGAGGGGAAGAAACTGTTCTCGTGGCGAGAGGTTCTGGTGCGAATGGACCGGAGCCTCCTGCCTGAGGGGAGCAGGTCAAACAGACTGTGTCCAGGGTGAGAAGGGGCAGCTGAGATCCGAGCTGCACGCCCCAGTGTCCTGGAGGTGCACAGGTCCTGCAGAGATGGGAGTCTGCAGCCAATCACCTTCTCAGCAGAGCGCACAACACGCTGCAGTCTCTGTGACTTCTTATTTTTCTTATTGTCAGTGAATGCGTCGTGTGTGCTTCATGGCTCCATCTAGTGGACTGATAGTAGAAGTAGAGCAGCTGATGGCAGCTTCCTCTGCCTCACACTGCTGTCTGACTGCATCCAGCTGACACTGAGATGAAGCAGAAAAGAAGCAGCTGATATTTGGACACCACAAATAATGGGAAGGAGGATTTCAGTTGATGTGTACATGAATGATTTGTTTCCTCTGCAGGTGAAAGTAGAAAGTGTGTGTGAGCTGATGTGGGTGTGAATTCAGCAGCATGGATCAGTGTGAGGACAGAGAGGAGGGAGTCCCTCCCTCTAAAACCACTCTGTGTGGGGAACATGAGAGCCAAACCAAAGCTCAGAGGTGAGATGACCATCTCTAACTGTCCATAACTCTTCTCCATGTCACAGCACAGCACTCACATCACTGCTCCATCATGATTCACAGGAACCAACCTGGACCTCCACCCAGCCGTGTGTCCTTACAGAGTGACCAGTCAAAGCATGATCATATTGACTTCAAATCAGTGTGTCCTCCCCCAGAGAGGTAATTTGTGTCTAAATGTTTTTGTGACTCAGTGTTTGTGAATAAATCCTCCATCATGTTTAATGTCAGCTCAGCTCTTTTTGTGTGTGTTGGACTGTTTCCACAAACACAGCAGTCAGAGTGTAAAGAATGGATGTTGTAGGAGGTGTTTCTGTAGTGAAGTAGCTGAGTGTCTGTAGGACTCCAGCTGCTCCAGCAGGTGTCTCCTTTGTGCTTTGCTTCAAAAGGTGTAGGGAGGAACTTTCCACACTGCTGTAGAGTGAACCTCTCAGCTCCAGCCTGTCTGTGTAAGCCCTCAGTGGATTTCAAGTTACCTGATATACATTTACAGTTGTTGGGACTGAAGAAGTATAGTTGGATGACAACAAAGTGAGGGAAGGTAGTCAGAATTGAAGAGATCGAACTACTGGAAGGTAACATTGTAGAGCTTGAAGACAGCTACAAGTACCTGGGGATCCCCCAGACAAATGGGAACCATGAAGAGGCCACCAGGACAGCTGCAACCACCAAGTACCTGCAAAGGGTCAGGCAAGTCCTGAGGAGTCAACTGAGTGATATGAACAAGATACGGATTATAAACACCTATGCCCTGCTTGTGATCAGGTACCCTGCTGATGTCTGTGTGCAGAAATGCAAAAAAATAATGAAAAAGCAGCCAGCTCTGTTTAAGAAGTGGTTTGCCGTAACATTCCAGACATACAAAAAACACTGAAATCAGTGGTGCTGCTCTTGCTGTCTTTGACAAGTTCTCCAACACATTCTCACTCCCAACGCATAACATACTACGCTATTTGACAAATCGTCGGTATGTTATGCTTTTGGCCACCCAACATGTTTCTATGTTACGTGTTTGGAAAAATGAGGAAACATGAGAACTATTTGGACTGAATCTGCACATTTATTTTACTTTCTCATCATGAATCACTTTGGAAAACACTATCTAACATGATTAAGGTTAAGGTTAGAGATAAGGTTATGGTTCGGTTACGGTTAGAGCCAGAATACACGGCTGATGTGTGTTACTACCAGGAGTGTCATTCTATTGGATTCCATCCACAACCCAGCGCCTATCATAGGAACGCAGAAGGTTACCTTTTGCGTTGCCATGGGACGCCTCGGCATGTGACAAATCGTCGGTATGTTATGCTTCGGTAGTGAGAGATTTCGGTAGTGAGGTCTGAGATTTCATAGTTTTATGGCAAATTCTTTGAAAATATTGAATGCTTTTCATATTTTTTAATAGCCATTTTTTTTGTTAACAGTATTTTTACAAAACCGAAAATCACTGTTCATCTTTTATTATCAGAGTTTGGATTCATACAGTGACTGGAGTTGCATGTTGTTAGGGTGTTAACCCATTGTCAGATATCAAGAGAATATTACAATAACAAGAGAATGTTAAGATAAGAGAAATGACATGATGGCTTTCTGTCAGATATGATATCATCAGAGTGCCAGGCATTACCAAATTGGAATTAGAGCAGGGCGATATGACCAAAAATATTTATCACGATATACATTTGAAAATTTGCGATACCGATATAACTGACGATATAATTGACACAAGACAAAATACTTTACAACTCCACAACTTTATTAGTGCAAAAAAAGCCAATTTATTTTCACTTAAACGAGCAGCTGTTTTTTTATGTGCATTAAAGTTATATAAAAATTAACAGTACAAATGCAAATTCCTTGCTGACAGTTTAACCAAAAGGCATTTCCAGTGGAAATTGGCCGACATGTCCTCAGCATAACCATGTATAATATCCACAAAACTTACAAAGAGGTTATACACACACAATACGGTAATATTATGTTGAAGCACAGTACGTATCACTCCGCGAGGCTCCTGCTTACGATAGCCGAAATGCTTCGACAATCCATTAAGCGGTGCAGGTTTGTAGCTTAGCAAAGTAGTACTAAAACATTTGACAGATTTTCAAGCGCCGTGTACGACATAAAATCGTTTTGAGGTCAGTAAACACAACCAGAATTCATACATAAGGCACACGAGATTATAAGGGGCACTGTCGATTTTAAGAAAAATCAAAGGATTGATTTTAAGTGTGCCGTATTTTCCAAAAAACACGGTAATAACGACGGCCCACTAGCATGCTCTACCAAAAATAGTGCTTTGTTGTGTATCTGACGGACGAACGCTAAACCAGTTCCACACCACTGAAGCTGCAGCATTTTTACAAACCAATTCTGATTCATCCATTTCATTCAACGATCTACTTTCACCCTTCTCATTCTCTGTTGCCACCATGCTTTTTCCGCCATGTGCGTATGAAAAAAAAAAGGCACTGCGCATGCACGTTTTACCCATATTCTATCGCGATATTTCATTTTCTTATCGTTGCCCAACATTATACTGGTATTACCGTGAACGGTATGATTTGGCCCAGCCCTAATTGGAATGTTTTTTCTTTATGTTTTTTTTTAATGTATTTTATTTTTTTAGTTCACAGGACCAGCAGGTTGCATTTTAATTTATAATGTCATGTTATTATTCTGACTCTTTATGATATCTCCACAGAGTGGACCAGCAGAGCTCAAAGGTTCCCAGTGGTCAGTCTACCCAGCAGCATCAAACAGACCTGGACTCTATATTTATGGTCTGTACTTGTACAACAACTATTTTTACATCTATTCTGTTCACAGTCATCTCCATGCTGGGTTCTGGCTCAGAAGGTAGAGCGAGCTTTCCTTTGAAGAGAATGTTGTGGTCAGATTTCTGCCTCCACTAAACTGCAAATACATCGGCAAATATCAAGTATGTCTCAGTATTTTAGAAAAAAAAAAAAAGCCTACACTTTTGGAGCTCAGCAGGCCAAAATTAATGAATGCAATAAAATAACATTTTATTTAAAAGCGCCTTTCAATCAATCGAGTAAGCCTTACAAGCAATTAAATAAACCAATCACAGTATCGCTAATAACACTTGAAAGAGAACATACTACATAACATTAAATAATAAATCAATCAGAAAAGAATCAGAATCAGAAAAGGCAAGTTTAAAAAGACGTGTTTTAAGGCAACTTCAGTGCGAAAACTAATGTTGTGAATGTGGTGTGGGAGTAAGTTCCAGTGGACACTCAGCCGAAAGCACTTAAGGGTAATATGAGCAGATGGAAAAAATAACAGTAACCAAAGAGGATGATCTTTGAGAACGGGAAGGAGTGGTGATATGAGGAAGATCAGATATGGAGGTGTGACTTTATGGAGAGACTTTGAAGTAAGAAGCTGAATCTAAAATCAGTGTGATTTTTCACAGGAAGCCAGTGAAGTGGTTGAAGGACAGCACTAATGGGTTCTATTAATGACAGAAGCAGCTGTATTTTGCACCAGCTGAAGTCTATCAAACAAATGTCTCTATAATCTAGAAAGGATAAACTATAATAATCCATTGGGAATACAACCAGAGCTAGTATAAGAACAGTAGTATTGTCGACTGCGGGGAATGATAAATAATATTTTGTATGTGGAAATATGATGATGAAGTAATAATATTAATATTTAGTATTTCAAAGTTAAGGGTGCATTGGGAACATCTAGGCTCCTCAGGTCTGAATAACAATTTAATGTCATGCAGTGTACTCTATGGATTACGTAGAGCCAGCTGCTGAGGGATCATAAAAATTATAGTTTGACTATAGCAGTGGTTTCCAAACTGTTTTTGCTAGGACCCCCCCTCCCCCACCCCCACAAACACCTCCTTCAATCACACACACACACATTTTGTTTTCAAACTCCATTGCAGTTTATTCCACACTTCAAACCTTTTGTAAACTGTTAGGTCTGCACTTTGCAGGCCCCGCTGGTTTAGAGACTTATTCCCGTGAACAAAGCAAGACAGAGCTCAATCCATTTTAACTTGCAGAGGGAGCTGATAGGACCAGGGTCTTGGAGCTGCAAGCTCCTCACCTAATCCCAGACAACTCCAAAGAGCCAGCCTCCCCTGCAGCCTTTTATTAACTCAGTGGTCACACAAACATCTCATTAATCATGCAACAGATAAAACACTCACATGTGAACATGTGTCATGTGTGTCTGTAATAGGGATGGGTACCGGTGTCCGGTGCCATCATGGCACCGGTTCTGACATAAACGGTAGTAACCAGACCGAAAAGCAGCGCACATTTCGGTGCTTTATTTCGGTGCTTTTTTTTCCTGAGCTGTGATACACTTCTAGCCAATAATTTTACGTTTCCGAGGATAGTAGGCGGGGCCAGGTACGTGCGTTCTTTTAGAGCAGAGCTACAGATTAAAAATGTCCAAGGCGAAGCGGTCAAAAGTCTGGCTGTACTTCACAGCAAAATATGCAAACTCAGCAGCCTGCAACAAGTGCTTTAAGCTGATACTGTGATACTGTCAAAGGAGGTAACACCTCAAATCCGATGAAACACCTGGCGACGCATAGCGTTTTTTTAAAAGCCCAGAAATGCGCTGTATTTGATAGCTTGCTGCGAGACCTCACACCGAGCACATCTACTGTGCGTGGGTTGCCTGTTATCGGACCGGAGTTAGCAATATCCCCCAAAAACACGAAGAGGAGAGTCCTGGCCCCTAGCCCTGTCAGTGTAGCAGAAATGATGAGGATGATGATGGCAGCAGCCGTTCTTCTCTGCGTGAGTAGCTTAATGTTGTTCGCGTGTAATTTACGTTGAGTAGGCTAACCACGTTATTACATTAATGCATGTAAGGTGAACTAGCAAACATCATCATAGCTACATGCGGCTGTCTTCTTGTTTGATGGCAGATACTCCCTTCACCCTGGCCAAAAAGGCTAAAATGACCAAAGCAAAAGTGGAAAACAGTTACACATGAGAGGTTTTGGACAAAGTTTGTGTTTTTTTCCCATTGATTAAGCACTGCTTCCAGCCAAGAGTGATACCACATATGCCCCATAGCTGCAGAAAAGGCTAACATTGTTATCTTTTTACAAAAAACCAGCTGAACATGAGAGGTTTTTGGACCAATTTTGTGTTCTCCAGTCTTTAAGCACCGGTTTGAGCACCGTTTGAGCACCGGCACCGTTTCAAAAGTACCGATTTGGCACCGGTATCGGATAAAACCTAAACGATACCCATCCCTAGTCTGTAACAGAGAAAATCTGATGTGTGTGTGTCTATGAGGATGTGATGTGATCAGTGATATGTGTATGTGTGTCTGTGTAGACTGCTATCAATACATTTTTCAAATAATGTCGCCAATTACACGCGGAAGTAGTGACGTTTTAGTTTTGTGAAAAAGTGAAAAACGAGTGTCATTACATAACCATTCATTTTGAGGGTTGCAACAGAAATTTATATATTTATTGTTCTCACGTGGTATCGGACTGTATTATTTTAACAAACAAAGGACATTTTGCCTGATAATTATTTTTATCCTCCAAAAACTTTACTGTAAAGAGCTAAAACCTCCAAAGTTTCAGGGGAAGTTAGTCGTTATAAAAAGCGGTTGTGAACTAAAAATCAAGCATGTGGGATACTGTTTGTCTGTGATTTGGACAGCCCAGCGTGTGCTCCCGACACAGGGGAAACAAATTCTTTCGGGGATACCTAGCTTGGCACGGCAGCTACTGTTCTAGTCTTTGGTTTGGAAGAATATTTGATGCTGCTTCAACCTCTGCTTTGCATTTGTGTGGAAGCCCCATCAAAAAAAAAAAGCTGTCCATTATGGTACCAGTATCCAAGCATTCTTTTTATTTTTTATTTGTCATACCGCGCCCACCATGCAATGTCTCTGCACCCCCCCCCCCCCCCCCCCCCCCCCCTCAAGGGGGCATGCCCCCACTTTGGGAACAGAATAGTCTGTTCCTATGAACAACATGAGTAATAACCTTTAGTGACAACATTTAGATTTTAAGAGTAATAGAAAGAGATAGATATGTGGAAAATATTCTGAAAAAATGTGGATTTTACTTTTCCCCCTTCTTTTAGAGAGCCAAGGTTTGAATTTCACTGAGGGATAGTGTATTTAAACTGATTCCCAGAAAAATACCTCATTGTATATTCTTCTTTTCTCTCCTGTGTAAGAAAAGTGTTTGGGTCATTCATAAAATATTCTGTTCCAGATACTGGAGGACAAAATCATCACTTTTGTGAAGAACGAGCTGAAGAAGATCCAGACAGACCTGAGTCCAGATGACCTACAATGTTTTAAGAGTCAATGTGATTATGAGGATGTATTACAGAGTGTGGATGAAGAACAGAGGAAGAGCAGCAGAGAAGCATTTGTCACCATTACAGTGGACTTCCTGAAGAGAATGAAGCAGAATACGGTTGCTGAGCGTTTGCTGAGAAGTGAGAATTACTCTCTAAATATTTACGTTGCTAAAAAGTTCAACAATGTCTGAAGAAATAGACAAAAATAGATTTTAAATATGCGCACTTCATAACTCCTTCATTGTGTGTGTGTGTGTGTGTGTGTGTGTGTGTGTGTGTACTGGGTCACTCAGGAACCTTCACTAGGAACTTACGGTGGCAACAGCATGAATTTAAATCTGCACTGAAGAAGAAGTTCCAGTGTGTGTTTGAGGGGATCGCTAAAGCAGGAAACCCAACCCTCCTGAATCAGATCTACACAGAGCTCTACATCACAGAGGGAGGGACAGCAAAGGTCAATGATGAACATGAGGTCAGACAGATTGAAACAGCATCCATTAAAACAGACAGTCTAGAAGCAATAATCACACAAGAAGACATCTTTAAAGCCTCACCTGGAAGAGATGAACCAGTCAGAACAGTGGTGACAAAGGGAATGGCTGGCATTGGGAAAACAGTCTTAACACGGAAATACACCCTCGACTGGGCTGAAGACAAAGCCAACCAGGACATCCAGTTCATATTTCCATTCACTTTCAGAGAGCTGAATGTGGTGAAAGAGGTAAAGTTCAGCTTGGTGGAACTTGTTCATCACTTCTTTACTGAAACCAAAGAAGCAGGAATCTGCAGCTTTGAAGACTTCCAGGTTCTGTTCATCTTTGATGGTCTGGATGAGTGCCGACTTCCTCTGGACTTCCACAAAACTACAATCCTAACTGACCCTAGAAAGTCCAGCTCAGTGGATGTGCTGCTGATAAACCTCATCAGGGGGAACCTGCTTCCCTCTGCTCGTCTTTGGATAACCACACGACCTGCAGCAGCCAATCAGATTCCTATTGACTGTGTCAGCATGGTGACAGAAGGAGGAGTACTTCAGGAAGAGATTTAGAGATAAGAAGCAGATCAGCACCATCATCTCCCACATCAAGACATCACGAAGCCTCCACATCATGTGCCACATCCCAGTCTTCTGCTGGATCACTGCTACAGTTCTGGAGGATGTGCTGAAAACCAGAGAGGAAGGACAGCTGCCCAAGACCCTGACTGAGATGTACATCCACTTCTTGGTGGTTCAGGCCAAAGTGAAGAAGGTCAAGTATGATGGAGGAGCTGAGACAGATCCACACTGGAGTCCAGAGAGCAGGAAGATGATTGAGTCCTTGGGAAAACTGGCTTTTGATCATCTGCAGAAAGGAAACCTGATCTTCTATGAATCAGACCTGACAGAGTATGGCATCGATATCAGAGCAGCCTCAGTGTACTCAGGAGTGTTCACACAGATCTTTAAAGAGGAGAGAGTACTGTACCAAGACAAGGTGTACTGCTTCATCCATCTGAGTGTTCAGGAGTTTCTGGCTTCTCTTCATGTCCATCTGACCTTCATCAACTCTGGAATCAATCTGCTGGAAGAAGAACAAACAACATCCCAGAAGTCTGAAATAAGAGAATCTGCAGGGAAACACTTCTACCAGAGTGCTGTGAACAAGGCCTTACAGAGTCCAAATGGACACCTGGACTTGTTCCTCCGCTTCCTCCTGGGTCTTTCACTGCAGACCAATCAGATTCTCCTACAAGGCCTGCTGACCCAGACAGGAAGTAGCTCCCAGGCCAATCAGGAAACAGTCCAGTACATCAAGGAGAAGCTCAGTGAGAATCTGTCTGCAGAGAAAAGCATCAATCTGTTCCACTGTCTGAATGAACTGAATGATTGTTCTCTAGTGGAGGAGATCCAACAGTCCCTGAGTTCAGGAAGTCTCTCCACAGATAAACTGTCTCCTGCTCAGTGGTCAGCTCTGGCCTTCATCTTACTGTCATCACAAAAAGATCTGGATGTGTTTGACCTGAAGAAATACTCCGCTTCAGAGAAGGCTCTTTTGAGGCTGCTGCCAGTGGTCAAAGCCTCCAACAAAGCTCTGTAAGTAAACATCTATGCACATTTTTGTTGATGAAATATTTCTGCAATATACAGTTTATAGCAGCAGGAAGTCTTAGCATCTCTGAAAAGTTTGTGGATGTAACCATTATCAAAGTCGACACAGAGCTTTTCTTTTACTCTCCAAAAACTAATATAATAATATAAAGACAATAATAAAAATTCTTGGAAGAAGCTAAAGCAGTTTGTTTCCAACAAAGGATGAATGCATCAGGGTACAGTATGCGAGAATTAATTGTGATAATGAATTACAAGTTGTATGCTTATTTATGAAGTGGACATGGAATTGTTTGTTTTTTGTTTGTGGTAAGTTGAAAATAAGTCATTTAATTTGATCACAAATATTACTGATTTTCAGACTGTCTAGTTGTAACCTCTCAGAGAGAAGCTGTGAAGCTCTGTGCTCAGTTCTCAGCTGCCAGTCTTCGAGTCTCAGAGAACTGGACCTGAGTAACAATGACCTGAAAGACTCGGGAATAAAGCTGTTGTCTGATGGATTGAAGAGTCCAAACTGTACCCTGGAAACTATCAGGTGAGGTTTATTTTTTTGTTATTCATTTATGAATGTATTATCTATGACACGTATAGCTTAGTAGTTTGAGTGGCCGCCCCATGATTAGAAGGTGGGGGGTTCAAATCCACCAAACAGCTACCCTGAGGTACCCTCGAGCAAGGTACCGTGTCTACACACTGCTCCCCAGGTGCTGGATTAGTAGCTGCCCATTGCATCAATGAGTGAATGGGTTAAATGCAGAGGACAAAATATCTAATACGTGGGAGTATAAGGGGGTTGGTAATAAAATATTTATAATCTGGATTATACTATTGCTGAAAGAAAATATTGTTTAATTCTAGATTGACATTTTATTCATATTCAGGTGTATTAGTCTCTGAATTATTTTTTGTATTTGTTCATTTTCATATCATTGTTAAAATAATAATTGAGCATTAACCTGTGTGTATAACATGCTTTTTAAGCAATGGTCTTTTGAGACATTTCAGGTATTTTGGATTCATAACATATCAGTTTCTTTTCATTGGTAAAAAGTGTTTCATACAGAATTACAGTGAATGTACTTAAAACCTTTTATTTACAGCAGCATGGGCACAGTGGTTAGCGGGTCCTGAGATCAATTCCACCACCTCACCGGGTCCTTTCTGTGTGGAGTTTGAATGTTCTGCCTGTGCTTCCATTGTTCTTTCCGGGTACTACGGGCTTCATCCCACAGTCCAAAGACATGCAGTTAGTGGGGTTAATTGGTCATTCTAAATGGGCCACAGGTGTGAATTTTGAGTGCAAATGGTTGTTTGTCTCTATGTGTAAGCCCTGAGATAGACCTGTCAAGGGTGTACCCTGCCCTATGGCAGTGACCCTGAAAAGGATAAGCGGAAGCAAATGGACCTTTTATTTAACGGGAAGTCCAAGTCTAAAAGTTAAACATGGGACATCACCAGTGACTCAAAAGTCATGCAATAAACCTAGAAAAATGAAAGGAAGGTACACTATGACATTACAGCAAAGGCTAAAAGGAAGTCCCTAGCATAGTTTCCCCAAATTATACTTTTATCTTCTCCAATATTTCAAAACTATTTAATTCCATCAACAAAACTTTCCAGTTTGGTTCATTTTCTGTATTCTGTAGCTATTTACAGAATATGTATATATATATTGGAGTTTGATTTATTCATGTTAACCCTTATTCCCTGATGAAATTGTTTGTTTTAGGCAGAATACATGATGAGAATTTTAAACATTTCCGCATCCATCCTTTTTGACTTTCTTAAATTAAAATAAATAAATAAATAAATAATACAAAAAATAACTTTGGAAAACTAAACAAACAAAATAAATTAATAAATAGAATGGAATAGAATGGGTTTACTGTCACTATACAGTTGTACAATGAGATACGGAGCATCTATGTAAAATGCCAATTGTGTGAACTGCAAACTTTCTCGCTCTCAGTTTAGCTTCTATACCTCCTTTCAGCAGATACTTCTTCTAGTACCCCCCTCCCCCCATGTGCCTGCTACCAGCAGCATTCACAGCTGGATTTATTTCCGTTTTTTTGTGCCTGCAGTCTGTCAGGCTGTCTGATCACAGAGGAAGGCTGTACTTATATGGCCTCAGCTCTGAGCTCCAACCCCTCCCATCTGAGAGAGCTGGACCTGAGCTACAATCATCCAGGACACTCAGGAATGAGGTTGCTGTTGGCTGGACAGAAGGATCCACGCTGGAGACTGGCTTCTCTCAGGTATGGAGAGAATGTCTGATAGAGGAGGAAGAGCTGGAAATATTTCCTTTCTATGTTGAGGAGAAAATTATTTTGAGTGAACAAAAGTTTAATTGGCCTTGAGGCGACTGTTGTTGTGATTTGGCGCTACGTAAATAAAATTGAATTGAATTGAACTGAATTGAATTGAGGGGACAAAATTCATTTCTGCGTGCAAGAAATGTATTTCAGTGTTTGCGATTATCCATATACACACACAATAACAGCCCCCCTTGCTGAGTTGTTGGCATTTGCTCTTGCTCAGATCTCTGCTTTGTGTGCTCACAGACATCTGCAGACCTAAACTTTTAAGATATTTTCAGGCGAGAATGTTGCTGTGTAAACTTCAAATATCTGCTCGATTTATCAACACATCACATATATGCAAAAGTACTCTAACGTTTTCGGAGATGCCTGTTACCCACCAGCTGACCCCAGTCAGCTATACCCCAGCTCCAGGTACCATCACCCCCAGAGGGGCAATCTGCCCCAAGACCCAGGAGATATTACCCTTTACCCTGGGGTGGGGACAATCAGACCATCCCCGGTCCTGCAGCAGCAGGGAGGCCCAGCATCCCAGACCCCAACTAGATGGCCCAACCTCCTGCCGGTGCCCCGGCCCCAAAGGCGAAAAGAGAACAGGGGTGTGGAGACCCCCATGCCTTTCTCTTTCCACTCATGTGTGGTGAAAATGTGCTGCTCAGTGCTTTTCTACTGTGCATTTTAACCCTCTGGTGTCGCCGGATGCGCCGGCGTGTCAAACTCACATGACCAATTTAAGACGACACAGCTACAGTAAGTCAGAGTCTCCATTTCAACTTGGGTCGAAAGTGCAGACTTCAAACTATATACCAGTTTTTGAATTATGTCGATGGGCCACCTAAAACCAGAGTTATGATTAAAAAATACACGCGATGTTGTTTTCTGAACAAAACAGTGGTGTTTACAGCGGGAAGAACGGTAAAAACTGCGTTTTCTACAGACAGTGCTAGCAAACACTGCACTTGCGAGTGAAAAAAGAAAAAGAAAATACACCCCTTCCCTATTGGTGTTAGAGTTTACCATGTCAGCCAATCAAAAAAAATGATATGGCAACATGTGACATTTGGTTGTTTAGGGAGAAGGGGAAGTTTTTAGGAGTGACACCCACGACGGAAAGTGGGCGAGCGAAAGACAGAGTGAGAGCGAGTTTTCATATGTGAGACATTAGTGACGTTTAGCATGTTTGGAGGCTGTAGTTAGTGTGTTGTGTAGTTATTGTTTTGTATTGTGTCAGTTAGACTGCTGAATTTCACATTTTCTCCAAATAAAGCCGTCAAAGGCGTGTAAACGCTGTTCCCACATGGAAAACTGGACTCATGCACCTCCTGCTGTCAGACCTGCAGGGTTTAGGCCTGTGCTGTTCTCCTCTGTCTTATACTGAACACAAACTACATTTTTTGGACTGGCACAAATGATTTGTGTGCCTTCTTATTTGATGCAGAACACCTGCTTGTTCTGTAAATAGATTTAAATGGTTATATAAAAAAAACGCCTGAGGCCTTGGCTGCATTTTTAGGTAAATAGTACCATATAATTTTGTTGTTTGCAAAACTTGTGCATAATTTTTAGAAATGTACAATTTCTATTTGCATTTCAAGTTATGAAAATGATTCGTTAAACATGTTTATGGGTTTTACAGTAAGAAATAGAACTTTTTTCTACTCGGGTTTTGAATTTTTTGTCTGAATTTAGATCAACTGTGCTAATATAGTATACCAAAATGAAAAAATGACTCGAATTTCAGATATTTGAGGTTGTGCTGAAAATAATGATACCAAACAAGGCAAGAAAAACCTATTTTAAAGGTGAAATATAGAGGTAAAATCAAAAGTAGTCAAAAACAGCCAATTATACCCGGGACCCCAGCCCTTTAAAACCGGTCAGAGCGGGCACGCTCTGTTTTGCGTAACTATTTTTAAATCCTGGTAGCACTTCAACCACGTGAGCTAGCGCAATAATTTTTTTTGAATATGAAAGCGGAGGAGTTGTACTTACATCTTATGCCATCAGCTTGCCCTAGTTCACAGTTTCCTTCCACATATAGCTTTGCAAAAATTGCATAAAAAGCGCTTGCAGTAACAAAAACATAATATTCCAGAAACAGGCTTTGCCGATCCGATCAGCTGTTCGTAACACTTCCTACGTTGGAATAGACGTCAGCGTGAACTATCGCATTACCTGCCCGAAACCGGAAGTGACGGTCATTTTCACGGAAATGTAGGGTTTTTTAACTTCAGGGCCTCATGAGCCTATACTGGTGTTTTTAAAAGTTATCTGTGACTTTATGACTTTCTGTATCATTTCTGGGATGCTTAGAACTCATATTGCACTGCTGGAAATAGTTTATTTTGATGCATATGCCGTTTTTTTTGCAAATTTGCATTACAATATTTATTTTCATTTTTTTCTGCAGTATGTAAAATTGGTGTGTTTCAAAAATAAAACTATGAAAGCACTCAAAATAAATTTCTTGTGGTGGGAAACTACTTTGTGCAACTTTTCTGTATTTACAGTTTTGAGGGATAAGCCTCTTAAATTTCTCTAACTAGAAATATATGTTAAAAAAACAAAAACGATTTTCAAATTTTTTTTGTAGTTTATTGCACTTTTTTGCAATTTAAGTAGTTAGTATGCACTTAATGCATACATACTATTAAAATTTGGGTTATAATGGTTGTATTGATGTATAGCAACTTGAAATGCTCCCAAAAATGGCACTACAGCATGTAAAAATATAATATAAGCTCTGGCGGACTTGGTTCTATGGTAGGTCTTAAAGGGTTAAATGACAGTGGTTTTACAGTATTTACAATTTACAGGTTATTAAAAAATTTACAGATTTAACTTTTTACAGATTTACAGTAAAAATGTGCAAATTGCAGTAAGAGATTATAAATTATAGGAAGTGTGCATGAAGAAAAACCAGAGTGAGTGTGGTTATCTGATGTGTGTGAGAGTCCAGTCCTATAGTGATGTGATGTGTGTGGGAGAGTCCAGTCCTACACCTGGTTCAGGGCCCGAATAGCCTGGGGAAAGAAGCTCCTCCTCATTCTCTCTATTTTGGCCTTAAGGGAGCGGAAGCGCTTCCCAGACCTCAACAGTGAGAAGAGTCCATTGTTGGGATGGGAGAGGTCCATCATAATCTTCCTAGCTTTGGTCTTGCACCGCTTGGTGTAGATGGACAGCAGGTCAGGGAGCTCTGATTGAATGATGTGTTCGGCCGAGCGCACCACTCTTTGCACATCTCGTCTGTCCTGCTTGGTGCTGTTCCCAAACCAGGTACAGATGTTTCCCGTCAGGACGCTCTTGATAGTGCAGGAGTAAAAGTTGAGCACCCTCAGTGGCAGATGGAAGTCTCTAAGTCTTCTGAGGAAGAAGAGACGCTGACGGGCTCTCTTAACCAGGGTGTTGATGTGACAGGACCTTGACAGGTTCTGAGTGATCTGGATACCCAGGTATCGGAAACTGTCCACTCTCTCCACTGGCGTGGCGCTGATGGTGAGGGGCTTGTAATTCCTCGCCTGCTTTGTAGTGAAGTCCACGATCAGCTCCTTAGTCTTACTGACGTTTAGGAGGAGGTTATTCTCCTGGCACCAGGTCTCCAGGTTCCTAATCTCCTCCAGGTAGGCCGTCTCGATGTTGTCGGAGATCAGGCCCACAACAACAGTGTCGTCAGCAAACTTGACAATGGAGGTGGTGTCTGATGTGGCTACACAGTCATAAGTGTACAGTGAGTACAGCAGGGGGCTTAAAACACAGCCCTGAGGCACTCCAGTGCTGAGTGAGATGGAGGGGGAGACTTGTTTTCCCACCCTCACTGATTGGGGTCTGTCTGTGAGGAAGTTGAGGATCCACTGACACAGTGATGAGCTGAGTCCTAGATCCGTCAACTTGGTGAAAAGCTTAGAGGGAATTATTGTGTTGAATGCTGAACTGTAGTCCACGAACAGCATCCTAACATAATTCCCTCTGCCAGTGTCCAGGTGACTCAGGGATGTGTGGAGCAGGTGAGATATGGCATCGTCTGTGGAACGATTAGTCCGGTAAGCAAACTGAAGTGAGTCGATGGTGGCAGGAAGTGAAGAAGTGATGTGATCTCTCATCAGTCTTTCAAAACACTTCATCACAATTGAAGTCAGTGCTACTGGACGGTAGTCATTGTGGCAAGCGGGCTGTTGTTTCTTTGGAACAGGAACAATAATGGACTGTTTGAAGCACGTGGGAACCACAGCTTGGGCCAGGGAGAGGTTGAAGATCTCCGTGAACACCGGTGCTAGCTGGTCAACGCAGGCTCTCAGGACCCAGCCAGGGATTGCATCTGGTCCTGCTGCCTTCCTGGTGTTCACCCTCCTGAAGGTGTTCCTCCCGGCATGCTCTGTGATGATGAATGCATTGTCTTCACTGGTGCACTCCGAGCGCGCGCAGCCGTTTGTTGTTTTAATTGCTGCGGCTTCGAAGCGAGCATAAAACTGCAGCCTTGTATAGGTCCATATTACCAGAGACGAGCCCTTCATTGTAGGCAGCGCTGCGTGATCTCAGAGCGTTGCGGATGTTTTTATCCACTCACGGCTTCTGGTTGGGAAATGTTCGGATTATAGATCTTTCTCCTGTGTTGTCCGCTAGTTTCCCGATAAATCCCCCAACCGCTTCCATAAACATGTTGATGTCATTAGAGCTACGCCGAAACATGTCCCAGTCTGCGTCATCCAGTCCGTCCTGCAGCGCGGTCACTGATTGGTCCGTCCAGCGAGCGACCTTCCTCCTGATTGGTGGTTGCTGCTTTAGCCTTTGTTTGTAAGCAGGCGTGAGGAAGATGGCGGCATGACCCGATTTTCCAAATGCCATCTTAGTGAAGTGTTTGTTGATGTGTGAGAGCCCCATGTAGCTCACATAAGGCAGTGTGTCGGAATAAGTCGGAATATAAACAGTGCAGGCAATGACCGCAGTGAATTCCCGAGAGAGATAGAAAGGGCGACATTTAACGATGTTATGTGTAACGTAAAGTGCTAAGTTTTGCATTTTTCTTTTAGCATTTTAGCAACTTTCACAAATATTTGCAATGGCAGGGAGGTGTCCTTTCCAGCTAAACAGAAGAGGAATATAAAAATAATGAAGGTCACAGTTTGAATCAGTCATATTTCATTCAATACAGTGTGTACTGACAGATCCAGGATTAGTCCAAATCATCAGCAGTTTGATCTACTTATGGATTGAAGTGTATTTGTGAAAATGTTGGACTGTTCCTTTATCAGTGTCTAATAGTTTGTGTATGAGTTTGTGTAATGTCTATGTGTGCATGCTGAAAGAGACTGTGCTGGTCTGACCCTCCTCCTCCTTTCAGGGTGGAGCCTGCTGGAGACCGATGGTTGAGACATGGAGGTCTGAGGAAGTGTAAGTGTGTTTTTAATGTGATTCATGAAAACAAAGCGGCACACATTCAACCACCTTCAAACTGTCACATCGCTCATTTACATCTCTGATGTCAGGAGTCATCATCAAAGTGTCAATCAATGAACAGATGATGGATCAATAACTGCAGGTCGATTGTGTTTGTTCTCTCCATCAGATTCCTGTCAACTCACAATCGACACAAACACAGTGAACACAAACCTCCAACTGTCTGACAACAACAGGAAGGTGACACATGTGGAGGAGGTTCAGTCATATCCGGATCATCCAGACAGATTTGATCACTGGAGACAGCTGCTGTGTAAAAATGGTCTGACTGGTCGCTGTTATTGGGAGGTCGAGTGGAGAGGAGATGTTAATATATCAGTGAGTTACAGAAGCATCAAAAGGAAAGGAGGCAGTAATGACTGTATGTTTGGACAAAATGATAAATCCTGGAGGTTGTACTGCACTAATGATGGTCCAGTTTGTGTCTGCCACAATACCGAATTCGCGTCCACCCCCATCTCCTCCTCCTCCTCCTCTGTCTCTAACAGAGTAGCAGTGTATGTGGACTCTCCTGCTGGCACTTTGTCCTTTTACAGAGTCTCCTCTGACACTTTGATCCACCTCCACACCTTCAACACCACATTCACTGAAACTCTTTTTCCTGGTTTTTATATCCGTCCTGGTTCCTCGGTGTGTCTGCGCTGAGTTGAGTGTAAATAATGTCCTCCTGTTAAAGAAATACTCTGACTCCAGCCAAACAAAGAGAGAACAGCTGCTAAAACAGCTTTTACATTTCTCACAACAAAAGTTCCTTTATTAAACATTTTAAGATGCCTGCATTTCACTCACACTCTTATTTCAGTTCAGTTTATTTTTATTTCAAACATTTCAAACATGTGCCTTCACAATCATTACAAAATATCATTCCATTATTTGTTTGAAAAGGAGTTGGCAGAAGTATTTACTTATTTGTCCCTACCCCCTCAAGTTTTACCTCTCATTCATTTAATTATTTTTTTTTTAGTCTTAAATTAAACAAACAACATATGAAACAAAAGTAAAGCAAAGCAAAACAAAACATACATAAATCAAAAACAAGAAATTAGCAAGCCCCACCACAGTATAGTTTCTTTCACATGAAAAATACAGAAGGTGTATATTTGCAGATACACAAGTTATGGAAAAACAAACAAACCAAAGCAAAAAAACCAAAAAAGAACCACAACACCATTACCAGCATCATTACCGTCCTGGGTTAACCCCGTTTTCTTCATTCTTATACTTATTTAAAATTTAGGTTTTTATATTTTACTTTAAACTATTTTATGTTTTTACTGTCTTTTATTTCTTCTGTTAGACTGTTCCATAATTTAACTCCTGCAATTGAGATAGACATAGTTCTTAAAGTTGTTCTAGCACTTTGTATTTTTAAATTCCATTTCCCTCTTAAGTTATACCCACCTTCTCTTTCTATGAAGAATTTACAGATTTCGTTGGGAAGCAATTTATTTCTTACTTTATGCATTATTTGCGCTGTTTTAAGCTTCACCAAGTCTTGGAATTTAATAGCTTGCATTTTGACAAAGAGTGCATTTGTATGGTCCCTGTACCCCACATTATTTATTAATCTAATGGCCCTTTTCTGTATTATAGTTATTGTTTGTGTGTTACTTTTGTATGTGTTTCCCCAGACCTCTACACAGTAGCTCATATATGGCAGTAGTAAAGCACAGTATAAAATGTGCAGAATTTTACAATATTTTATTTTTGTAATAAAATTGCAACATTTTCAATCATTTCTTTGCCATTGTCGTGGGTGTAGAGATGAAAATGAATTTAATTCATCTTGGAATAAGACTGTAACATAAGAAAATGTTAGTTTTTTGAATGCCTTTCCAGATGGACTGTACTTCTTTTTCCAAATTTTGCAAATTTTGCAGTATTTTCCAAATACTGCAAAATTACAAAACTGCATTCCCATTAAACAAAGTACATGTGCCACACCCTTCTCTGAGCTGTAACATAACACGGCACTGGAAAAAATACACTGCCGGATCACTAATGCAACACCACAATTGAGACAATGTTCACCAGTAAAATTACAGTAGTAAAATTATTACAACGTGTCATAGCAGTCATGGGGCGATCGTGGCTCAAGAGTTGGGCGTTCGCCTTGTAATCGGAAGGTTGCTGGTTCGAGCCCCAGCTTGGACAGTCTCGGTCGTTGTGTCCTTGGGTGAGACACTTCACACATTGCCTACTGGTGGTGGTCAGAGGGCCTTGTGGCGCCAGTGTCCAGCAGCCTCGCCTCTGTCAGTGCGCCCCAGGGTGGCTTGCCATCACCAGTGTGTGAATGGGTGGATGACTGGATATGTAAAGCGCTTTGGGGTCCTTAGGGACTAGTAAAGCGCTATACAAATACAGGCCATTTACCATTTATACTGTTTGTTTTCATTGAAAAATAATCGATATAAAATATTTTATATTACTTTACCTGTACTAGAGCAAGATGTGCGCCTATGTAATGGGCTACTTGCAGGAAATAATCGCAGGAATAGTTTGTGGCATAGATGGTTCATCTCCTGAGTAAAAAGATAACGGCAATACAAGTAACAGCGTTACTATTTTCAGTAATATATATCTATATAATATATATATCTATATATATTATATAGATATATATAAAATATTTGGACAAAAAGGTGACGTTTTGTTTTATCAGCTACCAGTAGCTGAGTAACCTCAGTCAGGAAGTACAGCTGAACATATAACCATGTCCACAGTCTTTTTTCATTGCTTATTCTCAACACGTTTAAATGAAGATACTCTTTATAAACAGTTAAATAAAATACAGGCATTTCATTAGGAGCCAGTATGATGTGATAATAATAATAACTGCATCATTCATGATCTGCTTGTATCCATGTTAGTGTTTAAAGTCCAACATCTCCCTCTAGTGGTCAAATATAAACCATGTGTGAGGATGGTGTTAATGTAAAATGTGAATCATAGTGTTCCAGTCAGTCATCAGTGTGTCTCTGCACAGCTGTAATTAAAATGTGTTCAGAGGGCCTCAGTGTCTGAATGGTTCCAGTTCAGCTTCATAACAGCAGCGTCCCTGGTTTGATTCCTGTGTTTCAGCTCATATCTGCCTCTCTCACTGAGGGGGACGTAACTACATGGACATGGATTTGTTCATCAACCAAACTACAGATCACTGAGAGCAGAGGAGACTTTCTGCCATGTTTCTTTTCATATGTGTGAACTGACAAATGTTTTACTTCAGAAAAAATAAGAAATAAGAAAAAAAAACACTGTTGTGTGCGCATAGTTATTGTGTTTAAATTTTAAATTAAAAAAATTTAATTTAAAATTAAAATTATTTGTAGTCTCCCACCACTATATTTGAACCAATAGAAAGCTGGTGCTCAGAGGAAGAGGGCGGGCTTTACTTGGTGTCAGTGACAGAAATGAAAAAAAGCTCAAATGAGTGAGAAGGATGATGAAGGAAACATCTGTGCTGTGTCTGCTCTGTAAGTAGAATCTCTGTGTTTGTTTGAATTCTTGTACTTTGACTGTCTGCTCTCCTGATAACTGATGATGGAGGAGAAGACATGAAAAACAAATCAGGCTGAATTCAAGTTCAAACACCACGAGGACCAACTGCAGGTCTGAACTGACTCTTTATCTTTGCTCAGGAGTCGAGGAAACACAGCAGGCAGTGAAAAGATCAAATCATTCACTCGTTATATCAACACAACTTTGAAGTGACTTTAGTGGGTTATTTAAAGTATACAGTAGAGTCAGCACACTTTTTTCAGATTAAAAAACAGAAAAGAAAAAAAGAAAAACTTTAAATTCAGTAGCAGTCAGAGAAAAAGTGGAAGATGTCCAGTGTTGGGAAGGTTACTTTTAAAATGTATTCCACAACAGAATACATGCCCCAAAATGTATTTTGTAACATAGTTACGTCACTCAATGAGAGTAACAGATTCTGAATACTTTGGATTACTTAATATATTACCATGCTATTTACAACCACATGAATGTACTATTGCTGTGTGATTTATTACTGTTCCTAAAGGTTATTCACCATACCAATATCTTAATATAAATGAGTAACAGTAGGGTGGACATTAGGTAAGGCTGCACTTTTAGCAGCGATCTCGTATAGAAAACTATTCCACGCATATATAAAACAGGTCTGCGGCTCCGAACCGTAGTAAAGGCATCTCTGGCTGATACGTCGGGTTCCATATTGGACTCAAAACTAGCTTTACTTTGTTGTCTGGGTCAACTTTGTTAGCTAGAGACAGAGAGAGGCGTTGAAAGGGAAGGTTCCAGTGTTGGGAAGGTTACTTTTAAAATGTATTCCGTTACAGAATACAGAATACATGCCCCAAAATGTATTCTGTAACATATTCCGTTACGTTACTCAATGACAGTAATGTATTCTGAATACTTTGGATTACTTAATATATTATCATGCTTTTTACAACAACGTGAATGTACTATTGCTGTGTGATTTATTGCTATTACTGAAGGTCCGCGACTCCGAACTGTAGTAAAGGGACCTCTGACTAATACGGCGGGGTCCCTGTCGGCTCGTAGCCGAAAACTAGCTTTACTTTGTTGTCTGGGTCAACTTTTCTTGCGAGAGACAGAGAGAGGCGTTGAAAGGCTGCTCCAACGGAACTTATTGTTTTCGGAGGAAAACACGAACACGGTGTACAGTCGAGTCTTAATAGCTTACTTACAACTGGGCTCGTCAGGCACTCTTCTTGGCTGCAGTGGTTATTATTATATTTACATGCTTCCAGCTCCTGTTTCTGCTCGATGACAACTCGTACTTTTCCACTCTCCTTTTTCTCCCTCCCTCGCTCACAGACACATAACGGGTACAGCAGTCCATTCTCACTGCAGCACGGACTACACTGTTTATGAGGCTACATTCTTTAGGGCGATGCCTGTAACACTCTGCCTATTGGCTTTATATTAAACATTTTTTTTAATAATAATTTAAAAAAATATTTCTTCACGTCATTATGCAGGCCGCAAGTAGAGGTGACATGGGCCGTGAGATTGAGACACAGGCATTAGAGCCTCTTAATGCGAGTTTTGTTCAGGTTCTACCGGCATGGAATTACCAGAAATAGAGAGGGCATAGCCTAACATAAGAAACAGGAAAAGGCCGCTGTGTAATCCATTTATTTCAACAAAGTAACTGTATTCTGAATACCACCTTTTTAAACGGTAACGGAACAAATACGTAACTGTGGTACATGTATAGTGTTACTCCCCAACACTGAAGATGTTTATCAAAATAATGATCTGTAAATCATATTTAACAGTACAGGTTTCACAGAGGTGCAGTGACTAGTGCCTGTGTAGGTTTACTTCAAAGTCCAAAGACATGTTTGGTTAACTCGGATAGTGAATGTTAGTCTGTGATGGACTAATGATCTGTACTCACCTTATAACAGCTGGAATAAATTGCAGCTTTTCCTCAACTGTAATTTGAATAACTGGTTAAAAAAATGGATGGATTGATGAAATATTCTACCAGATGGTTTTTAGATTTAATCACTTTATGTTCAGTCTTTTTTGAGAAAGAGATGAGTTTGTGTGTCATTTCTCTTTAGTTCTGATCTCACTGCTGAGCTGCACAACAAACCAAGGTCAGTAACCTTCTTCTGTCACAGTTTAAACCTGAGAAATGCTCAATGATATGACCTGATTGGGTTCATGTTTCAGAATTTAAAGTCCAACAGATCATAATTCTTTCATTTTAACCCTCACAGCTCGTCTGACTGTGAGTCCCAGCAGCTCTCAGTTCTTTAGAGGAGACTTTTTGTCTCTGAGCTGTGAGGAGGACGACAGCTCTGCTGGATGGACTCTGAGGAGAAACACAAGCAAAAGACAGAGGACTCAGTGTGGAGATGACTGGGGAGAAGGTGCTGGTTCTTCCTGTAACATCAGCTATATGTACCCCTGGTACAGTGGAGTTTACTGGTGTGAGTCCAGAGAGGGTCCCATCAGTAACATGGTTAACCTGACAGTCACTGGTAAGCTGAGTGTGTGGAGTTAGTGTTGATGAAGCTGTGTGTAAATGGATGAAATGCTGTAGTTTGTCTCTGTGTTGAGGTGGATCAGTGATCCTGCAGAGTCCTGTCCTCCCTGTGATGGAGGGAGATGACGTCACTCTGCTCTGTAAAACAAAGACCACTCCCTCCAACCTCCCAGCTGCTTTCTATAAAGATGGCTCCCTCATCAGGAAGCAGCCTACAGGTCACATGACCATCCAGCATGTTTCCAGGTCTGATGAAGGCCTCTACAAGTGTGACATCAGCGGTCATGGAGAGTCTCCATCCAGCTGGATCACTGTCACAGGTGACACACTCACCTGTCTGTGTTTCTGCAGCTTTCAACATTCACAATGTGACGACAACTTAATGACTGTGTTTGCTTTATTTTAGGGGAACACACCACCACACCTCCACCTACATCCACACCTCCACCTACATCCACACCTCCACCTACATACACCTCTCCTCCTGTTCTCTCTGTACTTTCATTTGTTGGATCAGTGTGTGTTGTGGTTCTACTGGTGTTACTGGTTCTTCTGGTGAGACGATGTGTTCACAGGAAACCTGAAGGTGAGACTCAGACTTCCTGATCTTTCATGTCTGAGTTTGTTTAGTAGAATAAAGTTCACATTCAAGTTTGAGAGTATTTGTGTTTAGAAGATCATTCCATCTGTGTTTAGATATTGCATTTACATTGTCATTCATTTTGCATCACTTGAGCAGATCAAGAAGAAGATGACATCCTCACTCACGTCACGTACAACACTGTCAAGATATCAAATAATTTGCAACAGTCAATCAGGCGAAGCAAAGGTAGTGTTGTGTTGTTGTTTTTTCATGGCAGGTTTTATGGTGAGGCTCATTCCAGTTTCAGCTCCAAGTTATCATAGCAAATATGTTTGTTCAGTGTTCTTGATTTTTCTTGGATTACTGTGTTCATGAAGTGAACTAAACTCACCTTTGGAGGCTCAAGTGAACACAAGAGGAACTCCAGCTGTTGGTACTTCATTTTTTTGTATTTTGAAGTTTGTGCTTGGCATAATGCTCAGACTTTAGAGGACCTTGTGGTGACTGTTAAATTGATGCTGTAGGAAATTAATTGAACTGAAGCTGTTTAACAGAACTTCACAGATGAAGGAGATGCATTACTAAGATGGATGCTGAGTTGTCAGAGTTTCTTTGTGGATGTGCAGTTTTAATTTGGGATCAATCTGGGAGTGAGATCATAACAAGATTGTCTGTGAAGGTTCTCAGTCATCCTGTTAGGATGCCTGGGTCGTTGACCCAGGGTTTTTGAGTTTATGATATTATTTATATTTTCTAGTTTTTGGTTTCTGAGTTCTGTCTTATGGTTTATGTCTCTGTCTTCTTTAGTTGCTCTGTCTCCCCTATCACCTGCATCCCCTTGTCTAGTTCGCGTCTATGTGTATCCTTAGTTCCTATATCCCCGTGTTCAGTCAGTGTTTGTGTCTGCCCTGGTCCCACGTCTCTGTTCCCTCTGTAGTGCCTACATGTGAGGCTGTGTCTTTGTTCAGTCTGTGTTATGTGTTTCCTGTTTTACTTTGAAGGTCTCTGTCTTTTCTCAGTGTGTTCAGGTTACGCTTCTTTGGTCTCGTCAGTTCTGATTTGCCCCAGCTGTGTTTCCCTCCTGTTACTCATTCCCTGATTGCTCCCTCTGTGTATTTAAGCCCAGTGTTTCTCTGTGTCCATGTCGCGATCTAACGTTTACTTTGCTGTGTGTTTTGTCATTTTTCTAGTTTAAGTTTGTTTTGAGGTTTTTCAGTCATGTTATATTTTGAGTCTTAAATTAAAGCCTTTTTTAGTTCACGTCTGTCTCCAGAGTCTGCACCTTGGGTCCTATTCCTGCCTGCACACAGCGACACCTAACACATCCAGGTCATCGTAGTCAAAGGAGCTTGCAGAGAAAAGCGTCTGGACTTCTTTAAGTTACTTGAAGACGTTTCACCTCTCATCCGAGAAGCTTCTTCAGTTCTAAGGTCAAATGGTGGAGAGTCCCAGATTTAAACCCAATGGGAGTTTCCCCCCAAAGAGGGACAAGATTATGTGACAGTGATGTTATGAGCAGAGTTGGGAGTACAAAAGCATTTTCTCTGATCTTTTCCCTTTGATTTTATTTATACAGTGCCAAATTGCAGCAAAAGTTGCCTCAAGCTGCTGTGTAGTATAAAGATAGAATCAGATTTAGGTTTCTGAAGACTATTGCTGATTTTGATGTATTTTAGACATGATCAGAAGGGTAAATCTGTAGGTTGTAGAAAAGTAAAATAAAACATCTTGCTGAATTGATAAGATTTCCTTCAGCAACCTGAATAGACAGAAGAGACTGGAGCTCAGTCAGATGTATCCATCTGTGTTTTTAACTGTACTTACTGAGTGTTGTTCAGTGTGAGCTGGACTGTGTGTTTGTGGTCTGTGGTTAACTGAAGCTAACAGCTCTGCAGTCGTCCAGCATCCTGTTTCTGATAGAAAGAAAACACTTCAGCTGTCTCAAACTCAGCCTAAGAGCTTTGAAAAGATGAAGGTCAGCGAAAATGTCCTCATAATCCAAACCATGTCTTTAATGCACATTGGGACACCAATTTCTCAAATACAAATCAAATATTGCCACTTTCCATAAATGTCACCCTGTTTTAAAGCTGTTGCTTTCTATTAGAGGAAAATGCATGTAGAAATAATTTCTATGTGAAAATGATGTCTGCAAACAGACCTAAATCTATTTGTTCTCATAGTGTTTACTGTAGCATGAGATGGAACCTGTAACCCATTCAGGTCTTACTGCCCGTCCAGCTCTTGCAGGGTGCCATTATCGATACACTGTCGTCACATTCAGATTCTCTGTTTGTTCCAGCACAGTGTCAAGAGTCTGAAGGTGATAGTATGAAACCTGTTGTCACTTCTATTTGCACAAAAACAGCATAAATAGATTCAGTGGTTTCAGTTACCTCCCTGGATGGTATCAGCTGGATTTAAAGAACAAATTTACAGTTAACATGAGACGTTTAAAGAGAGAGACTGAACAGACCAAGAGAAAGACTGAACAGACCAAAGGTTCTGAACTGTGTTTTCAGCCTCTTAACCTGTTCTTCAGAACAATTCATTATTTTTAAAGTTCTTCATGTAAAACCACTGCACCTACTTCCTGCTGTTTAATGTTAGTCTGATGAAACTCACTGCAGTGTGCGCTAGGTAGGTCTATAAAAGTATTCATGAGGTGAGAGTGTTCGTTGGCACTGAAACAAAATGGCAGCTTTGCGGTCGTCGACTTTTTTTTTCTCAGAAATAGCCCGCAGTTCTATGCAGTCAACAGTAGGCGTTTAGAGGAGGAAACTGAAAAGCTGCTTCGGTTTATCAAGATTATCTCTTAATGCCTTCGTAACAATGCAGATATGAAGATTAAAATAAAATGTCTTGCTATAAATGTAGTGCAATAATAATCTTGCAGTTGTTGTACATGCAGTAATTTAAATGTATTTGATTATGCAGAGACAGATTTGGCTGACTCAGCAGTGAGACCTGAAGACATCAGTTATGGACAAACAATCATCAGAACAAGAAGGCCCAGGTACAGCTGATCTTTATCTTTGACTTCGGACAGAAACAAGCTAACTGCTCTCTTTGTTTCCAGCCATTATGCTAAACTAAGCTAACAAAACCACACCAATACTCAAGCTCAGGGCTCAGACTTATCAAACCTCTCATCTCTCTGTCAGAAGTAAACCACTTCCTCTAAGTTTGACCTGTTGCTAAGCAAGATATGCAGCAGAATGTAAACCTGATTAAAGATTCTCTTGACATCACGTAACAACACCAATATTAACTTTTAGTCTTGTACATGCAGAGCTGAATCTGGGGTGTGTTTGTGTGTAGTCCGTGAACACAGGAAACAGTAGGATATGTTAGTTAAGCACTGTTGATTCTTTCTTGATACAGAAATGTATGTTTACTTTACATAATACTTATTAAATAAACAGAACTGAGAAATGTGAAACAATTAAGAACACATTCAAACAGATTCACCAGGGAACACAAGGCCATTGATAAGACTGCTTATACTAGCATATGGATGCTACTTACAACATGGAGTGCAAAGATACAGTTAGCGTCCATAGAAACTTCCCTCAACAAAAATTAAGACGTCTTGCAATAAACTGAAACCACAAATGTCCTGACAGGTAATAAACCTAATACTACTGAAGGTTATTTCGTAAATGCACAGAAGGAAATGTCCAGTGCATGGTAAGCTAAACTGGCTCTTGTGCTGCTTTAGCTTGAAGGGCAACCAATCATGTGACTGTAATTAAATTCTTCACCAAAAGGTGTCACTGTTATGCCAACAAGTAATTTTAGGTCCTATCAAATTTAATTTCAGGGGTAATTCACCTAATAATATGTTTATGATGCCGTTTTCTCTTATTAAAATGTTTTTTGTTTCTTTATGATGTTAGAAAGAGAGGAGATCCTTTAATACGGTAATCTAAGGCATAGAAGTCTCTCCCAAATGCTGTTCAAACCTGCTGTTAGTGAGGGGCAGCCAGTCAGAAGAAATAAGTGCTAAAGCACAGGAACTAAAACCATTTGTTTCAGACAGAGGATGAACCATGGTGCTATACCAAGGCCCAGCATGAAAAACAGAATGATTGTTTTAATCTGTGTGTTTGTGTTCAGACTTTAAACCAGATCCTGACATCATCTGCTCTTCAGTCCACCAGTCCAACCAGTGACATCCAGTTGCTGTTCTCCACTTGATGCCCCCAACACTTCAGACCAGAGTACAACATGACCAGATTTTAATATTTCTTTCTTACTAAATAAGAAAAAATATTTTCCTTCTTTATCTTAAAATTTAAAAGTGCATTTCCTTGTAAAATCAAATGTAGAATAAATATGTATGTTTTTAATGTCTGCAGTGACATTGAAATTGTTTTAATGTTTGACCCTGCTGTTGTTACTGTAGCAGGGATTTAATTTCTAAATAAGCTTTTGTCATCATGTGTGTTTGTCACGTGGTTCTGTGGTTTTCCCCAAGCTGTTGGGGAGAAAATTTCAGTAGTTATGTATTTGTTGTGTTCATTGATAAACTCCTCACATCAGTACTAAAAGCAAATAAAAATCATCAAAATGAGGGAATATTAATCAGTGTAAACAGGACAGAAAAACATAGAAGATGCCCGTATATTTGAGACTAAAAAGTTTTTGTTTTTTTTTAGATTTTTTTGTTATTTTTAAACTAATGTTATTTTAAAGTAATCATGGTGGTGAATAAACCTGATGCTGACAATAGAAAATCAATAGAAAATTTGTTCCTTAAGCTGGGAAACAAATTAAATCACACTCAGAGTTAAAAAACAAAGAGCTAAAGTGTTTTGGTATCTGATAAACTACAAACTCATGAACATGTAACCTCCTGGACCTCAGAGCTGCTCTAGTTAAACTTCTCCATGAATCTTGAAATGAGCAGGAGTGTAATTTGAAGGTTGCTGTCATCTTCTGGTGAAACCTGGTGTTACAGCAGAGCGGCCGCTTTATTAATGTCAGTTTAAGCATGAAAACCATTTTTTAAAATCTGTTAAACAAGTGAAGAAAATTCATGGAAATTTAATGGAAATAAAAATAAATAAATAAAATAAAATACGAGAGCGCTGTAAACACAATAATGACGAAGACTGATATTGAGAGTGACCTTAGACTTTATACTGAATACAAACAGAAATGCTCTTTGGTTTAATTTAACAGGCAAATCTCACGTAAAGAAGCCAAAACAAGAAAACTGACAAATATCCAGCAGTAACTGCTCCAGGATGTATTTTAGATTTAGTTGTGTGAATGTGACACAACTCCACACAAGTCCACAAAAAAGAGCAAAAACTCTGCTGTGGAGTAAATAAGAATATTATTTACTTAAGTTAAATTTGGCTCACTTTGACCCTTCACTTTTTGTCATTTGAAATTTGAAATAGTCGTATTGACCTACTGAGCAGCATCAAAGCACAACACATCCAGGTTTAACACCCCAGAACCAGCTCAGTCATCAGTGCAGTATATTTTAAAACATTTGTCCTTTTTATTTGAGCAGATTAGTCAGATGGTCTTAGATTTTACTCATGAGCTTGTTTTAAAGTACAAAAGCATTTCTGCAACGGACAATTGGGCATGAGGGTCATGAACTTCAAATCATATGCATCTGTGTTAAGTTTAGTTAGTTACTCTTGTTCATGAAGATACACAGTCATGTTGATTATCAGCTTTTGCTGGTCAAACTTCTCTTCTACAGGTACGACCTCGTACATCTGATATCTGATGTAAAGCAGGTTTTGTGACTATTTTTCTATCATATATCAAGAAATGTTTGCCCAACATTTTTATAATGTCTAAAGATCAGGCGAGGACAACACTGGATGACTGTTTTAAGCCATCATTCTGTGTAATTTGTGGTTTGTTGTGTTTGTTCTGGAACTGGATCAGCAGCATTTTATTGAGAGCACCAAAAAAACGATTATATAAAATTGATGACAACACCCTTTTATGCTTCCCGTGTTTCTTATTTATTTATTTAAGTTCTGTTCACTTAATCTGTTGTTTTACTGTTATTATGTATATATTATGTATGTTACTTAGTTTCTACAGCTAAAATGCTGTAGAAACTAAGTAACATAACATAAGTAACATAAATTTAAATCCCATTTTGATTTTAATGCTAAACACAATAAAACTGTTGAAATCACACAAACCGTTGCTGTTACTTTACTATTTAAGAAATAACAGAACATGTCAGTTCACATCCGGAGTTCATGAGAAACAAAGTCACCCCAAAGCTGCTGAACTGCATTCCATTAACACACAGACACATTTACTGTCAGTACATTTGTGGCACATTGAATTCCTCCTCAGCCAATTCTGAGATTATGAAACACAAAAGAAAACATGAGACAAAAGTTGGAAATGAATCAATAAATGACGGCCCTGTTTGTGAGGGCAGCATCAAAGTGACGTCTGACCTAATGTTCATTGTCACTGATTTTGATCTTGAATGTGAAAAGGTGCATGGGAAACATTCGTGAAGACGACCTGCGATTCAAGACTAAAATAAACAAACAAAACCTTAATTTTCTCAAAACAAAATGATGAAAAAAAGTGTTTTTAAATCATTTCTATTTTTAAACATATGATCTTATAAAAAAAGCCAAACAAATAGAAAATCCAGAGATAGATGATATCATCGAATACACAATTTGTCATATAATGAACTGAATTACCTTTATTCAAATGCTATGTTGTAAACTATAGTAGAAAATTAGTGCGTAAAGAAATCAGCTATAAAATCAGCCTCCCAGAGAGGCTGATTTTCTGAAGTAAAAAAGTACGTTAGTAAAACTGGCTAAAGTAAAGCTGGACACTGTTTGCATACAGTAACAATGATGATGTAAGATGCTGCATTTCTATATAAAGTAACAAGTTCAGGTGGAGGTGAAGTAGAGAAAAAGGTAACAATGTTGTACCAAAAAGTCCAACTAGACTTAACGGCAGTGTCGGAGGTCCACGGAGAAAACCAGAGGAGGCACAGCTTCCCAAAGTGTTTCCACCGGAGTGATAATGGTTACAGAAAATACATAAATACATTAAATAACTATCTAAAAAGTAATGCTGAAATGACAGGGGTGCTGAATATCATTTCCCTGCTGAATTTATATCCCACAATGGCACGTTGTTGCTCTTGGGCAAGAAACCAATTTTTTGGTGATTACACTGTCCTTTAATTATTATTGTTTTCATTTATTGACTTGTTATGTGACACCAACATCTCAGCGCTTAGCAAAATGAGGAGTAGATGAAGGTTCGACCTTTGACCTGTGGGTGGAGCAAACCCTAAATCGGCACATGACACAGTGAAAGCTACTGCTGAGACTAATATCATTTGTATGCATGTTCAAATTGAAATAAGTACATTTTTTTAAAAATGAGCTTGTTTAAAAATATCTGAAGACATATTTTTAGTTGTTTAAAGTCGTTTTAGTTCGTAATCTGAGCACTCTGGGTGAGTGACTCTATGCTGGTGGCATTTATGCAAATATAAATCTCTTCAAAAAGCCAATCTGTGTCTCACACAGCAGTGTGAGTGAATGTAGTCATTCAACTTCCTGTGGAGAGGGGAGGGACTGCTCTCATAAGGTGAGGCGGAAACAAAGGATTAAAAACAAACAGGAGGACAAAAACACGGTGAGTGTTACTGTGCATTTATGTGTTTTTTAGAATAATCAGAAAATTAGTTCCTGACTGGAAAACATGACATGAATGTTTCGCAAGTTAGAACAAAAACTGTGAATGTTGTTTTGGTTAGTTTTGGTGCTCAAGTTTGTGACTTAATCCAGAAAGAAGCATGATGGATAACATCAAATCTTTGCTTCATGGTCACATCTTCCTGTCAGCAGTCTTTCTGTGGTTTTTAAGAGAGAACAAGGATCTGTTCATTCATTAGGTGGCGGGTCGAATAGGTTTATTATGTGTGTGTGTGTGTTTGTATTTAGGTGTCATATGTGTGTTGTATTTCCTGTTCTGCAAGTCACAGGTTTCTATAAATATGTTTGTCAGGATTTTCAACCTGCACTCACAGTCGTTGTTGTTCTGCCAGACTGCCTAAAGATGAAAAGCTTAGCTGAGGACAGAGCAGAGTTTCCAGACATCAGCAGTATGTCCATGAACAGCGACAATTCTCGAGATTATCCTCCAGTCTTCAGTCATGATCCTGGATCCTCAGGCACAAAGTAAGAGACTGTTTCTGTTTTACTTATACAACACCACTTTTTGTCTTTTGCACAACCCACTCTCAATGTTGCACTTTTCTGTTTCACTGTCTTGAGTCTGTATCATTCACCTCTGTCTGGTGTTGCCCTGTGTTTTGCAGTCCTGTGTTGATTTTCTGTTATGTGTAGCACCATGGGTCTTGTAGGAACACTGTCTTGTTTCACTGTGTACTGTAACACATGGTTGAAATTACAATTAAGCAACTTGACTAGATTTTATTATTATTATTATTATTATTATTATTATTATTATTATTATTATTATTATTATTATTATTATTATTATTTTAGGCTTTATTGACATTTTAGCTCTTCTCCAGTCATTTTGATCAAAGCACTCGAAAAACTCACACAGTTATATTTTTAGCTGTGTTGCTGTCTCTCTGTAATATGTGCTTAATCTCTTTACATTTTTCCCCATGAAGTTTTGTAGTTTTATTTTCATTTGTAATATAGCTGCTCTTCTACTTTATGTATGATTTTGATTTGGTTAGATGCTACACCTTACAAAGGAACATGCTCATAGCTAGACCTTTAATTAAGAGACTCAATTAACTAGCTTTGTGTGACTCATTATCCTTTTTACCAGTGTTTGAATTAGTGAATGCAGATGAATGAAAAATAACTTGGATATGTAACATAAAAACCTAAACAAAACTGAAAATGTTAACTATAGATTCAAGAGTCGTGTTAAAAGGATGACCATGGTTCCAGTGGCTTTGAGAACATCCAGGGCTTCAGCTTCATGAGTCTGACAGAGGGATAAGCTGCTTAATGGCCACCAAGTAGAAGCACAATCTGGGCTTCATTCTATATTTGTGTTTCCAGACATCAGCAGCTCAAACACAGAGCAGAGTTTTCAGGATCCATGTCCATGAACAGTGACAATTCTCGAGATTATCCTCCAGTCTTCAGTCATGAACCTGGACCCTCATTCACAAAGTAAGTGACTGATTCTGTTGTAAATTGAGCAAATATGATTTTGTTTTTTGCAGTCTTTAATATTATTTAAGAAGAATTTCAGTCTCCAGATGTGCAAAGCTGGTAGAGACATACCCTAAAAGACTGGCAGCTGCAATTGCAGCAAAAGGTGGTTCTACAAAGTATTGACTCAGGGGGCTGAATAATTACACACACCCCACTTTGTAAATTTTGTAAAAAAACATTTGTAAAAAATGTTTGGAATCATGTATGATTTTCGCTCCACTTCTCACGTGTGCACCACTTTGTGTTGGTCTTTCATGTGGAATTCCAATAACATTGATTCATGTTTGTGGCTGTAATGTGACAAAATGTGGGAAAGTTCAAGGGGGCCAAATACTTTTTCAAGCCACTGTATTCAGCCGGAGCAAAGCAATAGAATCAACAAACAATAGTCACAAAAACAAATCACTTGAATCTGCCTATGGTCTCATCTTTGAAAGGAGAGACATTGGAGGAGAGAAATGGGCATGCTTTGGCCATGAAACACCTGTCTCTGTGTAAATGTAACTCAATAGGAAAAGACCCGAGTTCTTGAAAGCTGTATTCCAATCAGAAACAATGAAATCCCAATCATCTAAATTACGCTTAGTCATCCTAATCAAGCAGCTAAAGGTTTTTCTCGCTAAGACAAGTTCTGGGCTGTGTGCCCGGTGCTACAAAGAATCCAGCAGAGCAGCGCACACATGCACCAACCCCACCTGTCTTGACTTAATTACTTTTGTCGAACAACCTCTCACAAAGCAGCTGGTTTGCTGTCTCTCTGTATGTGTTTGACCTTTTAATTTTCTCTTTCATTTTTAAAATAACTGCTCTTTTAACAGTATACTTATCCATGATGATTAGTTAGATGATGCCAACTAAACACCTTTCACATCAACATGCGCGTAGCTAACCCTGTGTTAAAATAGCGAGTTAATTAACTACTTTTGTGTGACTTATTATCCCGATTCCCGTTGCCAGGATTAGTTAATCCAGATGAAAGGAAAATGACTTTGATATGTAACAGAAAGAAATAAACAAAAAACAAACTCAAAAATATTAACTAAGGATTCAAACGTGGCTTAAAAAGGATGACCATGGTGCCAGCTTCCCCTACAGAAAGTACAGTGGTTTTGAGAACATCCAGGGCTTCGGCCTCATGAGTCTGACACTGACAGAGCACCAGCTTAATGGCCAACAACAGGAACATAGAAGTAGAAGAACAATGTGTGTTTCATTCTGTGTTTGTGCTTCCAGACATCAGCGGCACAAACACAGAGCAGAGTTTCCAGACATCAGCAGTATGTCCATGAACAGCGACAATTCTCGAGATTATCCTCCAGTCTTCAGTCATGAACCTGGATCCTCAGGCACAAAGTAAGAGGTTCCTTCTGTTGTAAACTGAACTGAAGATGATTTTGCTTTTTGCAGTCTTGGGTACTAGTTCAAATGGGTTCGTGGGGTGGGGTCACTGGAATTTTCTCAACCACTTTAGCGACAGGTTTTATTTAAAATTAAATATCAAGGTGTGAAATGACTGCTTTTGGAGGAATTCATTGGAAATTCATCTGGAAAAGTCTGGAAAGTCTCATATATGAGCAACAATTGTGTGTTTCTTTCAGTTTGTATGATTTTTTTAACATATTTATATTGTTTATCCATTAAGTTTTGTAGTTTTATCTTTAACCTCCTAGGACCTGGCATCCACATATGTGGACATCACATTTTGAGTTATTTAGATTCTTTGTTTTTACATTCAGCGGGTCCCAATCAGCACAAATATCACAGAGAAATTTAAAATGCATGCTGTGGAAGAGCTTGGGTCTTAGGATGTTACCTACTGCTCTCCTATCAGTGCATTTAACCATGATCTTAATTGGTTAGATGCTCCCAACCACACACCTGTAATGTGTAGTGATGTGCGATACCACTGATTTCCTTTCCGATCCGATACCAAGTACTTTTCAGGGTGGTATCGACGATACTGATCCGATACCAATACTTTATACAAAAAAACGTATTTTATTTATTGTATCTCAAATTATAGCGTCATAATGATTACAGGACATCAGATTACTTGTTCATCATATAGAAATAAAAAAAACTGAAGTTGTGCGCTATTTGAACACGTTGCCTGCCTGCAGCACTAAAGAACTCCGTGAGAGACGCGATTCGTCTCAACATACGCGCCTCATATTCTGTGATATGATTTACTCTGAGGTGTTTGACAAGGTTAGTGATGTTGCCACAACCAAACATGCCAACCCTCCCGATTTTTCCGGGAGAATCCCGGAGCCACCATTCTCCCGAATTTCCACCTGGACAACAAAATTGAAAAACCATATTGCAGAATTCATAGCGCGGCCGATCCAATTCCAGTTTCCAACAATGGCGGCAGCTGCTTAGTTTTAATATCACTCTTATTTCTCTTTCTGGGTCGCAAAAAAACCCAACTTTTAACATGTTTTCAGGTGAGAATGTAGCTGTGTAAACTTCAAATATCTGAGCCGATCGACACATCGTCTTCAAACCCCCGCAGGCTTTCACTACTCGGGTTAAACATGATATATAAGTCACTTTGATAATTTAAAAATGTTAATTGTTTGGCCTTTTCAGTGTTTTGTTTGTTCGTGAGTAAATCGGTTTGGCTTTTAAATGTTTAAATTAAATTTAACTTTATTAATCCCTCGGGTGGGTTCCTCCGGGGTTTTCACACAGCTGAATAAACGTCAAACAGAAAACTAATTAAAGAAAGTGTGAGACGGTCGAGAGGTTACGCCAGCGGCCGGTTATGTTTTAGAGAGCAAGGAGCAGACGGCTGAGTTTCACTCCACCGAGGGAACTCATGACGTCCTACCCGGCTTTCTTTAGACCGCGAAGGGCTGGTCCTCAGGTGGAAGCAGCCTCTGAATTTGGACACCCCCGCTGTTTCCAGGCCGGCCAATAATAACGGTGACATTTAACGTATTTTATCCGATAAATAAACACTGTAAAATGTGCCCTTTTGATTGTCTCCCTAATTCTGAGGTCTCAAGGTTGGGAAAGTATAGCCACAACACCTCACTCTTGGAGCACGTTTTTGCCACATGTATCTCAAACCACGTCTCAGCTGTTTGTGGAGGTAAAATACGTCCGCACAATTAGGCTCAGCCATTGTTGTGAGTGCGCACGCCAAGGCGCTGCGAGACATTTATACAGCCGTATTTCGCACATGACTATGAAAGGCGGAAGAGGAAGTAGTTCCTTTGAATGTAGACAATCCGAATGTTATAGTTTCTTTCCACTGTGTTGCTGTTAATGATAAACTACAAATTAACCCTCAATTATTAAAAATATTGATATTTTAATGTGAGAATCGATCCTAGAACATAAATGACTGGTATCGGAGGAATCGATATTTCAGGATCGATCCGCACATCACTAGTAATGTGAACACATTCGTAGCAAGACTGCCAATTCCTTGGTTACAATTATTTAAGGATAAAAATTATTTCCAGGATCCAGCGCTATATCCATGAACAGTCACAAGTCCAGAGATTATCGTCCAGTCTTCAGTCATGAACCTGGACCCTCAGTCACACAGTAGGAGACTGATTCTGTTGTAAAGTGAGCTGATGATGATTTTCTTTCTTGCAGGCTTTGATATTGTTTCAAAGGGGTTTTGTCAGAGTGGAGTCACTAAATGATATTTAACCAACTCCAGAGTAGGTTATTTTTTAGATTAGAAATCAAAATGAATTAAATGACTGCTATTGGAAGTGTAAAGTCTGTGGAGAGCATAAGGCACCATTCTTCAAAGCTTTGGGTAAATTCTGTCTTCCAAAAACAGGGAATTATTTGGGTGAACTTTTTTTTAACATGCCAGCTTTTTTCTAGTCTTTTTGAGAAAGGCTTTGATAATCTTTTTTGTTTTGTCTTTTTGTTTTTCCCCAAGCAAGCTCTTTTTAAAATCGATTTAAAATGACGAACCTAGGCCATAAACATGAAGTAATATGGGGTGGCTATAGCTGAGGTGGCAGAGCAGGTCAGCCACTAATCAGAAGGTCGGTGGTTTGATCCCAGGCTGTCTCCTGCATGCCAAATATCTTTGGGCAAGATACTAACCCCATGTTTGCCTACTGGTGGTGGTCAGAGGGCCCGGTGGCGCCAGTGTCCGGCAGCCTCGCCTCTGTCAGTGCGCCCCAGGGCAGCTGTGGCTACAATAGCTTGCCATTGTGTGGGTGAATAACTGAATGTAGTGTAAAGTGCTTTGGGGTCCTTAGGGACTGAGTAAAGCATTATACAAATTCAGGCCATTTACCATTTTAATAGACTGTTTGTCCAAAACTGAGCTGATAGTCAGTTGTCAGCAGAAAGAACTTTTTTTATGAAGTCTAACTATCTTTGCCTATGTGTTAATGCATTCCAAGCAAATGTTTCTGGGTCATTCACAATTTATTAGCTATAGACATGAGCACTGACATGTCCTATTTCATTACGTGTTTCTGTCTTTGAAACAAAGTTTCCAGAAGGTATGTAAACTTGGGTATATTCTGAATTTATTTTGGTATTCACAGAGATGTGGCACTGGTTGGGGAGCCACTGTCCTGCTGTCCTTTGTGTCAGAATGTCTTGAAGGATTCATCAAGAAAGTCCTCCTGTCCCCAATGTGGAGAAAGATCCAGAACCAGACCTGGTCTGCAGACAACCAGTAAGAGCAGCTGTTGAAAAAGAAAGACTTAACACCTTTCTGCTGATGGACTGATTTTTTTTTTTTTTTTTTGGAAAAACTGCACTTCTTATTATGCTATTGACACATTAACCAGTTTTCTTGCTCTCTAGTTTTATGGGTTTTTGGTTTTAATTTCTGTCAACAGATGCTCATCTGCAGAAAATTTCAGATGCACTAAAGCTCAGTCTGAGAACAAGATATGAACATGTGACTGAGGAAACTAATAAAACAGGATGTGGAGCCCTCCTCAGAATGATTTACACTGAGCTCTACATCACTGAGGGACAGAATGAAGAATTTTACTTCCAACATGAGGTGAGGCAGGTGGAGAGCGCTTCCAAGAAGAATATCCTCCTTGAAACACCAATCAGCTGCCAGGACATCTTTAAAGCCTTGCCTGACCAACAAAGACCCATCAGAGTGGTTCTGACATATGGTGTTGCTGGCATTGGAAAAACCTTCTTGGTGCAGAAGTTCAGTCTGGACTGGGCAGAGAACTTAGAAAACCAACACATCAGTGCGGTGGTTGTGCTTTCATTCAGAGAGCTGAACTTGGTCAGAGATGAGCAGTACAGTCTCCTGGAGCTGATCCATGATTTCTATCCAACATTACAGAGCGTCACAGCAGAGAAGCTCACTGTGTGTAATCTTTTGTTCATCTTTGATGGCCTGGATGAAAGCAGACTTTTGTTGGATTTCACAAAAAAGAAGCTTTTGTCTGATGTCACACAGAAGTCAACCATCAGTGAGCTGCTGACAAATCTCATCGAGGGAAATCTGCTTCCCTCTGCTCTCATCTGGATAACTTCCCGACCCGCAGCAGCCAGTCAGATTCCTCCTAAATGTGTTGACAGGGTGACAGAAGTGCGAGGCTTCACTGATACTCAGAAGGAGGAGTACTTCAGGAGAAGATTCAGAAATAAAGAGCAATCAAGCAGAATCCTTTCCCACTTGAAAACATCCAGGAGCCTTTACATTATGTGTGGGATCCCAGTCTTCTGCTGGATCACTGCTACAATTCTGGAGCACATGTTGACTACAGAGGAGAGAGCAGAGCTGCCCAAGACCCTGACTGACATGTACTCACACTTCCTGCTGGTTCAGATAAAGAAGAAAAAGCACAAATACTCTGAAGGGCATGGGACAGGTGTACAGAAGCTTACCAATGCTGACAGGGAAGCTCTTCTGAAGTTGGGGCAGCTAGCATTTGAACATCTGGAGAAAGAAAATATCGTTTTCTACCAAGAAGACTTGGAGCAGTGTGGTCTGGACGTCACAGAGGTCTTGGTGTACTCAGGAATTTGTACAGAGATCTTCAAAGAAGAATCTGTGATCTTCCAGAAACCAGTTTACTGCTTTGTTCATCTGAGCATTCAGGAGTTTCTGGCTGCAGTCTACATGTTCCACTGTTACACCAACAGGAAGACAGAGGTGCTGCAGGACTTCCTTAGCAAAGACATCTCATCTCTGGAAGATCTTTTGAGCAATGCCATGGAGAAATCTTTCCTAAGTGACAGCGGCTACCTGGAACTGTTTGTTCGCTTCCTTCATGGCCTCACTCTGAAGTCCAACCAGAGACTCTTAGGTGGTCTGCTGGGTCAGACAAAGAGCAGTCCACAAATCGTCCAGAGAGTCATCAACAACCTGAAGGAGATTAAAACTTATGATAAGTGTCCTGACAGAAGCCTCAACATCTTCCACTGTCTAATGGAGATGAATGACCTTTCGGTACATCGGGAGATCCAAGAGTTCCTGAAGTCAGAGAACAAATCCGTGAAGAAACTCTCTGGAATTCAGTGCTCAGCTCTGGCATATATGCTGCAGATGTCAGAGGAGGTTTTGGATGTACTGGATCTGATGAAATACAACACATCACAGGAGGGACGACAGAGACTTGTTGCAGCTGTGAGTAACTGCAGAAAGGCTCGGTGAGTCCAGATGTGATTAATAATATAAATTAGAGTAGATTTATAGTTTAGTTCTTTAAATGATTCTTACTATAACATTCTCATGATTCTTTTTACACTGTTCCTGTTATTTATTTAATTTATTTATTTATTAGAAACATTAAATGTCAGTTTAAGAGTGTCTTTTAAAGCTACTTAAATCCCATAAAAAACTATTTTTTACTCAATAATTTTCTGGTTAGTTAATTTTTTGCATGTCTATAGCTTCAGTTGAAGCAGCCATTGTGGCCACATGTGAAAAGGATGGGATAACACTGAATGTTGTCATAGTGATTTGATTTCAGCAGTGCAAATACAAAAGTCAGTGACAACTATTGCTGCGGAAACACTAGCTGGTAGTCAGGCTGTACACGTGGTATTATATTTGTAACAAATAAACAAAAATATTCTTCCATTGCTCACAAACAGTTTACAATCATCCACAAACAGTATACATTGGACTATTTACATTTGACACATAAGAACTGGGTAGGTCCTAATCAACTGTAACTTCCAATAATGTCAGGATAAAAGAAGCGTCTTAAGAGCTGCGTCTGTCATAAAATAAAACAGGTAATAAGACCAGCTGCCTATTTAGACTACGAGTGAAATGGCAGCTTACAAATGGACAGCAGACACAGACAAATAGGCACACACAGATACAAACATCCATTCCCACCCACATGCTCTCATATTGTCATATGTCTGAATGTTCTGCACACTGCCAAACATGGTAAGAAAACTGTTTGACTCCACAGCTAGTTAAAGCCCCGTTAGTCCACAGTGCCGATTGTGACTACTCCCCCTGTGCACAATTACGATGTATTAAAGGAACAGAACGTAAAAACGAAATAAGGAAAGAAAATACAACTTAACTGTAAATGTTACACTAAACAAAATTGTAAAGTAAAAACTGAAATTCCCCATTATCTTACACTTTATCCTCATCCAAAATAATTCAAATCAAATTAGTAACAAATATACACTCTGTGAAATCTGAGTAAAGTCATAGATATATAGACCTTTTATCTTATGCAAAAACATTATCTATTTAATAAATCTTGACAACATCACTACGAGCGGCCATAAACCACTGATCATATGCAAAAGAGACTAACACGTAATAGTCGACGAATGCATCTGCACATCCAAATCACACGACAGATGGAAGACAATGTAGCAGCATGATGCAGCCTTGCCGAGTCTCCATTCAAATTGTGCCAAAAGTGCAAACTTCAAACTATTTACCAGGTTTTAGGTTGTGAAGTAAAACCAGACTTATGATAAATAATTTATGCCATGCTTATTCCTGAAAACTGTCCCTCTTTTCTCTCCTTGGCTTGCATATTAAATCTACAGAAAGATTAAAAATCGGTGGGTCTGACAGAGACTGGGAATAAATAATGTTTCATGTCAAACATTCAGATCAATTGAAACACTGATGTCAAGACAAAGTGTCCAGTTGTTTTTCATTAAGTGTATGAAGTAAATATAATGTGTCTTCTTCATAATAACATATTTTCTAACACATATGTCAACACAGACTTCACGATGTTTGGCTCTCAGAGAATCACTGTAAAACTGTGACCTCAGCTCTGATATGCAACAACTCCAATCTGAGAGCTCTGCAGCTGAGTTCAATCAAGCTGCGGGATCCAGCAGAGGCACTGTTTGCTAGTCTGGGGCATCCAAACTGCAGACTGGAGACACTCAGGCCAGTTAACTGAATCTGTTGTTATTTCTGAAGGTCTTTTGAACTGTGAAGTTATGTCCTTATAACTCAACTGCTGTGTTGTTAGACAGATGATGCAGAGGCACCGATCCAACTTTATTTTTTTTATTTATTTTGTGGTTCCAATAGTATACCTTAACTTTATTCATCCAGGACCTCTATTTTAGTGGGTGATTGTGGGAACTGTTTAAATGAACAAGATATATTTTAATTGATTCCTTCAAATCCAGCACGTATAATATTGGGAAATCATACACACAATTACAGGAATCTAAAAATCTTCAGCCCAGTATTGTACCAGTAACCATGACTATGGAACGCCAGGACTGCCATAATGAATTAATTAAATACACCATTAAATAATTAATTAAATGTGTCAATAATTAATTAAAATTGGAATTAATTAATTAAATAAATAGTTATGACACATGTAATTAATTAATTATTGACACATTTAATTAATTATTTATGTATTTCACATTTTAATTAATTATTGACACATTTAATTAATTATTGACACATTTAATTAATTATTTAATGATATATTTATTTATTTCATTTTGGCAGTCCTGACGCCTGGCTCTCGTCATGAAATAATTTTATCTGTCAGCCTCACCCATCAAACTCAGGGGGCGGGGTTAACGCTGCCCATGCAGCTTCTCTAACATTTGATTGGTTGCCGTGCAAAGTAAGTCAAAACAGGTCGATCCTAGATAATCGATTGCTTGTGTAGACTTGGGGCAGCCAGTTATCCCAGAATGCAGATCAAATCACAGGCAGCAATGGTGGTGGTGTAGTTTTAAAATACCCCGTTTTTCTGTCACCAGCTACACTTTTAACAGTGTTTTAGCCGCGAATGTCGCGCCGTATGTCTGGTCAGGTTGTCAACATAGAACATGCTTGCAAAAGTGCTCAGATGTTTTCAGAGATTTCACTAGCTCTGCTAACAGTTAGCATGCAGAGCGCACCCAGGGGGTTACGTTAACCGGTTTGTTTACATATTCCACTCTCCGTGTTCCACATGTTGCATTCGCAGATTCTCATTTTCACCGAACGATCGTCTGGTCTTGTGTCTCTGTGCTTCTGTAACATAAAGAACGAGCTGACATTTTTCTCACGAAACCAGCGATCAGCTCAGCAGACCCTCAGTTTACCTGCATGCATCCTCCTCCTCATCTGTCAGCTGTTTAACACCTGCTGCTAATTCAAGAAACACGCCTAGTTACCTGGTGATAGTCACAGTTTAACTGCACAAGATAAGTAAATATAGTATTTTCCCCGAGCGCAGAGCTGCTGGAGCTTGTTTCCTTACAGAGCACTTTATAGGCGAGCCAGCTTTATCAGCGGCTGATGTCCAATCACCAGCACACAGCTTTCAAACCTCAGCTGAGTTTTAGCTCTCAGTGGTTAAACGCTGGACTTCATTCACTCAGGTTCTGTCTGTCGGGTCACGTTTACTTCGCTGTTTTATTTACAACTGAGCAAATCGGTTTGGCTGAGGTTAAAGTTACGTTTCATAACTGCATAGTTTCACAGACGTTTAATGGTTCACTGGCACATGTGTTAGACTGAACTATCATCTAAATATCATCTGTTTTTTAATAGTTATTCAACTGTATTCTAAGCACCAGCTGTCTGTTAGAATGTGATTTTTTTTCTCTCTGTGTTGGCAGAGGTATAAAAATGCGCAGGAAAATCTGACATGCATGGCGAACTTCACCGACGATATTTAGGGAGGAATAAACACACATCAAACATAAATGAACCATTTGTCTGTCTCCATAATTGAGAGCATTTTCTCTTCTTATGTCAACACTCTCTCTCTCTCTCTCTCTCTCTCTCTTTTTTTTTTTTTTTTTTTTTTTGCTTTTTCGGTCATGTTATGTTTACCTGTCAAAGGCTTGTTACAAACTATGAAACACATCGTGCAGACTTCTGGATGTTAGAAGAAAACGAATACTGCTCATGAATGAGACTAAAGGCAGGAAGGTGTCCTTTAAAACTAAACATGTTAATAGGACCTCCCTGTTTATATCATAGTTTATGATATAGCACGTGTATTTCAGTAATAGCCTGCTGAGGCCACTATACGTGCTGGCCTCATATCAAATGTGAAGGCAGACTGAGTCTATGTTTGACGTTTGTTTATATCTAATCTTCCTTTTCAAACATTTAAACAGCAGCGAGTCTGCAGCTGAGGGAATACAAATTCAAATTGTCGGAACAGGTTTGCTCGTTTCTTGGATTCATTTGGTGATTTATTAAATGTATAACTGTTATTCTAATCTGCTGCTGAGTCTCTTACACTTTTCTTTATGCTGTATATTTTCACGTCTCTGGAATAGTTGGCAGTTAGATAGTCAGCTGGGAAACTTTGTGTTAACTCATGGAGCTGAGGATATCGTGGATATGCTGACCTCGCTCCGTGGTGTACAGAGCGAGGTCAGCATGATTAATATTCACAATAAAAATATTAGCCGAACATCATGAAGTCTGTATGTGTTTCATAGTGTCGAACAACCTTTGTACAGTTAAAGCCAGCAGTTACTACATGACGGAAACACCAACGTTATCTCTTTTATGTGTTTATACACAGGTCATGCTGATTACTGAACAAAAACCCAAAGATCAGATGTTAAACAGATTTATTTGCTCTCTCTCCTCCTTAAACATGTTTTTAATGTTAGTTATAATTCAGAATTGGCGACTGAAACACGTAGGACACATAAGAACATCAGGAAATAAAACACCGATAAATATAACCTCAGTAAAAGAAGTCAGCGGGGGTTACTACAGCTGTGTACCGGGGCCTGCGCTTTGTCGGTGGGATTGCTTGCGAGGCGAGCGGGTCTATCCCACGCTTTGCCATGAGACTGGGACGACATCTCCGAAATCATCGAAACACTTTTGCAAAGAGGCTGTATCTTGACAAACCGACCAGACACATGAAGATTAAACCACTACATTCTAAAAAGATATTAAAACGGTATTTGGTGACACACAAACAGGGTTTTTCAAAGCTCAGTTCTGTTAGCTTCCACATGCCGGTTGTTGTGTGCTAGAAACAATGGCCACCAGGCCAAAGCAATGGTTTTGACTCGATCAGCGTTAACCCCGCCCCCTGAGTTTGATGGGTGAGGCTGACAGATAAAATTATTTCATGATGAGAGCCAGGCGCCAAGACTGCCAAAATGAAATAAATAAATATATCATTAAATAATTAATTAAATGTGTCAATAATTAATTAAATGTGTCAATAATTAATTAAATGTGTCAATAATTAATTAAAATGTGAAATACATAAATAATTAATTAAATATGTCAATAATTAATTAATTAAATGTGTCAATAATTAATTAAAACGTGAAATACATAAATAATTAATTAAATGTGTCAATAATTAATTAATTACATATATCATAACTATTTATTTAATTAATTAATTCCAATTTTAATTAATTATTGCCACATTTAATTAATTATTTAATGGTGTATTTAATTAATTCATTATGGCAGTCCTGGCGTTCCATATTCGGGGCATGTTCAAGTCTTGTTTATATCTTCAGAGAGTGAATATTCATAAAGCTTGTTGCAGTGTTAACTAAGACAAATTACTATATTTGGTTACAAAGTGTGCTGTGCAAGCGTGGTTATATGATGTGAGTGCAGCCCGCCTAGGTTGTTGTGGTTATCTTGTCCACCCAGGTGGCTTCTTCACTGAGTGCAGTCTGTTCTTCTCAAGGCTGCTTGTTTCCTTTATGGAGGTCATGCACATATTCATATGCATGGTTTACATAGGGAGCAAACAAAAGCATTCTAGCTTTTTAAATGGCAACCTACAACACATTAACCCTAACAACAATACAGTGGAACCCCGACTTACGAATACCCCGTTTCACGAAAAATTCAAGTTATGAAGGCGTTGGACGGCAATATTTCTGCCCGTGTTACTGCAAAATGCCAGAGTAACGAAATCCGCTGGCTCTGATTGGCTGAGCCTACAATGCCTTCCGAATCATGTGACAACCCCTTGGCTTCTGTTCTTGTGCTTCGCTGTTCCACTTGAACGACGTATTGTTGTTCTAGTTAGCAATTAGCCTATAGCCTATCATTCAGCATCGCATCACTCAAAACACGCAATGGGTGCTTCGACTTACGAAAATTTTTGACTTACGAAAGACCCTCGGGAACTAATTAATTTTGGGGTTCCACTGAACTGGTTCCGCATTATGTCCACTGTACATAGACTAAATACACACAGGAGGTAATTAAGGGAAGTGGAAACACACGGGGACACAACTGACACAAATGAACGTCATGACACCACAGAGAAGGTGAAACTAAAACAATGCACACTGAACAAAAGACCTAAACAAAACAAAACAGGAAACACAGAGAGATGCAGACATGACACAGGCTTGACACACAAACAGCAAATACATAACATGACTCAGAAGACCAGAACAGACTTACACCAGGGGACATGACGAGACTCATAATTAAGGAGACATGAAAGGACTTAAACTAGACTACAACTTAAGGCAATAAATAACAATATTAAGACTTAGCTTTATCTCATAAACTCAACTAAACCCTTAAATTTAAGAAAAGCACACAACTTGAACAAAATATAAACATAAGAAACCAATACAAAAAACACAAAAGACTGGGTTTGCCGAGTACCAACTTTGTGTGTGTGTGGGGTTTTGTTTTGGGGTTTTTGTTTTTTTTTTGCATGTTTGCACTTGACAATATTCTGTACAGTTTGCAATAGTCTGCATCTCAATTAGCTGTTTACTTGGTTTCTCAAAAGATAAAGGTAATTTAATAAAATAACACTCTGTAATTCACATGATTGTTATTCAGATTTGAGAACGTCACTTTGTCAGAGAACAACTGTGCTGCTCTGCTCAGTGCTCTGAAGTCCAACCCCCCCTATCTGAAACGTCTGGATCTAATAGGATGCAACCTGGAGGGCTCAGGAATGAAACAGCTGTATGATTACCTGGAGAGTCCACACTGCAAACTACAGTTTAAAAGGTCAGTTCACTTGACTTGGATTATGAAGGAAAAATATTTCTTTGGTTTTTGTTTATCAGTGTGTCTGCAGAAAAAACAATCACACATACAAAGAGAATAAGGATGCGTGTAGAAGGCTGACTTTGTGATGATCCACAGTAACAAAAGTAAAAGTTACTCCTCTTTTTAGAGAAAAAAGCTTTAAATGTGCAGTTTATATGGTAACATTGAACTGCACATTTAAAGGTCTCGTGTCCTAAAAGTTTCTGAATTGTTAGTTTCACATGTCCACAGAATCTATATTTCTGGACTTCTGTCCAAAACAACACAAGATCTTTTTTTAACCATGTCTGCATACCTTAGAAACTCCTTTCAGTGTCTGTGGATTCAAGTCAAATTGGAATGGGAACTACACCCACCTCTTTCTGTGGAAAACAGTAAACAGGAGCAGAGCAGCTCTTTAAGTACAGTGTGTATAGCTTTTTGATAGAGATTTGACACTGCATGGCTTCTAACTGCAAATACGGCAAATTTAAATAAATATTTTATAGCCATTATGTTCTCAGAAACGGAAAATTCCTTCTTGAAAACAGATGAACTGTGAATTTGTCTGTATCAAAACTAAATATGACAGGAAATGTTACTTCTGTCCCATTCACAATAGCAAGCTGCTCACTTCTTACTGGACCTACATCTTAACAGGTTACACCAAGAAGCACTGGCTGATCAGTAATAGTAACAACAATGAGTTGATTGCAAACATTTGGGGCGACCATGGCTCAGAAGGTCGCCGGTTCGATCCCCGGGCCCTCTGTCCTGGTCGTTGTGTTCTTGGGCAAGACACTTTACCCTACCGCCTACTGGTGTTGGCCAGAGGAGCCGATGGCGGGACATGGCAGCCTCGCTTCTGTCAGTCTGCCCCAGGGCAGCTGTGACTACAACTGTAGTTTGCCTCACATTCACACACTGGCAAGTGTGTGAATGTGAGAGTGAATGAATAGTGGCATTGTAAAGCGCTTTGGGTGCCTTGAAAAGTGCTATATAAATCCAATCCATTATTATTATTAAATCCTGGATGCACTTATACTCAGTTTTAATGTTGTTTGATTAGTATGACTTTTTGTCATATGATGTAACAATTAATGTTCTCCTGTTCTTGGTCCTGTCTCATTGTGTTCCTGCAGAGTGACCTCAATTTAAATGCTGTATTGTGGTGAGTATTATTTAGATACTGTAGTGGGATTAATTTATGTATTTCACTGTCAATTCCAAGAGTATTAAAGATAATTTTAAGATGAATCATTGTTATATATATATATATATATATATATATATATATATATATATATATATATCCATCCATCCATCCATTCGCTTCCGCTTATCCTTTTCAGGGTCGCGGGGGGCGCTGGAGCCTATCCCAGCTGTCATAGGGCGAGAGGCGGGATACACCCTGGACAGGTCGCCAGTCTGTCGCAGGGTCATGAATCACAAAAATGTTTGATGTCTGTTTATTTTCAGAGTTAAGAAGCAAATGTGTCATTCCTCTCTGTGGTGAAAATGAAATGACTGTTTTCCTAATAAATGATGTGAAGCATATGTATCAGTCTTTTAATCTTAATCCGATCAAGTCATGCAGTGATTCCTGCAGAGTGACCCTGAAAGAAATCAGTGGTCAAAGTGTGACTCTACTCAGACAGTGTGGCCTTAACTCCAATGTCAAGCTTCAGTTCATGGATAAGGTCTTTGGAAACTGCTGAACTTCTCTTCAGTGAATGGAGTACAGGACTGAGGTAAAACACCTCAGAGTGTGCTGAGGTAATTTCCACTTCAGCACTGCTGTATGCCTTTACTTGATGGATGACTCGTATAACTCTAGTTAGTGTGTCGTTAATAGACTGTTGACTTTCCTACACTCTAAAACATTCAGCTCACCCAGCTAAACAAGATTTTGTCTTCAGTTTTGATTTATTTCCAAGAACAATCTGATACAGGTTTCATTGCACTCGTTTCACACCCAAGGACCAACTGAGTTTCATACCTCCAGATACTCTTCTGAGTTGAAGGATACTTTTCAGGTACAATAGCTTCCATCTAGCTAGTCTTCAAATTAAAAAGCAGACTTTCATTGTGCAGGTCCTTGTTTATTATTCTACGATGAGACATTTTAATAATTTCACTGCTGTAATTTCACTGTTGAACATTGTCTTGCTTGGGGTGATTCATTACTGATACAGCAGTGTTTTTTGTGTTATGTGTGTTATGTTGCACTTCAGAGAAGGGTTTGTCACCACATACTGAATTAAATGGGATTCCTGTTTTGTAATTTTGCAGTATATGGAACATACATATATTTGTTAAAGGAGTACAGTCCATCTGGAAGGTATTCAGAACACTCAACTGGTTCTGCATTATGTCATGGTACTGTCTTATTCCAAGATGAATTAAATTCATTTTCATCTCTACACACAATGCACTATAGTGACAAAGTCAGAAAAATATTTGTAATTGTTTCAAATGTATCAATTTTTTAAATATGAATATATACTAAAATATATTAACAGCCAAAGAGTTCAGTCTTTTTTTCATCAAATCAGTGAATGTTGTTTCTAATGGTCCACAAGTCCTTCAGCTGTCTTTTGTCAAACTGTAAACAGGCTATCATGTGTCTTTTACTGAGGAGGGGGTCCCATCTGACCACTCTATGATACAGACCATGTTGGTGGAGAGCTTCAGAAATGGTTCCAATTCTGTCTATTAACTCTATATACAATTCCTTGGACTTCAAGGCTTGGTTTGTTTTCTGGCATGCACTATCAAGTATGGGACCTTATCAAATCACAATAAATCATAATACCTAATCACTCATAAATCATGTCCAGTCAAATGTATTTTCCACAGGTGGATTCTTATCAAGTTGTGTGAAGATCTGACAGATGATCAATAAAACAGGAAGCAGCTAGCTCAGTTTTGAGTGTCACAGAAAGGGCTGCACATACTCCCCTGTCACATACTGTATGTTTCGGTTGATGAAAAATGCATTTGTCACAAAGGTCAGTCTGTAGACCAACAGATATACATATAATTAGAGAATAGCAAGATAAATACATGCACAGAAAATCTATTAAATGTCTGTGTATCATCTCCTTAACCTGCATTTTATGGTTATCTCTGTGTTGCAGCGTCACTGTGGAATGGTGAACTTCGGTTAAAGCCTACGTTAAATCTTAGAGGCAACAGACAATTAAATATTAAAAAGAACATATTTACAGTGGGGCAAAAAAGTATTTAGTCAGCCACCGATTGTGCAAGTTCCCCCACTTAAAATGATGACAGAGGTCAGTAACTTGCACCAGAGGTACACTTCAACTGTGAGAGACAGAATGTGAAAAAAAAATCCATGAATCCACATGGTAGCATTTGTAAAGAATTTTTCCGTAAATCAGTGTGGAAAATAAGTATTTGGTCAATAACAAAAATACAACTCAATACTTTGTAACATAACCTTTGTTGGCAATAACAGAGGTCAAACGTTTACTATAGGTCTTTACCAGGTTTGCACACACAGTAGCTGGTATTTTGGCCCATTCCTCCATGCAGATCTTCTCGAGAGCAGTGATGTTTTGGGGCTGTCGCCGAGCAACACGGACTTTCAACTCCCGCCACAGATTTTCTATGGGGTTGAGGTCTGGAGACTGGCTAGCCCACTCCAGGACTTTCAAATGCTTCTTACGGAGCCACTCCTTTGTTGCCCGGGCGGTGTGTTTTGGATCATTGTCATGTTGGAAGACCCAGCCTCGTTTCATCTTCAAAGTTCTCACTGATGGAAGGAGGTTTTGGCTCAAAATCTCACGATACATGGCCCCATTCATTCTGTCCTTAACACGGATCAGTCGTCCTGTCCCCTTGGCAGAAAAACAGCCCCATAGCATGATGTTTCCACCCCCATGCTTCACAGTAGGTATGGTGTTCTTGGGATGCAACTCAGTATTCTTCTTCCTCCAAACACGACGAGTTGAGTTTATACCAAAAAGTTCTACTTTGGTTTCATCTGACCACATGACATTCTCCCAATCCTCTGCTGTATCATCCATGTGCTCTCTGGCAAACTTCAGACGGGCCTGGACATGCACTGGCTTCAGCAGCGGAACACGTCTGGCACTGCGGGATTTGATTCCCTGCCGTTGTAGTGTGTTACTGATGGTGACCTTTGTTACTTTGGTCCCAGCTCTCTGCAGGTCATTCACCAGGTCCCCCCGTGTGGTTCTGGGATCTTTGCTCACCGTTCTCATGATCATTTTGACCCCACGGGATGAGATCTTGCGTGGAGCCCCAGATCGAGGGAGATTATCAGTGGTCTTGTATGTCTTCCATTTTCTGATGATTGCTCCCACAGTTGATTTTTTCACACCAAGCTGCTTGCCTATTGTAGATTCACTCTTCCCAGTCTGGTGCAGGTCTACAATACTTTTCCTGGTGTCCTTCGAAAGCTCTTTGGTCTTGGCCATGGCGGAGTTTGGAGTCTGACTGTTTGAGGCTGTGGACAGGTGTCTTTTATACAGATGATGAGTTCAAACAGGTGCCATTCATACAGGTAATGAGTGGGGGACAGAAAAGCTTCTTACAGAAGACGTTACAGGTCTGTGAGAGCTAGAGATTTTCCTTGTTTGAGGTGACCAAATACTTATTTTCCACCCTGATTTACGAATAAATTCTTTACAAATCCTACCATGTGGATTCATGGATTTTTTTTTCACATTCTGTCTCTCACAGTTGAAGTGTACCTCTGGTGCAAATTACTGACCTCTGTCATCATTTTAAGTGGGGGAACTTGCACAATCGGTGGCTGACTAAATACTTTTTTGCCCGACTGTATGTGCTTAAACTCAAATTTGTAAATTCAAAACACAGATTCCTCTGTCCTCTCAAATTTCAGGCCTATTTCAAAGCTTCCCTTTCTATTTAAAATTTTGGAAACTATTGTATTTGTTCAGCTGCAATCTTTTGTAAATGGACACAATGTTCTTAAGAGGTTTCAGTCTGGTTTTAAAGCTCTTCACAGCCCTGAAACTGCACTTTTAAAAGTTCTTAACAATCTTTATTAGCCACTGACTCAGGAGACTCAGCGGTGCTTTTGCTTTTGGATCTGACAGCTGCCTTTGATATTGTTGATCACAGCATCTTGATCTCATGACTGGAGCATTGCGGCATCAAGCTCATTCCATTAGAGTGGTACAAGTCATACCTATCTGACAGGACTTCCTCTGTGAGCTTTGGAGATCTAGTTGTGGTGTCCCCCAGGGATACTGGGGCCAAATTTATTCTCTATTTATATGCTGTCTCTAGGTCAAATTTTTAGCAAATATAACATTTGTTGCCAGTGACACTCAGATCTATCTTTAACTGAAGAGAAGCTCCAGCACCTCTCATGTTAACCTGCAAAGTCCTGAGCCTTTTATTAAATTGCATGCCAAAAATTTGGGGGTTATATTTGACAGCAATTTCACCTTGGAAAAACAGATTGGCTCAGTTGTACAGTGTTTTTTTTTTAACTGAGGCTTTTATCAGGAGATGACCAGGGGAAGGACATTGCAGGTCACAATGTCCTTCCCCTGGTCATCACAGATCACCTCCCACACATTAGACACAAAACAGTCCTTAATAACCTCATCGCTCTCCTCTGACCATCTCTGCACTGTGCGGTTGATTTGTGGCTCTCAGCGCACTAAGGGTTTGTACACAGGGACAAGGTGCACCAGGCTGTGATCGGATCTTCCCAGAGGTGGATGTGATGAAATGTATGCCTCCTTTGTGCTGGCTTAATACAGTAAGTCCAATGTTTTATTGTCTCTGGTGGGGCATGACACATACAGGGTGAAGGTGGGCAGTGTGGAGTCCAGAGATGCATGATTTTAGTCCCCTGATATTAGAAAAAGGGTTCTCAGAGATTGCAATTGCAGTCTGCTGTTAGCTCGTCCATATTATTAGGGAGCAATCACACATTTCCCATGATTACAGAAGGGAGAGATGGTGTGTTTTGTCTCCCTTTTGGGTGACGACGCTCCTTCCCGGCACGACACCTCGTCTATTTCTCCTGATCTCGCTAGGGATGTCGGGTCTTTGAATTGAATGGGTGTCTTTGAATTAAATTTACCAAATAAAGTTATAATAAAGTTCCATTTAATTGTCTGGGTAACCGCAAATTATGACAAACCAGTACTTTTGATTTCTGTACCTTAGTAGCCACAATGGGCTTGCAATTGGCTTTAACACACACACATAAATATATGCAAGTATGGTTATAGGCATATATATATTTGTGTTACAGTTAACATTTTCTATCATAACAGACACATTGCAGTGTGATTATAGGTATATTTTACAATAGTTTTATTAAATGAATCTTAAAAAGGATGCACCACTATCTTTGTCCAAATTGCCTACGGGTGATCGTGGCTCAAGAGTTGGCAGTTTGTCTTGTAATCGGAAGGTTGCCGGTTCGAGCCACGGCTCCGACAGTCTCGGTCGTTGTGTCCTTGGGCAAGACACTTCACCCGTTGCCTACTGGTGGTGGTCAGAGGGCCCGGTGGCGCCAGTGTCCGGCAGCCTCGCCTCTGTCAGTGCGCCCCAGGGCAGCTGTGGCTACAATGCAGCTTGCCATCACCTGTGTGTGAATGTGTGAGTGAATGGGTGGATGACTGGATGTGTAAAGTGCTTTGGGGTCCCTAGGGACTAATAAAGCACTGTACAAATACAGGCCATTTACCATTTAATGAAGAAATCTTCAGAAGAAGGGGACAGGCTTTACTTGCTGCCAAGACTGATCACATTCACATTAAAGAACTGTGACATTGAGACATCAAAGTAAGACTGTTTCAGCTGCAAGACCAGCCAACATCTGTCATTTACTGATTCCTTGGGACTGAAGTAAACAAAACAAAACATAATTACATATTGCATATGTCCTGTGTTTTACTCCAAGAGTTCACTTATTTGTTTCATCTCATTTCTCTTTTAATCCGTTAATCTGTTTTACCCTTATCATACAGCATTTTAGCATCACATTCTATTTTGCCTGGTCTAAAGGTTAAATGCACTGTAAGAGGCTTTAAATCAAACAGAAACAGTTGTTCTGTGACACACACACACACACACACACACACACGACCTTTATGTAAATACAAGTTTTAAATAACAGCAATCCCAAAATAAATATTGAAAACTTTCCAAATGACAAAGTGCTCAGTGAGAGCTTCACTCTTTCACTCTCCCTCTCATTTCATTTTTTTTCTTAAGTTGCTGATTTAAAAAAAAAAAAAAAAACATTACTAACATATTAGAAACCCCCTGAATAGTCGTGTAACAGATCAAAGACACAACTATTAGTCATCTCTGACACACAACCAGAAAACATGTCTTGACTGGAATGCAGTTCAGCAGGTTTTGCTTTAGTCAGAAAAACGTCAGCTAAAGATTCTACAACACATTTTAACACAAATGTATACTTAGACTCTATCTAGAGCCACAAAGCTACACAGACATAATGTCAATATAGCGAGATATATAGCTATTTATTTTCAGTTGGATTTTATTTTATTTTATTTAATAAAACAATAGTAAAACACTATCGATGGAGGTCTGAGGACTGTGATTGAAAATAAATTGAGTTCAACTGACTGGTGTGTAGGTTGTGGAGCAGGGAAATTATTTTACTGCTATTGTTAAATAATCATCATCATTACTAGTGCATTAATAATATAATCTGCAGCATTGATATTGTATTCAGAGGTTTAAACAGTGTGTGTGTCTTTTAGAAAGACTAAGTTGCAGTTGACAGGAAGTTGCAGAGAGTTTGCAGGACTGAAACCGAAAGTTATTCTGAGCAGGTTAGACGAGGCTATTTGAATTACTAGGTTATTCAAATTGTCTGTTATACTTTTATATTCTTTTACTAAGCTCTTAGTAGAGGTTCTTGATTAAAACATTTATTCAACATAGTACATGTAGTTTCAGTTAGGTTATTACACATAAGGATGAGCCTCTGGTCTGGTAAAAGGTCAGAAGTGCAACGGGTGAGATGAGAGAACATTTAAGGTCGACACACACACACACACACACACACACACACACACACACACACACACACACACACACACACACACACTCAGTTAGAGAGAATCATTTATAGGTGGAAGTTTAATCATGTTTTGCTTGGGGTTGCAAAAGAGCAGTTTGTCGCAGAACTGCTGCTGAGGTGCCAAGATGACAAGCGAGCATCCGGCAGTGACAGGAAGTACCGGCCATGAAGATAGAAGACAACGTTCCTTTAAACTGTGTTAAAAGTCATTGTGGTTTTGATTTGACGTATGTATGTATTCTGTCTGTGACGTATGAAGGGGCGTCGTTAATTCAAACCCTGATGCTATAAAAATCTGTGTATGCTTTGATTAAGTCGAAGATTAATTCCTGTCTGCATACAGAATGGTCTTCCCACGCGTGTATTCATTAAAATCAATTGTTTGACCAAGATCTTCTGGACCTGGTTGTTTGTACTCTCCTTCCTCAATTATGTGAACCTTAACAAGGTCTATGTCTATGTTTGGATTATATTCATGTTTGTGGCTTTTAAGCAAATACATAATACTTCAAAAGGCCAATCTGTGTCTCACACCAGGAATGTAGTCATACAACTTCCTTTGGAGAAGGGAGGGACTGCTCTCTTTGGGTAACAAGGAAACAAAGTATTTGAAACAAAGTCCGGACTCTGTTTTTACAAAGCAGGAGGACGAAAACAAGGTGAGTTTTTTTGTGCATTAATGTGTTGTCAGAATGATTGGTTCCTGAATGGAAATAAGATATGAGTGTTTCTCAAGTTTGAACAAAAGCTCTAAAAGCTCTTTTGGTCCATTTTGGTACTTGAGTTTGTGACACTAAAAATAAATATGACACAAAAAATTAACTTTTGGTCAAATTGATGGACAGGACATCGTCATTCTTTTTCTGCCTCTCTGCTGTCTCTATGCAATGGAGGGTCTACTGGGTTTATTGTAGACTTGAATGTGTGTATCTCTGTTTGTTTATTTCTGTGTTGTATTTCCTGTTCTGCAAGTCATGGGTTTCTATATTTCTATGTTGAGGATTTTTGTCCCACACTCGCAGTCAGTGTTGCTGATTTTGCTCAAACTCTCTAAAGGTGTGAAGGAGTTTCCAGCATCCAGCAGTATGTCCATGAAGAATGATAATTCTCGAGATTATCCTCCTCTCTTCAGTCATGAACCTATCCACTCAGGCACAAAGTAAGATACTGTTTCTGTGAGTTCTACTTCAGTAGATCCAATGATAAAAATTTTTATATTACACATTTAGTATTTTACCAGTTTATTTCAAGGATTTGTGATTCCAGATGAATGAAAAAAAACTGTTCCAAAAAAACAAACAAAAAAACCCTAAAAGAAAACCAAACTAAAAAAATATTAACTAGGGATTCAAAATCAGTTTAAAAAAATGACCCTGTTTCCAGCTCCTGATATAACTAGCACAGTAGTTTTGAGAACATCCAGTGCTTCAGCTTCATGAATCTGACAGAGAAAGAAGCTGCCTAATGGCCAACAACACAAAGATATAGAGCAACAACATGTGCTTGATTCTGTGTTTGTGTTTCCAGACATCAGCAATACAGAACAGAGTTTCCAGGATCCAGCTCCATGTCCATGAAGAGTGACAACTCTAGAAATTATCCTCCATTCTTCAGTCATGAACCTGGAACCTCAGGCACAACGTAAGAGTTTGCTTCTGCAGTAAACTGAACTGAAGATGATTTTGGATTTTACGGTCTTTCATATTATTTTAAAGGGGTTTGTGGGAGTGGAGTCACTGAATTATCATTAACCCCCTCAGGAGCAGGTTAAGTTTGAAATTATGAATCAGTATATATAAAATGACTGCTTTTGTAAGAAGTATTGCTCTTGAAATTAAAGACACCGTTCTCTAATGATCAAGGTCCTCCACTTCTGTCCTCCATGATTATTTTCAGAATAGGTTAAATTTTATTAACATATCAGCTGGTTTCAAGTCACTCTGAATAAAACTCTTAACCATCTCACAGCTTCACTTAAGTTTTTATGTTTGTTTTCCCACACTTCTACTCACACAGTAGCTGTGTTGCTCTTAGTCTTTACTATGTGTTTTGCCTGTTTTTTTTTCTTTTTTTGTCCTTGAAATTTTGTAATTTTTTCTTCCCTTGTAAAATAACTGTTTTCATAGAGTACACTTATATAGCAACCCAAAACCATTTACGTGAACATGCTGGTACAGTAGTTTTGAGAACATCCAGTGCTTCGCCCCTATGAAATTGACACTAAGAGAGAAGCTTCTTAATGGCCAACAGAAGGAACATGCACATCAACAGTGGTGTCGTCATTCCATGTTTTTATTTCCAGACGTCAGCAACGGAATGGAGAGTTTCCAGGATCCAGCTCCATGTCCATGAAGAGTGACAACTCTAGAAATGATCCTCCATTCTTCAGTCATGAACCTGGAACCTCAGGCAAAATGTAAGAGACTGCTTCTGCAGTAAACTAAACTGAAGAGGAGTTCAGATTTTATAGTCTTTAATATTTATTTTACATGGTGTCAGCTCTTCCTATTACAATGCATAGTGGTATTTTTCTGCAGGTAATTTGTGTAGCAATTTAAATAAAAAAGTATCGATAATGGCTCATTTCCTAAGACAATCTTCAAGTGTTTTTTTTCCAAAACACACTTTCTGTAGGAGTATTCACTGACTATGTCTTTTGGTGTTGAGTAATATAGCTTCGTTTTTAGCCGACTTCACAGTATGGTCTCTTCACCAGTCTCTCCTGTACTTTTCTGCCCAGTCTTTCAGATGTTTTGTTACTCCCCATTTATGAATAAAGATTCTTCCATTAAATGTAATAAATTTAAATGAAAACTAAATATACAATTTTTTAAAGATCTATGTAAAATGTTCTGTGATTTGGGGAAGAAAAGGCTATAATTTATACTAGCTTGTTTCTAGTCTTTGTATTTGCAAGTTTCAACCAGCTCACATATTCATATAAAGTTGTTTTTTTCAGCTCAATTTCCACTGACACAGCAATTGTGTTGCTGTCATTCTGCATTATGTTTCAACCTCCTAATATTTTTCCTATGAACTTTTGTAGTTTTATCTTCCTTCATACTCCATTCCCTACACCACACCTTTCATGTGAATGAGTTTGTAACATCGACTGAAGAACCCTGATTTAGCATAGCAACTTGGTTAGCCAGCTTTGCATGAGTACTCATTGTGCTTACCAATGTAAGGATTAGCGAATGCAGGCGAAGGAAAGATATCTTCAATTTATAATAGAATAAAACTATACAGAAATCAAAACTAATGAAAATCAACTAAAGATTCAAAGTGATTTAAAAGAATAGTCCTAGGTACTTCAAACATCAAGTAAAATACTATTTGTCCAGAACTGAGCTGGTGGTCAGATCTCACCACAAAGAATTATTTTTTTGCCTTTTTTTTAACTAATTAATTTCACATTTGCCTCAAAGTTTATATTATTTCTGCAATTGGCAAAAAAAAAAAAAAAGTGATTTCCACAATAAACTACAACAAACCTTCTGGAGTTCAAAGATGAGAAGAAATTAAACATACTTAGGGAAACAGACTAGGTGTACAGTGAGAGAAATAAAGATTTTTCTGGAAGCCAGTGCCACTAATAAACTTAGATATTTCTTTACTTTACTGCTTTTATTCGGTCAGAATAAATGGTTCTTGGTGTCCACAGAGAAAGAAAAAGGGCAGAGTTGCTGCCCTACTGTGCTTCGTGTCATGAAGTCCTGAAGGATTCATCAAGAAACTCCTCATGTCCCCAGTGTGGAGAAAGGTCCAGAATCAGAGGTAATCTGCAGACAGCCAGTCAGAGAAGCTGTGTACAAAGAAAGACCTGACATCTTTCTGCTAATGAACTCATTTTTGGAAAACTGGACTCCCTATTGTTTTGCTAAGACATTAAAGAGTTTTCTTGCTCTTTATTTTTCTTGTTTTTCTCACTGTCAACAGATCTGCGTCTGCAGAAAGTTTCTGATGCACTAAAGGTCAATCTGAGGAGAAGATGTGAACGAGTAACTGAAGGACCTGAAAAATCAGGAAGTGGAACCCTCCTCCACAGGATCTACACTGAGCTCTATATCATAGAGGGACAGAATAAAGAATTTTGCTTCCAACATGAGGTGTGGCAGGTGGAAAGCACCTGTAAGAAGATCCCCTGTGAAACACCAATCAGCTGCCAGGACATATTTAAAACCTTTCCTGACCAACAGAGACCCATCAGAGTGGTTCTGACATATGGTGTTGCTGGCATTGGAAAAACCTTCTTGGTGCAGAAGTTCACTCTGGACTGGGCAGAGGGCTTAGAAAACCAACACATCAGTGTGGTGGTTCTGCTTTCATTCAGAGAGCTGAACTTGGTCAGAGATGAGCAGTACAGTCTCCTGGAGCTGATCCATGATTTCTATCCAACATTACAGAGCGTCACAGCAGAGAAGCTCACTGTGTGTAATCTTTTGTTCATCTTTGATGGCCTGGATGAAAGCAGACTTTTGTTAAATTTCAACAACAGGAAGCTTGTGTCTGATGTCACACAGAAGTCAACCATCAGTGAGCTGCTGACAAATCTCATCGAGGGGAATCTGCTTCCCTCTGCTCTCATCTGGATAACTTCCCGACCCGCAGCAGCCAGTCAGATTCCTCCTAAATGTGTTGACAGGATGACAGAAGTTCGAGGCTTCACTGATACTCAGAAGGAGGAGTACTTCAGGAGAAGATTCAGAGATGAAGCATTCTCCAGCAGAATTATCTCCCACTTGAAAACATCCAGGAGCCTTTACATCATGTGTGGAATCCCAGTTTACTGCTGGATCACTGCTACAGTTCTGGAGCACATGTTGACTACAGAGGAGAGAGCAGAGCTGCCCAAGACCCTGACTGACATGTACTCACACTTCCTGCTGGTTCAGACAAAGAAAAAGCACAAGTACCATACGGGGAAAGAGATGAGACGAATAGAGCTCAGCAGTGCTGACAGGGAGGTTCTTCTGAAGCTGGGGAAGCTAGCATTTGAACATCTGCAGAAAAAGAACATCCTGTTCTACCAAGAAGACTTGGAGCAGTGTGGTCTGGGTGTGACAGAGGCCTCGGTGTACTCAGGAGTTTGTACAGAGATCTTCAAAAGAGAGTCTGTGATCTTCCAGAAACCAGTTTACTGCTTTGTTCATCTGAGTGTTCAGGAGTTTCTGGCTGCAGTCTACATGTTCCACTGTTACACCAACAGGAAGACAGAGGTGCTGCAGGACTTCCTGAGTGAGGACATCTCATCTCTGGAAGATTTTCTGATAAGAGCCATGGAGAAATTCTTCCTAATAGAGAACGGCCACCTGGAACTGTTTATTCGCTTCCTTCATGGCCTCTCCTTGAAGTCCAACCAGAGACTCTTAAGAGGTTTGCTGGGTCAGACAAAGAGCAGTCCACAAACCATCCAGAGAGTCATCAACAACCTGAAGGAGATTAAAACTTATGACAAGTGTCCTAACAGAACTATCAACATTTTCCACTGTCTAATGGAGATGAATGATCTCTCAGTACACCAGGAGATCCAAGACTTCCTGAAGTCACAGAACAAATCAAAGAAGGAACTATCTGGAATTCAGTGCTCGGGTCTGGCATATATGTTTCTCGTGTCAGATGTTTTGGATGAGTTGGACCTGGTGAACTACAATACATCACAGGAGGGACGGCAAAGACTAATTGCAGCTGTGAAGAACTGCAGAAAGGCTCGGTGAGTCCAGATGTGAATAACATTATAAATCACTGTACATTAGTAGGTTAGTTCTTAAATTATTCTGACTAAAACCTACTTGTTATTCTTATTACACTGTTCCAGTGATTCATCAGAGACATGAGATATCAGTTGTGGGGTGGTACAGAATAACTGTGACATATGACTGTTTTGTAAATACTTGTACAAAAAAAAAAAAACACTTAAAGAATTGCCCGAATTTTAATATAAATAGTAATGTATACTTTCTTTCCTTTCTAAATTTGCACATGGGTTTTTGAACTTCATGATTTATTTTTCCATTTCAAGGTCTAGAAATAGTTCAATAAACACGTTTCTGGTTTTCACCATTAAAAAACTTACTTTTTAACCTCACAGATTTTTTGTTTTTTGTTTGGGATTTTAGGTCCAATATATTAACACTGTCATGGGCCGTGGTGCGCGGGCACGAAAGGATCCAGGCGCAGACTCCGAGCTAACAGAAAGACACTTTATTGAAACAACGAAAGGCGACCCGGGGAAATTAGAGAGCAAAACAGAAACTAAAAACCCGGGGAAACAATGACACGAGGAAGCCGGGATCGGGACGGCGGGGGGCTGCAATAGAAAGGGGAGATGATTACTAGGGAGCCAGGAAGCGGGGAAAACATATCAGGACTGAGTTAGAGTAGGGGCTTACGATAGAACGGGACCGTGGGAGGTCGGGAGGGAAGTGTGGCAGTCCGTGGGGGCAGGAAGTCCGTGGGAATGGCGAGTGGGCCAGGTGAGCACCGCGAGATCCAGTTGAGCCGGAGGACAGGCAGGTAGCAGACGCCGAGTAGAAACCTGGACAGAAGTAGGCAGGTTAAACAAAGTTCCAAGCAGAAGAGAATGCACACTTTTCGTGGAAGTCTGGTTACCACTGTGGGGATGACTAACGGACTGGCGTGGAGCATCCGTCAGCGCCGGATTAAGTGGATCTCCATGTAATCACCGTGATGGAGAGCAGGTGTGCTGGTGATGGCCCAGCCCGGGGGTGTGGCTACCCGAGCATCACGCATTCCACAGACACAGGACCACGGACCATGACAAACACTGTATTTCAAAGTGGAAAAATAAAAAAAAAACTGTCTGTAAGGTCAGACATCTGAGGTTGTGTTGAAAAAAACTGAGTCCACTTAAAGTAAGCTAAATCATTTTTAAGGTAATAAAAAGGAAAAATCAAAAGTAGTCAGAAACATCCAGTTAAACCTTGACCACATAAGGTTAAGGAGTTGGTGCTAGATCACATTACACTGGATAACCACGTGGAAGCCTGACTGGAACCCTTTGTCTGCACATTAAATCAAAATAAAAAATAAAAAATTTGTGGGTCTGACAGAGACTGAGGTAATTAACTTTTTGTGTCAAACAAACACATCAGTGGAAACACTGATGTGAAGAGAAAGTGTCCAGTTGTTTTTTGACGAGTGCATGAAGTAAACATAATGTGACTTTTTCATAATGACATATGTTCTAACACATACGTCAACACAGACTTCATGATGTTTGGCTCTCAGAGAACCACTGTAAAACTCTGACCTCAGCTCTGATGTCCAACCCCTCCCATCTGAGAGAGCTGCACCTGAGTTCAATCAACCTGGAGGATTCAGCAGAGACACTGTTTGCTAGTCTTGGGCAACCAAACTGCAGACTGGAGACACTCAGGTCAGTTAACTGAATCTGTTGTTATTTCTCAAGGTCTTTCAATAGTTTTAACTACAAAGTTCAAACTATACCCATAACTATAAACTATAAAAGCACTTATAATAATGGAAAACCCTACACTAAGGTACAGCAATGTAATAATCTTCACCTCAACATTGCACCAGTAAGTAACCTGGGTCAGTTGGTGTCCTAAGTGGGACAACTGGAAATGTGAAGGGGACAATGTGGGTAAGACAAAGACCAGAGTTTAGAGCAGCTGACTAATAGCCTGCAGGTTGCTGAGTTGAGTGCTGTTGCATAGCTAATGACATTGTAAACTTCCTAAACAGGACAGTGTGCTTTTAAGCACAGTAGGGCTATTCAGCATGGATACTAAGTAAAGAAAATCCCAGGGTAAATGAAGTGATAAAGTTTCGCAACCCTTGCACTTGTTGAAGAACTCAAATTTGGATGCTTCATTCAATCTATTAAATCCACTTTCAGAATCAGATTGATGAAGTGAACATTGATATCACATATATATTTTAATGTTCTTAAAGCATGGATTCTCTATGACATTTTAGGCTGTGCAAACTGTATGTTTTGTTATTATTTTTTATTTGTGCTAAAAAAAATTATCACAATGGGAAAAAACATAATTTAAAACCAGTATGGAGAACTTTTTTGTGTGTTCTTTTTCTTTTGATCTATTTACCAGTTTTATGTTCTAGGAGTCTTGAAATTATTGTGAATCTTGTCAAAAAATGCTATGAGTGGCTGGCAATTCTCTCGCTATGGACAAAACACAAAAGCAATTCTAGCCAATTGGAGTTTGGTTATTTATAATCAGTCTAGAGAGGTGATTGTGCTGCTGAATGTTGCAAGTTGTTGCACTTAGCATTAATCCATTTGCTAAAGTCTGTAAATTAGATGCTTACTTGATTTTGTAAGCTTGTGTAATAAGTCTCTAGAAGCATTTGGTCCATCTGGAAATCAAATGCTTCTACTTGTCAGATTAAAACACAGAGGAGATCGGGCTTTTGCTGTGACTGCTCTGAAACTGTGGAATAAACTACCATTACATATCCCAACCTCCCCAACACGGATACTTTTAAAACACGCCTAAAGATCCATTTTTACTTCTTGGCTTTCAAGTCGGTTTGAGGCTGTCATTATTTTATTCTTATAATTTTCTTATCCTTGACTTTACTTTCTTTTTCAATTTTATCTGATTATTCAGTTGTACAGTACTTTGGTCAACAGTTGTTGTTTTTAAAGTAATATATAAATAAATTTGATTTGATAATAAAAAACAGTATTTAATCCAACATGCAATTAATGTGTTTGGGATGAATAGGTGTTTGGATGGTATGCTGATAACTGGATGATATATGCAGGAGACTGACGTGATGATAATCATGTATTATGTTCAAAAAAACTAATTCATTAGGACATAATAATACTAAGCTTAGAACATCAGATTACATTACCAATTATTTTTTCTACATGTTCTAATCTTTATTCAGATTTGAGAATTGCAGTTTGTCAGAGATCAGCTGTGCTGCTCTGGTCCGGGCTCTGAAGTCCAACCCCCCCTATCTGAAACATGTGGCTCTAATAGGAGACAACCTGCAGGAATCAGGAATGAAACAACTGTGTGATTACCTGGAGAGTCCACATTGTAGACTGGAGACCTTAAGGTCAGTTAACTCCATAACTGAGGAACGAAAAACATTTCTTTAAATTTTGTTTATCAGTGTGACTATCATTCATTCTGAGTCTGCAGAGCAAACAAAGCAAAAGACTAAGGAAAACATGGTGCACATTAAACATTATTCACAGCATTAAGAATCTAATAATGCTGAATTGCACATTTAAAACCTAGGGATCATCAAAATTCAAGCCCGTTCAGATCCCTGTTGGCATGCATTTCACAAGGGCTATGGTTATGTGCTGGAAATGTTATTTGTAACACATTCATAATAGCAAGCTGCTCACTTCTTACTGGACCCACACCTCCCACAAGTTACATAGAGAGACACTGGCTGATCAGTAACAGTTTAACACAAAAAGTGAGTTAATTTCAAAGGCAAATCCTGCTAGTGTCTTTGTATATAGTCCTTTTTAATATTATTTGTTTAGTATTACTTCTTTTTCTGCATCTTTTCTGGACAAGGCTGTCATATAACAAAGGTTTAACATTTCATTTTCTTGCAAGCTTTTCTTGATCCTATCACACTGTGTTCCTACAGGCTGACCTCTACTTTGCTTTAGATGCTGTACTGGGGTGAGTATTGCTCAGATCTTTTAGTGGGATTAATTTATGTATTTTCACTTTCATAGTAATTTTAGGATAACTCTTTTTAATTATAAATATCATTCCAAGGTCTAATATATAATTGATACCTTGCATTAGTGTGGATGTTTTTTTTCTGCACAAAGCTTTCGAAGACTGGTTTTCTTTGATGAATCTATGCAAGATTTCACTATTTGGTGAATATAACTCAAAAGACTCCATTCTCTTCATTAATTGGTAATTGCTTCTATTGGTATTAGTGAGTTTTCAGTCTGCATTGACTGTAGTTGTTTAAATCCTTCTTTTTGGTGTTCTCAAAAATGTTATTTTCAATGATGATGTTTTAAATGCACCCCATCAGTGTGTGAATAAAAATACAGTAAAACTTTTGGTGTCCTTTAAGGAAGTGAAGAGTACGCAACAATCATTTTAAGACAAATCTTTTACTTTTGAACAGATCGAGGCACGCAGTGACGTCTGCAGAGGGATTCTTTAAGTCAAAGACTGACTCTACCCAGACTTCCTGAATCTGTTCCAGAAGGAACAAAGACAGTGTGGCCTTAACTTCAGTGTCAAGCTTTGACTTATTGATACGCGTTTGAGAAACTACTGAAATTCTCTTCAGTGGATGGATTACAAGACAGAGGGGAAATACTTTGACCCCAGACTGTGCCAGTGTCATTTTCACTTCAGCTGCTGCTGTTTGCCTTTACTTTCTGGATGACTCTAATAACTCCAGTGGATGTGTCAATACTGGCATACTCACATTCCTAGAAATAAGGACTGTGCCTTGAAGAGTCATTAAACTTTGGATTAAGTGCTGGAATATGTTATTTGCACTACTGATCACTTATTTTTTGCCTCTCTCCTGAGTTGAATGTTGCTTTTGAAGTACTATGGCTGCTCTTTAACTGGTCTTGGAGCTAAAAGCCAGGCATTGCTTGGCCAGTCCTACTTTATTATTTTGCTATGGAACTTTGTAGTAATTTTAATGTTGCATGTTTATGGTGTTCTTTGAAGCTCCAGCAGTGTGTTTTTCAGTGCTGTGTTATATTACAGTTCAATCAAGTTTGTGTCATGTCGAAGTGGCAATCCAGTTTTGTAATCGTGCAACAAAGAGAAAATACAGGTACTTGGTTAAAGAAGTATTGTGCAGTAAAAAATAAAGTATTCACACCACTTAAGTTGTTCTACATTTTGCCATGTTAGCCTGGGGCAGGGTGGTTAGCATTATTATCTTACAGAAGGTCTATCATGTCATGTGACCCTTCTGTCTGGAGTTTGCGTGTTTCTCCCACAGTCAAAAGATTTGCAATTAGTGGGGCTCGGTTTATTGGTGTGAATGTAAGTGTGAATGGTTGTCTGTGTTAGCCATGCAACAGACTGGCGATGTAGCCAGGGTGTACCCTGCCTTTCACCCCAATGCAGCTGGGATAGGCCCTGTGCAATGCTGATTATGATAAGTGGAAGAGAATGGATCAATGTAATCCTGTCTACAATTACAACTACTTCGTAGCTAGATTTGTGCTGTGACATACACTGTCAAACATGGGAACCTATCAAATCATAATAAATCACACCATTTCTAATAAACTGAATTTACCACAAGTGGACTCCAAGTTGTAGGAACATCTGGCAGGTGATCACCAGAAACAGGGTGCAGCTGAGCTCAATTCTGAGTGTCATGGTAAAAACTGTAAATACTTCAATACAATTCAATACATGTTTTATTTTAGGAACACACACACATACATACATGTGCAACAATTTCATGAATGTTTTTGCTTGAATTTTTTCTCCCGTTGTCAATAGTGTGTAGAATTGTAAGGTGAAAAATGAATTCAGTGGAACAGAAGGAAATCCATCACTAAATCTTTTTTGCGGTAATGAGGCATTCAGGACTCTCTGCAGATTATTTTAACTGTGGACTTGAGCAAAATCAACAGAGGAAACTCACTTGATGTTAAATATCTCTGCTCTGAACTTAAACTTTTTGTGTTCACTCGACCAAGACTAAAAGGAAGCTGGCTACACTACACAGCTGCTCTGAAAGGACTGCAGTCCCTGCTGCTCTTTATACTGGATTTCCTACATCAGGAGCTGCTCTGAGAACAGCTCCACTGTCACACAGTGTAGAGTCCAGCATCATCCCCTTTGTGTCACTCAGAATCTGACAGAGGGTCATCGATGTATGTGGACTGCTCTGCTGCTGCTCTGTCCTTCTCACACTCTTTGTAGACACACTGCGACTCCTCCACACCTTCTCCTTCACACCCATATCCTCTACCTCTATTTTTACTTCATCTTTTAATTCAATTAAATATTCCAAAGCCAGAATGATTCTGCAGATTATTTCTATTCATGACACAACAACATATACAATCATGTAAAGAACGCAAAACTGCTTCACTGTCTGTGAACTATTGTAAAAGCGGCAGTTACTACTGCATTGCTTTGTGTTGCAGCACCACCCTGTGGAATGATAACAAATTTCAGTTGTTTTTTACTGAAACTGCAATAGATAGATAGACCAATTCCACAAGAATTAAATAAAACATATACATATGGTTAAAGTCAGAGTTTTCTTCGTAATTGTGATTGACTCAAAGGTTTCTTAAAGGTGCCAGTTACCTCTCTTCACAGAGAAGTCGATCAAAAGATATGAACAACAACATGTGTTTGTCCCACATAACACATATATTAAAACAAAACAAAACTATACACACAAATAAAAAAGCACATTTCACATATTTTCAGAAAGACTGAAACTAGTCAGCATGTGGCTAAAATGCAGCCTGTCCCTACCTCTAAGTGGCAATTTGTTAGAAATCAGCAGGTTTTACAGTTGCAGCTCCTTTGCTGTAACTTCTAGTTTCACCAGTAGGGGGCGTTTTTATTTTTTTATTTTTTTATTCCATTTCACGCTATATGGTAGGGTGACAATATTTTGATTTCTAAAAAAAAGAAGACACTTGGCCCAGTCATGAAGAACTCTGTGTCCTCTGGATTCCCATATACTTGTTTGGCGTTCACCTAGGGATCAATTTTGACCCGAGGACACCACAAGGGGTTTACAGGGTGCCTTCTTTGTGCGGTTAATGGACGGTGAAATGAAAGAAATGTCATATAGGCTTTTACATGTCAACAAGGGAAAAATAAACCTTAAAAACCTCTGGAATTAAATAAGGGCACAGAAATAAGATCTCATCTGTATGAGAAAAATTACCAGTACCAAGACTGTACGGGGGAAATTTCTTTTGCAGTTCGTTTGAAAAGCTGCAGTTGCGCTTTGGTAACCTTTCAAACATCATCAGGCGTGCTGCACACGCTGTCTGTCCCGTTTGTAACAACCACTCACAAAGCAGCTGCTCGAGGATGATGTCACACATATGGGTCCTCTGTAGACCTATAGGAAAACCCTGACATTTTCATTAAACATGTATGATTTAATTTCTTTTATTAAATCATACATGTTAGATTTAAACATTGTGTGAATATTTGCTTAGTCATTCTCACGAAGCACTAAAGTTCTCAGACAAGATCTGGGCTCTGTGCCACTGTTGAATTCCCCGCCTGTACAAACAATGACAGCACATAAGCAGACACACACACGCACACACACAAAATCATTAGATTTGTCAGAAGATCAGGTATTAGAACCATTTCATTACATTAACTGTATTTCTCAGTCATCATCACTCAAACTTTGATTTAAGTTTGATTAATAATACAAAATGATTTATTAGTAGCAAAAGCAGATATAGACTCTGTCATTTTAAACATAAAAGTCTGGATTTCAAACCCTTTTAGCCTGCAATGAGAATTAACCTGGTGAGAATTCAATCCTCCACGTCTCTAAATAAGAGGTCGACCTTGTTGTCAACATTTATGCTCATACACAGTGCTTATATTGCTGAATGTGTCAAAGTAATTTGTAATTGCATTTCTAAGAAAGTAAACGTACGTTATGGTGTGTGACAGAAATGTTTGCAGTTACAACACATCTACACTGTTGATACAAAACCATGAATCCACTGTTAGGTGAGCTAGAGTTTGTACCGCTCTACTATGTACTATGTGCTATTGGAGCGCACTAATGTTGCCTGCATGGTACAGCTGAGATGTAATTATTTTCTGAAGTTATCTAACAACAGTTCCTACAGTCACAGGTTTGCATAGTTACAACTGAGCTCATGATCATGTGAACAGATCATAAAGTGTTCTCAGTCTCATCTTCTTCGCAGTGAATCATGAAGTGGACCTAAAGTTACTTACAGTTAGTGGTGGTCTGTTTGAAGCTGATGGTGACAAAAAAAAGGCAAAACAAAAGATTTGTAGTGTACTTTAAGCAATGCATTATACATATAAATAATAATGTGATATTATAGCAAAACTCACCTCCCCATTGGAACAGCACAAGAATATTTCAAAGCTTGAACTGTGCTGTACATTATTAAACATAAAGTGTGTGTGTGGTTTTTGTTTAATTCTATATTATTTTTTATCTATTCTGCAAACATCAAGAAGTTACAATCAAAGAGACCAAACCATCGCCTCTTTGCTTCCTACCCTCAAGTACATTCTCACAGCTGTTACCGCCCAGCTCAGGGACAAAAGGAGATAACGCGAGAGACTCGGTCAGTGTCTGAGGTTTGGACTTTATTAAATCAAATCAAATCACTTTTATTGTCACATCACATGTGCAGGTACACTGGTACAGCACATGCGAGTGAAATTCTTGTGTGCGAGCTTCACAAGCAACAGAGTTGTGCAAAATACAATAACATAAACAGGCAAAATATACGAATGGCAAAATCTGAACTAATAAATATATGTACAATATATAATAGTATATGCAAAAAAAACAACAACAAAAATTTCTGGATGTGTATACTAAATGTTTTTCTGCGTGTGTGTGTGTGTGTGTGTGTGTGTGTGTGTGTGTGTGTGTGTGTGTATACACATATTTTACAAATTAAATAGAGTCAACAATAAATAAAATATATAAAAATATACAGAGTTGAGACATGTGCAAAACAGTGGCATTAACAGTGGCAAACACAAAACATAAAACAACAAAGCTGGAGCAATGTGTAGGCAAACAGCCAGTGCACTTGTCACTACTAACACTCAGGCTGTGTGCAACAAACAGAGTCTCTAGAGGTGTCCGACAGGGAGGCAACTGGCAGGCTCAGGTGAAGGCGTTCCCCTTCACCTGGCACATTGTCCTCCTTTTAACAGCTGCACCGGCCCTTATCCGTCACACCATTGGCTCTCTTCTTAGCCCTGAACTCCAAGGTAGCCAGTCCTCAGCGAGCCCAGGACTACAGGAGCTTCCTTACTAGAGCCCACCTCCTCGTTCTCCGTCTTGGCCGTAAGAACAGCAAAGACACACACTCTCTATCACACACAGAAACACAGCACAAGAAGATGCATTGCTGACTTTTTGTGATCCAGGTGGTGTATGTTCATTTTTCTTGCAGGTGTGACAGTTGGTGATATATTGTGCATTTATATTTTTACTCTATTCTTTTATTACATCTTCCCCTATGCCTCCCTATCCCCTCTTCTGTCTCTCCTGCCTTAGTCATTGTCATACTGTATACCACATACCAGATAACTGAAATAAAATAAATTGAAATGATGAAATGAACAGGTAAAAGAAATCTAGAGGAGCCTATAGAAAGTTTATAGAGCTGATCTTTGAAAAGCAAAATGTGTTTGGCAGAACAGCGTATTCAGATCACAAGTCTGATTGCAAAAGCTACCAGAATGGGCAGAATTTAAAAATGAAAATAAAAATCTCTGAACTCAGTGAACATGTCCTAGCATGACTGGAATGCAGTTCAACAGCTTTTGGTAACACTCAGTAAAAAACATGTGGATCATATGATCTGTTTCATAAGGTCTCTCTTCCATTATCCACTTTATAGCCAACACTCATATTAGAAAGAATATAATATATACATTCATACATATAAGAAAGAATGTACTGTATCTCTGCACACACAAAACCCCCATCAAGTTTGATCTTCAGTTTCATGTGTTTGTCCCTAGTCAGAGGAGAATTGGGAGACATGTTGAAACTGTCACAGCTATCAGAGAACAACACTGTCTGTTTTTTTTATTCGCAAAGTCTTGATAAACTGTGTTATTTATCCTCACTTTTAATACCTCTCTGTCTATTTCTCTGACACTGAGCTCCTGTGACTGTATGTTTGTACTGTGTCAGCTCCTATTAATGGTTTCATTCCATTAAACGGTCAGAGTTAAAACCATCACATTGTTTTTTGTAATGTTTGGTGTTTCACCCTTGTATTTGGATTATTGAGCTTCATGTGCTCAATAAAAGAGCTCACTTTTTCTTTAAATCTCCTCCTACCTCTGCATCTTTATCTTGTATTCTCACATACCACACACTGTCACACCACATGGACACTGTATGTCATTTTTTGCTCCCCTGTGCATGTACTAGAAGTGTTTGCTCGCTGTCATTTGAAAACATGAATCTGTCATCCATAAAGCTTTGAAACTATCCCTACTAGTGCAGTGTCTTTCAATTCCACTACTTCCTTCTGATGGTGCCTATTTGCACTTACACTTTAGTCATAAAACTCACTGAACTTGGATGTGCACAGAATCAGCTTTTCCATGTTTGCATTATTTTGTTCATTGTGTGGCTAAATTTAGCGTGGCTGTGTGTCTACTGGTTACACAAAGGTACGTCACAGAATGCACAGACTGGGCAAGTACTCTTTACTGGCATGCTTTTGCTTTGCTTTCATTGACATGGTGGGGAATTGTTAAGCACATGGAATATTCTGGAATGTTCTATCCTATGTGCCTTAATACTGCTGGAGTTTCCTTCCTACCTTCCTTTGCTCAAATAAGTTTGTCTTGATGTTATTTTTGAGGGGGTTTTTTTGTTATTTTTTTTTCCTTTATTATTGTATGGTCTTTACCTTACAATATAAATTGCCTTGAGATGAATGTTGTTATTATTAGATGCTAGAAGGGAATTGAATTAAATATTAATTGATAGTGTTTAGGAGGTCTAGTCATTTACATTCATATTTGTTGTTTTCAAGCAAAGATATCTCTCTTGCACACTGGGAATGTAGTCATACAAGTTCCTGTGGAGAGGGGAGGAGCTGCTCTGCTGAGGTGAGGAGAAAACAAAGTACTATAATTTCAGTTTCTACAGTCATAGAAGCAGACGAGTGAAAAAAAAAGGTGAGTGTTATTGAGCATTTATGGGTTGTCGGAAAAATAGCAAAACTATTTCTTACTGGAAGATATTACATTAATGTTTCTCAAGGTGGAACAAAAAGCTGGAAATTGTTATGGTCTATTTCTGCACTCGAGTTTGTTGCACCATAGAACGAAAAAGAATGAAACATGATGGATGAAACTATATCTTTGGTTAATGGTGAGACTGACATTTTAACGTCTTGTGCTGAGCTGTCTCTCAGTGAGCTGTAGGAGAGTAAACTGGAGGGTTTAATACAAGCTAACTCTGTGTGTGTGTGTGTGTGTGTGTGTGTGTGCTGTGTTTCCTGTTCTGCCAGTTATGGCGTTCTTTAAAAATATTTCTGATGTTTTTTTCTGCCGTGCTCACAGTCACAGTTCCTTGTTTCTCTCCCAGGAAGCCTAAAAATAAGTGTTTTGGAGGGGAACATGGCAGAGTTTCAAGGATCCAGCTCTATGTCCATGAACAGTGACAAATTAGGAGATTATAATCCAGTGTTCAGTCATGAACTTGGACCATCAGGCAAAAAGTAAGAAACTGTGTCTGTTATAAGCAATTTGAAAATGGCGAAAGGAGAGGACAAACTTTAGTAACATAGTAAAGTCTTTCTGAAAAATGCTCTTAAAGCACTAAGACATTCATATCAAGTGATTTTCCTCAAACAACCACTGACGCTGTATTATGTATTTCAGTCTGTATTATGTTTTTGACTTCCTGATATTTGTTTTCCATTGAGTTTTGTATTTTATTTTATGAAGGAACATAATACAAGCTGTGACTCCTTATCCTGGTAACTGATGTTAAGATGATTGAATACTGATGAGGGAAAGATTATTTGCTTATATAACAGAAAAATCTAAATGGAAAACTCTGAAATATTAAATGAAGATCTGAAAGTGAGTTAAAAACGATTACCCTGGTGATAGCCTGCCCTACAGAAAGTACAGTAGTAGAGAGAAAATTGAGTTTTTCAGTCTCCTAAATCTGACAGAGAGAGAGAAACAGCTGAATGCCCAACAACAGGCACATGTAGAAGAATAATCTGTTCTGGATTCATTGTTTGTGTTTACAGACATCAACAACACAAACACAGACCACAGTTTCCAGGATCCAGCTCTGTGTCCATGAACAGTGACATGTCCAGAGATTATCCTCCAGTCTTCAGTCATGAACCTGGACCTTCAGGCACACAGTAGGAGACTGATTCGGCTATAAACTGAGTGAAAATTTTAGTTTTCGAGTCTTTCACATTATTTCAAAGGGGTCTGCAAGGGTCCTTGACTTGTGTATAACCCATTGAAATGTTTTCCTATGAAGTTTTGAAGTAATTAAGAGACTGTCTTTATGTGAAAATGGTGAGTGGACACAATAAGCTTTAGTAACATTATATAGTCTTTATGAAAAGCCTCTTAACCATTAAAACATTCATATACAGTGCTTTTCCTCAAACAACCACTGACACAGCTGTGTTACTTTCAGCCTGTATTATGAGTTTGAACGCCTAATATTTGTTTTCCATTAAGTTTTGCAGTTTTATGTTCCTGATAAAATAACTATTGTACTACCAGTGCACTTATTTGTGACTGATTGGTTTGATGCTGCCAACTGCCTTTATGTGGATGTGCTCACAGCTAAACTGATAAATCCCTGTAAACATGGCACGTTGGTTAATTCTCTTCATTCTATGTTTGTGTTTACAGACGTAAACAACACAAACACCAAGCAGAGTTTCCAGAATCCAGCTCTGTGTCCATGAACAGTGACATGTCCAGAGATTATCCTCCAGTCTTCAGTCATGAACCTGGACCCCCAATCACACAGTAAGAGGCTGATTCTGGCTATAAACTGAGTGAAGATGATTTTAGTTTTCGAGTATTTCGTATTGTTTCAAAGGAGTTCGCAAGGGTGGAGTCACTGAATTGTGCTTATACTCCTCTGAAGCAGATCAGAGATTGGTAGGAATGAAATTACTGCAATTTAAAAAAACATGTGGCCACAAACATGTTTTTTTTTACAAACATTAAAGACACCATTCTTAAAAGATCGAGGCTAAACACAGTCTTTCTGAGAAGGCTCTTAACGCCCTTGCAATTAAGCAATTATTCCCCCAAAACCACTAACACAGCTGTGTTAATGTCTATTGCGTGTTTGGCTTAAATACAGCCCAGATGCAACACTTCAGAGTAGACTGGTTCCCTTGGTTAGTTAGACAGAGGAAGCAAAACTGGACATAACACACATGAGGCAATCTGTGATGTTATGGTTTAGGGCCCGGATGGCTTGGGGATAGAAGCTCCTCTTGAGTCTCTCTGTCCTTGCCCGGATGATGTGGAACCTTCTACCAGATTGCAGAAGTTGGAACAGTTTGTTGCCAGGATAGGATGGGTCCTTCAGTATCTGCGCTGCTCTAGTCTGGCATCTCCTGGTGTAGGTGTCCTGAAGCAGTGGGAGAGCAATCCTGCAGCAGCGTTCTGCTGTACGGATCACTCTCTGGAGAGCTTTTTGGTCCTTAACACAGCTGTTCCCAAACCACGATGTAATGTTCTGTTTGGGGATGCTCTCCATAGTGCCTGTATTGAAAATCCTGAGGATCACTGGAGAGACCCTGAACTTCCTTAGCTGTTGTAGGTGGTACAGGCGCTGCCTAGCCTTTTTCGTCTGGACCTGAATGTGGGCAGACCATATCAGGTCTGAGGAGATACGGACACTGAGATACTTGAAGGACTGCCCCCTCTCCACTGGAACTCCAGTCTCTGTGCTGACTCCTTCTGAAGTCCACCACCAGCTCCTTGGTCTTGCCAACGTGCAGCTGGAGGTGGTTATCCTGGCACCATGATGCCAGATTCTTCACCTCCTCCATGTAGGCCGCCTCATCGTTGTTGGAGATGGCGCCCAATACCACTGTGTCATCAGCAAACTTCACAATGATGTTTGAGCCGTGGTGGGCCACACAGTCTGCTGTGTAGAGGGAGCATGACATCCCGGTGCATTTCAGACCCAGCAACACGCTCAGACAAAAACTGGTTCACCCGAAAGACAAAACGCCAAAACACAAACGTAACAATGTGGTGTATGCTGTACAGTGCAGCGAGGAATGCTCAGACCTCTACATTGGAGAGACCAAACAGCCACTTCACAAGCGCATGGCACAACACAGAAGAGCCACCTCCACAGGACAAGACTCAGCAGTCCATCTGCATCTTAACGATAAAGGTCACTCTTTCGAGGATGCCAACGTTCACATTTTGGACAGAGAGGACAGATGGTTTGAAAGAGGAGTGAAAGAAGCCATCTATGTCTGCTGTGAGCGACCATCTTTGAACAGAGGCGGGGGTTTACGACACCAACTCTCTGCCATCTATAATCCAGTTTTGAGATCCCTTCCCAGACGCCTTAACGCCCACTCCCATCCTGGGCCATCTGACCTCAGGAATTCGCATGATAAGGTGGGCCAGGTTTCACAATGAACACACCCGAAACTCTGGCTGATTGGGACCCACACCCAGTTTCACACCTTGGCTCAGGCGATTAGAGGATCATCAGGGGGTCCTTTTGTCCCTCCGTGGGGGGTTACTCCCACTAGACTCTCCACCATTTGACCTTAGAACTGAAGAAGCTTCTCGGATGAGAGGTGAAACGTCTTCAAGCAACTTAAAGAAGTCCAGACGCTTTTCTTTGCAAGCTCCTTTGAGTAGAGCAGTGGCAAGAGGACATATCCCTGGGGTGCTCCTGTGTTGATGCTGATACTGTTAGAGACGCATCTACCCACCCTCACCACCTGAGTTCTGCTATAATTAACAGCTGATGTCGAGAGGTCCTAATGTTTGCACTGATATTTGTGTTCTAGTCGACTATCTGATTCTTTTTGAATTCAGATATGTGATCATGTATGGTAGACACCCTATTAATGTAACTGTACTGCTTTAAGAAGAGGAAGCAAAACCAGAGCAGATTGGGGAGCAGTGTTCCCTCTAAGCTGCTGACACAGTCTCCGCACACATCTGCGCTGCGCACAAAATAATCCAGTGTGAATTGAAATGAAAGTAAATACATGTATTTATTTTAATTTTACTGATTTTCTGTGTGTGGAAACCGTGTCAGCAGTGTGCAATTGCTCACGTGCTCAGCTTAGAGGGAACAGTGTTGGGGAGTGTGTGTGACCAAATACATGGAAACCAGGCGGATTGCTAGCTCCTCTGAGCAGTGTGGGAACCATAGCTGAACTCAAAAGACTCCAGAAAATGGAGAATTAACGTGAACAAACTGAGAGGGAAATCCTGAGCACAGCAGACAAACAGGTTTAAGAGATGAACTAGCGAGCAGAGGAGGTGAAGATGAAGGCAAAGGTAGAGGTGTGTGATGTTGGATGAGAGGCTGCAGGTTTTGCTTAATTTGAAGTAATTAAGAGACTGTCTTTATGTGAAAATGGTGAGTGGACACAATAAGCTTTAGTAACATTATATAGTCTTTATGAAAAGCCTCTTAACCATTAAAACATTCATATACAGTGCTTTTCCTCAAACAACCACTGACACAGCTGTGTTACTTTCAGCCTGTATTATGAGTTTGAATGCCTAATATTTGTTTTCCATTAAGTTTTGCAGTTTTATGTTCCTGATAAAATAACTATTGTACTACCAGTGCACTTATTTGTGACTGATTGGTTTGATGCTGCCAACTGCCTTTATGTGGATGTGCTCACAGCTAAACTGATAAATCCCTGTAAACATGGCACGTTGGTTAATTCTCTTCATTCTATGTTTGTGTTTACAGACGTAAACAACACAAACACCAAGCAGAGTTTCCAGAATCCAGCTCTGTGTCCATGAACAGTGACATGTCCAGAGATTATCCTCCAGTCTTCAGTCATGAACCTGGACCCCCAATCACACAGTAAGAGGCTGATTCTGGCTATAAACTGAGTGAAGATGATTTTAGTTTTCGAGTATTTCGTATTGTTTCAAAGGAGTTCGCAAGGGTGGAGTCACTGAATTGTGCTTATACTCCTCTGAAGCAGATCAGAGATTGGTAGGAATGAAATTACTGCAATTTAAAAAAACATGTGGCCACAAACATGTTTTTTTTTACAAACATTAAAGACACCATTCTTAAAAGATCGAGGCTAAACACAGTCTTTCTGAGAAGGCTCTTAACGCCCTTGCAATTAAGCAATTATTCCCCCAAAACCACTAACACAGCTGTGTTAATGTCTATTGCGTGTTTGGCTTAAATACAGCCCAGATGCAACACTTCAGAGTAGACTGGTTCCCTTGGTTAGTTAGACAGAGGAAGCAAAACTGGACATAACACACATGAGGCAATCTGTGATGTTATGGTTTAGGGCCCGGATGGCTTGGGGATAGAAGCTCCTCTTGAGTCTCTCTGTCCTTGCCCGGATGATGTGGAACCTTCTACCAGATTGCAGAAGTTGGAACAGTTTGTTGCCAGGATAGGATGGGTCCTTCAGTATCTGCGCTGCTCTAGTCTGGCATCTCCTGGTGTAGGTGTCCTGAAGCAGTGGGAGAGCAATCCTGCAGCAGCGTTCTGCTGTACGGATCACTCTCTGGAGAGCTTTTTGGTCCTTAACACAGCTGTTCCCAAACCACGATGTAATGTTCTGTTTGGGGATGCTCTCCATAGTGCCTGTATTGAAAATCCTGAGGATCACTGGAGAGACCCTGAACTTCCTTAGCTGTTGTAGGTGGTACAGGCGCTGCCTAGCCTTTTTCGTCTGGACCTGAATGTGGGCAGACCATATCAGGTCTGAGGAGATACGGACACTGAGATACTTGAAGGACTGCCCCCTCTCCACTGGAACTCCAGTCTCTGTGCTGACTCCTTCTGAAGTCCACCACCAGCTCCTTGGTCTTGCCAACGTGCAGCTGGAGGTGGTTATCCTGGCACCATGATGCCAGATTCTTCACCTCCTCCATGTAGGCCGCCTCATCGTTGTTGGAGATGGCGCCCAATACCACTGTGTCATCAGCAAACTTCACAATGATGTTTGAGCCGTGGTGGGCCACACAGTCTGCTGTGTAGAGGGAGCATGACATCCCGGTGCATTTCAGACCCAGCAACACGCTCAGACAAAAACTGGTTCACCCGAAAGACAAAACGCCAAAACACAAACGTAACAATGTGGTGTATGCTGTACAGTGCAGCGAGGAATGCTCAGACCTCTACATTGGAGAGACCAAACAGCCACTTCACAAGCGCATGGCACAACACAGAAGAGCCACCTCCACAGGACAAGACTCAGCAGTCCATCTGCATCTTAACGATAAAGGTCACTCTTTCGAGGATGCCAACGTTCACATTTTGGACAGAGAGGACAGATGGTTTGAAAGAGGAGTGAAAGAAGCCATCTATGTCTGCTGTGAGCGACCATCTTTGAACAGAGGCGGGGGTTTACGACACCAACTCTCTGCCATCTATAATCCAGTTTTGAGATCCCTTCCCAGACGCCTTAACGCCCACTCCCATCCTGGGCCATCTGACCTCAGGAATTCGCATGATAAGGTGGGCCAGGTTTCACAATGAACACACCCGAAACTCTGGCTGATTGGGACCCACACCCAGTTTCACACCTTGGCTCAGGCGATTAGAGGATCATCAGGGGGTCCTTTTGTCCCTCCGTGGGGGGTTACTCCCACTAGACTCTCCACCATTTGACCTTAGAACTGAAGAAGCTTCTCGGATGAGAGGTGAAACGTCTTCAAGCAACTTAAAGAAGTCCAGACGCTTTTCTTTGCAAGCTCCTTTGAGTAGAGCAGTGGCAAGAGGACATATCCCTGGGGTGCTCCTGTGTTGATGCTGATACTGTTAGAGACGCATCTACCCACCCTCACCACCTGAGTTCTGCTATAATTAACAGCTGATGTCGAGAGGTCCTAATGTTTGCACTGATATTTGTGTTCTAGTCGACTATCTGATTCTTTTTGAATTCAGATATGTGATCATGTATGGTAGACACCATATTAATGTAACTGTACTGCTTTAAGAAGAGGAAGCAAAACCAGAGCAGATTGGGGAGCAGTGTTCCCTCTAAGCTGCTGACACAGTCTCCGCACACATCTGCGCTGCGCACAAAATAATCCAGTGTGAATTGAAATGAAAGTAAATACATGTATTTATTTTAATTTTACTGATTTTCTGTGTGTGGAAACCGTGTCAGCAGTGTGCAATTGCTCACGTGCTCAGCTTAGAGGGAACAGTGTTGGGGAGTGTGTGTGACCAAATACATGGAAACCAGGCGGATTGCTAGCTCCTCTGAGCAGTGTGGGAACCATAGCTGAACTCAAAAGACTCCAGAAAATGGAGAATTAACGTGAACAAACTGAGAGGGAAATCCTGAGCACAGCAGACAAACAGGTTTAAGAGATGAACTAGCGAGCAGAGGAGGTGAAGATGAAGGCAAAGGTAGAGGTGTGTGATGTTGGATGAGAGGCTGCAGGTTTTGTAGAGACTATCCTTGAGTATTCAGTTATGAACCTGGATCATCAGGCACAAAGTACAGATTTCGGAATAACCAGTTTTCTGAAAGTCAAGACAACATTCTTGGAAGCTAGGCTAAACCCTAAGGCCAATCTCCTTGTTTCAGTAGACCAAACAGCCACCCACACAAAAACTGTTTTGCTTCGATTAAGAATAAATGCACTGTTTTATACACGAAAAGGCAACAGAAAACACAATAAGTGAAAGATACTGAGGGGAAAAACCAGTAACTGAATGCCCACTACTATGAACCTACCACAGAAACAAGTGTTTGCATGATGTCTACAAATGTTTTTACTTCCTTTCTTTGGTCAGAATAATTTTTGTTTGTGTCCGCAGAGAGAAGAAGAGGAATTTCTTTCTGGAGAAGCCAGTGTCATGTTGTGTGTGGTGTCAGGATGTCCTGAAGGATTCATCTACAGACTTCTGTCCCCAATGTGGAGTCAAGTCTGGAACCAGAACTTTTCAGCAGACAGCCAGTAAGAGCAGTTGTGCAAAAATGAAAACTTAAGTTTTCTTGCTCTGTTTAATTGTTTTCCATTCTTTCAACAGATACTGATCTAGAAAAAGTTTTTGATGTATTAAAGGTCACTCTGAGGACACAATATGAACATGTGATTGAAGGACCTGATAAATCAGGAATTGGAGCCCTCCTCAGATTAATCTACACTGAGGTCTACATCACAGAGGAGCAGAGTGAAGCTGTACACTTCCAACATGAGGTGAGGCAGGTGGAGAGCGCTTGTAAGAAGATCCCCTGTGAAACACCAATCAGCAGCAAGGACATCTTTAAAGCCTTGCCTGACCAACAGAGACCCATCAGAGTGGTTCTGACATATGGTGTTGCTGGCATTGGAAAAACCTTCTTGGTGCAGAAGTTCACTCTGGACTGGGCAGAGGGCTTAGAAAACCAACACACCAGTGCGGTGGTTGTGCTTTCATTCAGAGAGCTGAACTTGGTCAGAGATGAGCAGTACAGTCTCCTGGAGCTGATCCATGTTTTCTATCCAACATTACAGAGCGTCACAGCAGAGAAGCTCACTGTGTGTAATCTTTTGTTCATCTTTGATGGCCTGGATGAAAGCAGACTTTTGTTGGATTTTGCAAACAGGAAGCTTTTGTCTGATGTCACACAGAAGTCAACCATCAGTGAGCTGCTGACAAATCTCATTGAGGGAAATCTGCTTCCATCTGCTCTCATCTGGATAACTTCCCGACCCGCAGAAGTAAGTCAAATTCCTCCTAAATGTGTTGACAGGATGACAGAAGTTCGAGGCTTTACTGACTCCCAGAAGCAGGAGTACTTCAGGAGAAGATTCAGAAATAAAGAGCTGTCAAGCAGAATCGTCTCTCACTTGAAAACATCCAGGAGCCTTTACATTATGTGTGGAATCCCAGTTTACTGCTGGATCACTGCTACAGTTCTGGAGCACATGTTGACTACAGAGGAGAGAGCAGAGCTGCCCAAGACCCTGACTGACATGTACTCACACTTCCTGATGGTTCAGACAAAGAAAAATCACAAGTACCATACGGGGAAAGAGATGAGACGAATAGAGCTCAGCAGTGCTGACAGGGAGGTTCTTCTGAAGCTGGGGCAGCTAGCATTTGAACATCTGCAGAAAAAGAACATCCTGTTTTACAGAGAAGACTTGGAGCAGTGTGGTCTGGATGTTACAGAGGCCTCGGTGTACTCAGGAGTTTGTACAGAGATCTTCAAAAGAGAATCTGTGATCTTCCAGAAACCAGTTTACTGCTTTGTTCATCTGAGCATTCAGGAGTTTCTAGCTGCTGTCTACATGTTCCACTGTTACACCAACAGGAAGACAGAGGTACTGCAGGACTTCCTGAGAGAGGACATCTCATCTCTGGAAGATTTTCTGGGCAGAGTCATGGAGGAATCCTTGGTTCTTGAGAATAACCACCTGGAACTGTTTGTTCGTTTCCTCCATGGCCTCGCTCTGAAGTCCAATCAAAGAATTTTAGGTGGTCTGCTGGGTCAGATAGAGAACAGTCCAGAAACCATCCAGAGAGTCATCAACAACCTGAAGGAGCTTAGAACTGATGGCAAGTGTCCTGAAAGATGCCTAAACATTTTCCACTGTCTGATGGAAATGAAGGACCTCTCACTACATCAAGAGATCCAAGAGTTCCTGAAGTCACAGAACAAATCAAAGAAGGAACTCTCTGGAATTGAGTGCACAGCTCTTGCATATATGCTGCAGATGTCAGAAAATTTTTATGATGAGTTGGATCTGAAAGAATACAATACATCACAGGAAGGACGATGGAGACTGCTTCCAGCTGTGATGAATTGCAGAAAGGCCCGGTGAGTCTAGATTTGATTAACATTATCAAACAGTGTAGATTAATAGTTTAGTTCTTAAAGTTATTCATACTAAAAGATTATCTCTTCTCATTACATAGTTCCAGTTATTTATTGGAAACATTGTGAACATGTTTTTTTGTTTTGTTTTTTTAACCAAAAATTATTTGGGTGATTACATTTTTAAACATCTTCAGCTGAAACAGTGACTGTGGCCAAATGTTAAAGTAATTGGATAACACTTCATGTTGTTACAGTGGTTGATTTTCAGCAATACAAATTAAATCAGTCAAGTGATTCAGTACAGTCAGTTTTAATAATATTATTATTATATTAATTACATCACAGTGAGTGGTCATAAATTAATCACATGAGACTGTGATAGGAAGGACCCAAGCACGTAGTGTTGCAAGATGAGTGTTTGTTTATTTATAAAGTGTTTTAACCAGTTTGCTTTTAGCAGCTTTCCAGGTGCACACTTCAGTTCAGTTCTGTACACAGCTCTGTCCTGTTGTTCAACTCTCACTCCTTTCTCAGGCCCCAGCAGCAACTGAAATAGGGTAAACATGATTAGCATGCCAGACTTCCCTTGGTCCCTTGCAGTTGAGCCACAAACAACACCCTGCCCCAGAGACAAAGACTGACACTGCAGTCTTTTTTTGATTGACTTTTACTGATCCTGAGTCCAACTTTTCATTTTAGCACTGTGGAGTTAACAGGCACAGCAGCACTTCCAAATCACATGAAGGATTTAAGATGACATAGCAGCAAGACACACCCCCATTGCATCTCCATTGAAAGTGGGGAGTTCAAACTATTAACCAGTTTATAAATTGTGTTGATAGGACAGGAAAAAACAGACGTAATTAAGAAATAGTTTCAGAGTTTTCTTGAATGTTGTCACCATGTTTAGCACAGGAAGAAATGTTAGAAACTGGAAATTCTAAGGAAAGTGCTCCCAAGTAGAAAGAAACAACAAACAACAAAATGACAACCACAGAAATGATAAACTCTTGCACTTTCCTTCAGAGAAGGAAAAAATGTATCTAGTTGTTTTACATCAAGTCCACAAAATAAATAAAATGTTTTTTCTTCACAATAACATGTTTTTATTATTATATTATATTTGCAATTATGTGTCAACACAGACTTCATGATGTTTATATTTATGGGAAACGGTGTGGAGCTGTGGCCTCAGCTCTGACGTCAGACCGCTCCCATCTGAGAGAGCTGCACCTGATTTCAGTCACTGTGCTGGAGCCAGCAGATGAACTTTTTGCTTCTCTGGGGCATCCAAACTGTAGACTGGAGACACTCAGGTCAGTTAACTGAAACTGAATCTGTTGTTATTTATAAAGTTATTTCACTAATAAGTAATCCAACTCCAGTAATGTAGGATGGAGGACAGGGATGCACCAATCCAACATATTTATATACATATTTAATATGGTACCTTGGCTTCACCACACCAAGACTTGGATTTTAGTAGGTGATTTTGGAGACTGTATAATGAATGTATGTGCATAAACAGTCAAGCCCATAATTATTTAGAGCACTCGTAAATTTTGACTTAAAAGTTACCTTTGTTCAACCAGGTATTTTTCTTTAGTTGAATCTGGTTTCTATCGAAAGACAATAGCTTTTATTTATTATTATTATTATTATTATTATTATATGAGAAAAAAGTGCCAGGTCCAAAATTATTCATACCCATCACAAACTGTCACAGTCACTGGGAAAATCCAATGTTCTTTCCAAATAGTCAAAGCTGTTCTAAAGCATCCTACCCTGACTAATTGGAAACAGCTGTTTTAACCAACTCAACAGGGCTCTGCAGTTGGGTTGTGGACAGTCATGGCTAAGATAAAGGAGCTTGGTGAGGACCTGCAGCTGTGTATTGTGGCTGGTAAAAAAGCCATATCTAAATGTTTTCAAGTTCCAGTGGCTGCAGTGCAAAGTATTATTCAAAAATACAAGTTTTGCACTGTGGAAAATCTCAGAGAACATTGTTGATAACCAAAAGTGACACCTGTGCTGGCCAGGATGATAATGATAGAGGTGAAGAAGAATCATAGGATCACCATCAATCCTGGTCAATCTGTGCTCTGCTGGTATCAATGTCTCAAACAGTCCAACGGACACTGCACACTGCTGGGTTCCACGGAGGACACGGCTTCTCCAGAGAAGGCACACAAAAGCCCCTTTGGAAATGCTCATCTGGACAAAGAAAAAGATTACTGGTCTTCTGTGTTATGGTTAGATGAAACAAGAATAGAATTGTTTGACCACTATGATGCTTCCTTCATTTGGCATAAAAAAGGAGACGCCTTCAACCCAAAGAACACCATCCCCACTGTCAAACATGGTGGTGGGAACCTAATGCTTTGGGGGTGTTTTCCAGCCAGTGGACCGGGGAACCTAATCACAGTAAATGGCACCATGGTAGTTGGTTAATAGTTGGTTTTGTTAGCCACCACCTCCGTTCCATGATGGTTATTCAGTGGACATGGATGACATTTTTTTTTACTTCTCTTTCAAACCATCTATCTTCTCTGTCCAAAATGTGAGCCTTGACAATAGCATCGAGGAGGCTCTTCTATGTTGTGCCATGTGTTTTTGGAGTGGCTCTCTCCCTTATGTAGAGATATGAGCAGACACAAAGTATGTCACAGTGCACAATATGTAGGTTGAACTGTTTAAGGGAGGTTTGACTTTGGGATGACGCAGTTTTTGGGTAAGGGTGTTACTAGGTTTGAAATGCGCAGTGATGTCATGTTAAATGAACACTTTGTAACTCACATGATTGTTATTCAGCTTTGAGAACGTCACTTTGTCAGAGAACAGCTGTGCTGCTCTGCTCATTGCTCTGAAGTCCAACCCCCCCTATCTGAAACGTCTGGATCTAATAGGATGCAACCTGGAGGGCGCAGGGATGAAACAACTGTATTATTACCTGGAGAGTCCACACTGTAAACTACAGTTTAAAAGGTCAGTTTACTTGACTTAGATTATGAAGGAAAAATATTTCTTTGGTTTCTGTTTATCGGTGTCTGCAGAAAAAAACGACCACACATACAAAAAGAATACGGCTGTGCAGAAGGTTGACTTTGTGATGATCCACAGTAACAAAATAACAAAGTTACTGCACAATGCACATTTAAAGGTCTTGTGTCCTAACACTTTATGAACTTTTAGTTTCACATGTCCCCAGAATCTTCAGGCTTCTGTTCAAAATGGTAAATGGCCTGTATTTATATAGTGCTTTTCTAGTCCCTAAGGACCCCAAAGCACTTTACACAACCAGTCATCCACCCATTCACACACACATTCACACACTGGTGATGGCAAGCTACATTGTAGCCACAGCCACCCTGGGGTGCACTGACAGAGGCGAGGCTGCTGGACACTGGCGCCACCAGTAGGCAACGGGTGAAGTGCCAAGGACACAATGACCCAGACTGTCCAAGCCGGGGCTCGAGCTGGCAACCTTTCGATTACAAGGCGAACTCCCAACTCTTGAGCCACGATCACCTACCAACAACAACAAAACAACATACAGATCTTTTTTTAAACATGTCTGCATGCCTCTAGTTAGAAACTCCTTCCAGTATCTGTGGACTCAAGTCAAACTGGAATGGGCTCTCACACCTCTTTCTGTGGAAAACAGTCAACAGGAGCAGAGCAGGGCCCTATTTCAGGAAGCCGGTTTAGAAAACTCAGAGTGAAAAACGATACTCAGGGTTGAGTAACCCCGAACTGTCCAACTCGGAATATTCGGTTTCAGAAAGGCTGATAACAATTAGTTCAATCAACGCGGAGTTGCTTTAACCCCAAGTTAAGCGCGCGCACGAGGATACATAAAGCCCTGATTAGTGGAGCACAGATTAAGCGAGTCACCATGGAGACGGAGGGAAAGAAGACGCGGTCAATGTATTTTACAGCGCTTGAGGCCGAAATTCTGATGGCAGTATAGGGCTTTGGAGCGTGATGTCACGGGGGTGGGCGATAACATGCAAATTTAGCATGCATGGCAAAACATGGCCGACAGAGTCAATGCATGAGTGTTAATTTAAACACTGATCTAGGGATTTCCACCCATTTAACACGTTATTTTATTATATTTTATTTTATTTTTTATTTCATACATTTTATTTTGTGATGTGAGCGCAGGTGCAACCCAACAGGCCCCAAACGTTCCTGGCAGCAAGTAAAAATGAAATATAAAAATATAGTCCAAACAGGTAAGGTGTAATTGTATTATGAGCCGTAGTGCTTGGTCTGTTTGTCCGATGTAAATCAATTGCAGTTAGAGGCTACATTAATTTCCCCTCTGTAAGCACTTATTGAAATTATCTGAGCACATTACAAGTACATATTTGCTTACTCTGTATGCTCAAATGTGACCCGTTATAGCCAACAGAAAAAAAGCGGAGGCCTGAAAAACAGGTGGGGGTCCTCCACCACCACCACTCACAGAGGCTGAGCAGTTGGCTTCCACATTTGTGATAATGTTGGCAGCATCACATATGATCTTCACAGTGCAGAGAACACAAATTAGCATCCATTACTATAATGAAATAATTTGTTAGTTTGAAATGCTACAGGGAACTATGTACCTGTACATTAATGCTGTGGAAAGACTTCCTGTTCACATAGTCTCCTTCATTTACTGAAGGAGCAATGATTGGAATGTGAGTGCCATCTATACAGCCAATCACGCCTGGGAACCGTGGGAATAAATGTAAAATGTAAGTAGTAGTTCAAGTATCACCACATCATGAATTAAGTTTTGTTCATCCTGATACCTGCAATTTTGTGGAATCCCTCTTTGATAAATCTTGTGGGTCTATGACCGGGGAACACCACAAACGAGTACAGGAGACATTTCAGTGCAACTGTAACATTCCTGACTGCCCGACAGACGGTAGCCTTGGAAACGTGCTCAGCGTCACCAATATTATACAGAAAGCTCCCGTTTGCAAAAAACCGAAGTGCAATACAAATAATATGTACAGAACTGAGACAATGTCCGCGATGTGTCACATGAGCAATATTAGGCCTGAGGATGTTATTCAAATAAATTATAGATTGTGCTGAAAAACGGTAACGTTCACACAGGAAATCATCAGGAAATGATAAAATGTCCAAACGCGCTCTAATCACTCTCTCCCAGCGGAGAGCTCTGCGGAGAATTTGGGCTTCAACATCTACTGGCTCTTCAAGGAAGGAGCACGCCATGTCTGACACTTCCTACAGTCAGGTTTCCGACAAAGAGGCGGAAAAAGTTAGGGTTAGTTGAAGTAAACCTGCTAGGGGGCAGGTTAGCTTCACGGAGTGTGTCGTCATAGTAACTCGCTCAGAATTAATCTAAACTCGCTTTGTGAAACCGAAAACCCAGAGTTTTCGTTAACTCAGGGTATACTTACTCAGAGTTTGCACTAAACTGGCTTCCTGAAATAGGGCCCTGCTCTTTAAGTACAGTGCGTATAGCTTTTTGATAGAGACCTGGATTTGACACTGCATGACTTCTAACTTCAAATGCATCACATGTAAATCAATATTTTATAGCCATTATGTTCTCAGAAAAAGAACATTGTTTACTGAAAACAGATGAACTGTAAATGTGGCTGTATCAAAATAAAAAAAATTAGGAAATGTTATTTTTCTCACATTCACAATAGTAGGCTGCTCACTTCTTGTTGGACCTCCATCTTCCACAGGTTACACCAAGATGTTTATTTTGACTTTAGTGTCTTTTCTCACTTTGTTAACACAAAGATGTAACAATTCATTTTTCTGCTACCTGTTTTTGATCCTGTCTCCTCATTTTCCTGCAGAGTGACTTCAGTTTAGATGCTGCACTGTGGTGAGTAATCTGTCTGTCTATGTGGCATTTAAATTAATATTTACCCATATTTATCATGTTTGATGTGAAATGTGCATTAGTTGTCTCACACAAAGCGCTTTACATATCCAGTCATCCACACACTGGTGATGGTAAGCTACATTGTAGCCACAGCCACCCTGGGGCGCACTGACAGAGGCGAGACTGCCGGACACTGGCGCCACCGGGCCGTCTGACCACCACCAGTAGGCAATGTGTGAAGTGTCTCGCCCAAGGACACAACGACCGAGACTGTCCAAGCTGGGGCTCGAACCAGCAACCTTCCGATTACAATGCAAACTCCCAACTCTTGAGCCCCATGACTACTATGACATGTTGTAATAATTTTACTACTGTAATTTTACTGGTGAACATTGTCTCAATTGTGGTGTTGCATTAGTGATCCGGAAGTGTATTTTTTCCAGTGCCGTGTTATGTTACAGTTCAGAGAAGGGTGTGGCACATGTACTTTGTTTAATGGGAATGCAGTTTTTCTAATTTTGCAGTATTTGGAAAATACAGATATTTGTTAACCCTTTAGAGCCGGTCGGAGCGGGCACGCTCTGTTTTGTGTAACTATTTTTAAATCCCGGTAGCTCTGCATCTACGTAAGCTAGCGCAATAATTTTTTTTGCATATGAAACCGGAGGAGTTGCACTTAGATCTTATGCCATCAGCTTGTCCTCGGTCACAGTTTCCTTCCACATATAGCTTTGCAAAAACTGCATAAAAAGCACTTGCAGCAACAAAAACATAATATTCCAGAAACACGCTTTGCCGATCCGATCAGCTGTTCATAACACTTCCTACGTTGGAATAGACGTCAGCACGAACTTTTGCATGTCCGCCATTACCTGCCCGAAACCGGAAGTGATGTCATTTTGCAGAAATGTGTTTTTTTTTTACCCTCAGAGCCTATACTGGTGTTTTTAAAAGCTATGTTTGACTTTATGACTTTCTGTGTCGTTTCTGGGATGCTTAGGACTCATATTGCACTGCTGGAAATAGTTTATTTTGATGCATATGCTGTTTTCCCCTTGGGCAACTTCTACCCTCAGCTCAGCTTCTACCATCGCTCACATTGGTTTGGCAGAGATTCCTTCCAGACTTCTTCCATTTAATCATGATGGCAACTTCTGTGCTCACTGGGACCTCCAGTGCTGCAGAAATTGTTCTGTACCCTTCCCCAGATTTTTGTTTACATGAAATTGTGTCTCAGAAGTCTACATAAACTATTCATTTGACCTCTTGGCTTGGTTATGGTCTGTCAACTATACGATATTATCAAATCATAATAACTTATATAAAATCATCACCAATCAAATAAATTGTCCACAGGTGGATTCTAATCAAGCTGGGAAAGATTTGACGAACAATCAAGAGATGCACCAAAACAGGATTCACGTGAGCTCAATTTTTAGTGCTGATGCAAAGGTTGTACATACTCGCCTGTGAACAAATAAATTCATCCATTTTGGAATAAGGCTGTAACATAACAAGTTGTGGAACAAGTGAAGTGCTTTCAAATTTCAGGATGCTCTGTGTGTTTTGGTTTATTGCCTTACTGTTTATAAAACGTTTAAAATGAATTTCTATATATGTTTGAACAAAATACATTTGTCAGCAAAAGTCAATCTGTAGAGGAACAAATATTTATATGATGTGAGAATAACAAGACAAATACATGTACAGCAAACATATTAAATATCCGTTTATTATCTCCTCAACCTGCATTTTATGGTTATCTCTGTGTTGCAGCTCCACTCTGTGAAATGATGATGAACTTCAGTTAAAGTCTACTTTAAATCTCAGAGGTTGATGCTGGATTGCAACAGACAGTTAAATAATCAATAAAATGTAATCATGCTTTTCTTTCCTTCCCTTTTCACTGTCCATGTTGAACAACACCACTTCACAAATTCAACATAACATCATCAAAGGTGCATAGTGTTCTACTAAAAAAAAAATATATATATAGAGATTGACAGACCACGTGACTTTCGCGCATTGCATGCCGGGAACTCGTGGCAAAACAATCCAAGTACCTGCATCAAATGAAAGCATTTGCAGCACCGCAAAACGTTCATTCTTCGGTTCCAATAAATTCTTGCTTTTTCTTTGCCCCCCAAAAAGGTATGTACAAAACGAAGGAGAACAATGCCGGTCCGTACAAAGACAGATTTGATGAAAAGCCAAAGAAAAGATACGAGGAAAAAATCAAACCAGTGAAAGGGTCAGACCCTTACGAGCACACAGAGTGGACAAAATACGTTAGCGTGCTGCCCAACTTTCACCACGCTCAGATTTATAATTATACGGTTCTTGGAGTGAGTGCATACACTCGTGAAGTTTAGTAACTTCAGGTCACTGCACCAAGCCCAGGTACAGTTTACCGACGGATGGGTGCAGGACCTTGAAATGCACCGTGTAGAAAGTAAAGACCATCGTACATATCATAAGTTTACCAGTCCCACAAATCGTCTTCATAAATACACATTCGTTAACCGTTTATTAATAGGACCTTTGAGCTCAACGGTAATTAACCCTTTAGAGCCGGTCGGAGCGGGCATGCTCTGTTTTACGTAACTATTTTTAAATCCCGGTAGCACTGCAACCACATAAGCTAGCGCAATAATTTTTTTGCATATGAAACCGGAGGAGTTGTACTTACATCTTATGCCATCAGCTTGTCCTAGGTCACGGTTTCCTTCCACATAAAGCTTTGCAAAAACTGCATAAAAAGCGCTTGCAGGAACAAAAACATAATATTCCAGAAACACGCTTTGCCGATCCGATCAGCTGTTCATAACACTTCCTACGTTGGAATAGACGTCAGCGCGAACTTTTGCATGTCCGCCATTACCTGCCCGAAACCGGAAGTGCCGTCATTTTTGCGGAAATGTAGTCTTTTTTACCATCAGGGCCTCAGGGCCTATACTGGTCTTTTTTAAAAGTTATCTTTGACTTTATGACTTTCTGTGTCGTTTCTGGGATGCTTAGGACTCATATTGCACTGCTGGAAATAGTTTATTTTGATGCATATGCTGCTTTTTTGCAAATTTGCAGTATAATATTTATTTTCGTTTTTCCTGCAGTGTATAAAAATTGGTGTATTTCAAAAATAAAACTATGAAGACACTCAAAATAAATTTCCTGTGGTAGGAAACTATTTTGTGCAACTTTTTTGTATTTACAGTTTTGAGGGATAAGCCTCTTAAATTTCTCTAACTAGAAATATATGTTAAAAAAGCAAAAACGATTTTCAATTTTTTTGTAGTTTATTGCACTTTTTTGCAATTTATGTAATTACTATGCACTTAATGAATACATATTATTAAAATCTGGGCTATAATTGTTGTATTGATGTATAGCAACTTGAAATGCTCCCAAAAATGGCACTACAGCATGTAAAAATATAATATAAGCTCTGGCGGACTTGGTTCTATGGTAGGTCTTAAAGGGTTAATTAGTAGTGGAAATAATTTCTGGTACGCATCACAGAAATGTAGCAGTGACAATAATATTGTATGTTGTAATCGTACTGGGCAATTAGTGATACAAAACAACTATTTTATCCTGTGAATAAAAAAGTATATGTTTTTGTCAATGTACCATGGTAATAACAGAAGCGAAACGCAACATTGTGTCAGGACAATTTACTATTTATGCACAATAAACAAAGGAGCATAGCGCAATAATTTCTGTTCAGCGCCAGACTTGGTTGTAACCTACATCACCAATTATGTTAAGAAAAATGACGCATTAACTACAACAGCAGACTGACCTTTGTGGAAATGCTTAGAGCAGACTAACCTGTGAGCTGGAGTGTTCTGGGATGTTATATTTTGTCTTTGAATGGCTGCAATCTAGTCGCCTCTTTGTTACTTCGGAAACATGGCTCGAACAATTTCTCTTCAACGACGTAATCCGATAACAGCCGATCTCTTTACCCGTCGGCTTTCCGTGGCTGTCATGCGACCGGCTATTGCAGTTAATAATACAACAGCTTCTTGCCATTTTTTGTGTTTCTTTTTATCGCTGTATAACTGATTTCAATTGAAAGCCTGCGTGCGCTAGTACCTCTTGCCACGAGTTCCCAGAATTCTTTGCGGTTTTACCCCTGAGTGACGTCACATTTTCAATCTCTATATATAAAAATATCTAAAAAAATTATTACAGGCTATTCTGAGATCACACTTTTACAGGTACCTTAGTCATAAAGTCATGTATCAATCTGCATTTTTAAAAGCACACAAAGCATCCATGAAATCTATCAGAAAAGTATCTTGCAATACATTCATTTAGTTATTTTTGAATAAACAGTTTTTCCATCTAACTTCACCACCATATTCCATTCTTTTTTCTCTCTGTTATCTTCCTCATTCAAATCTAATCCAGTTTTATTTATAGAGCACTTTAAAACAACATGGGTAACCAAAGTGCTTTCCAGTAAAAAACAGTGATATAAGTTATAAACCATACATTAAACAGACAACGAAATTAAATGACAGTTCATCCTGACCTTGTACTTTCTCCTCACGTTCCCTCTTTCCTCTCTCCCTCTTTGGACTGGCAATCATACACAAATAGATTGTATTCAATTAGATGAAAAAATGACATTAATATAAAAAAATACTATTAAGATCACTAACAAAAAAGTCCTGTCTCAGTGTACTTTCAACCAAAAGGGAAATAACCAAACCACATGTACACCTAATAAAAGATATAAACATTGAAACACTGATCCAACATTATTCTTGATTAACGAATCATTTGATTTTACACTTTTACCTGAATGTGGCTCCTTTTTTTGAAAAAACTTCCTTATATCCATTATGAACCTGGCTGTCTCTCTGTACACACACACACACACACACACACACAACAGGAGTTATAAGGTTAATGGGCATTCAGTCAGTTAGCTAGTTAGTATCCATTTCAAACAGGACAGTGGTAACAACAGTAGGATACAGACAATTATACGTTTTAGATTTTAAATAGTCTGTATAAATTTCAATGTTAGCAACAGGACGGTCAAATGTCGCTGATTTTACTACAGAGCAGGACGGATTGCAGGGTAGCAAACATCGTCGGAAAACACGTTTTCAACACTGCAGGTTACCTATAATGTTTTTCAGCTAAAAAGAAACATGGTCGGACTCTTACCTAACTATATAAAGAGTAACTGAAGGTTAAATGCAGCCAACATGTCCTGTTTTAAGCCAGGCACTCACACCGCAGCTCCGCTGCCTCTCAGCCACCATCGCTCTGGCAGAAAGGACGCTAGAGTCAGAGTAGGAGAGACGAGCTGGAACAAACCACTTTGGGAGGGGGGAGGTTATCTATATTTTTGTTGTTAAAGTGTTACGTCTCAGCCAAGTACTGTATGCTTTTATATTTTTAGTAGTGTGTCACACAAACAGCAAATATTGTCAACAAAGTAAGAAATCTTTGGGGGTGCTTTGATTCATTTCTGGGGGTGTTGAAGCACCCCCAAAAATGGGCTAAAATCATCCCTGGTTTCCACTCCACGGCCGTATTTCATACGGGTCCACATTTCCAATGCACGCCATTTTCTGCAAGTACCGCTGCTTCGCCTCTGAACGAAATCAGTCTCTATACAATCCATTCTCTTTTGAGCTGCTTTTAAGCATCTTGTAATCGTCGTGTGTATGTTTTGATTCGTAGACCCCGAAAATGACGTTGCGCTCCCACAATGCATTGCGGCGTGACGTCAACTCCAAAGCGCTAAGCGCTCATTTTGAAATTACACCCCGCGTGGTAGAGGGATAAGGCAGGGATGTAGCAGCTCACCACTTCTGTTCATCATGGTTGCTGAGCTGTTGTCTATTTTGATTAAAAACAGTCACATTGAGGGGTTAACTGTGATGGGTGAACAGATAATAATCAGTCAGCTCGCAGATGATACCACCCTGTTTCTAAAAAATGAAGACCAGATTCCTTTAGCCTTACAGGCGATCAGCCTACAGCTGAATATTAATAAATGCGAAATTCTAGCTCTGCATGAGTGTACCCTGAAAGCAATAGATAATATACAGATTAAAAAAGAGGTTAAGTATCTGGGCATTGTAATTTGCAAGGATAAGACATCAACTGAAAATAAGAATATCTGTACCAATATAGAAAAGTGTAAGTCTATTTTAAACAGGTGGCTGCAAAGGGACATAACTCTGTTTGGGAGAATTTTGCTAACCAAAATGGACAGTCTATCCAGACTAATCTATCCAGCCTTTTCTCTGCCCATATCTCCAAAACTAATTAAATCTATAAATAATCTTAATTTTAGGTTCATATGGAGGAACAAATGTCATTATATAAAGAAAAATGATATGATTAAGAATTATGCCATTGACTTTGATGTTATGAATGGTGTACTAAAATTGAAATGGTTAAGATCTTTCATTAGGAACAAAAATTCCTTTTGGAACATTATTCCCAGTGTGATTTTTGGCAAAATGGGTGGAATAGACTTTTTGTTACGTTGTGACTTTGATTGCAGTTCGTTACCTGTTAAACTCTCAGCTTTCCATCAGCAGGTCCTTCTCTACTGGAAATTAATCTACAAACATAACTTTACTCCTCACAATACCCCTATATGGAACAACAGGTATATCCGTTTGTGTAGGAAATCTGTGTACGTGGATGAATGGAGATCTAAAGGGATTTGGGCTGTAGCTCATTTTATGGATGATAATGGGGTCTTATTAAAGCATGAGACGTTTTGTGAGAAATTTGATGTAAGATGTACTGTTAAGAGATATAAATCCCTAGTGAAAGCCATTCCAGTCCCTTTGAGATCAATGATAAAAGAAGATATTGTGCACTCTAAAATTTCTCCTGGACTGAGGCAGCTCTGCATAGCTGGAGTTGAATTTGGTGACAGCAGGTTTACAAACAAAGTGATCAGGAATATTTTGATAAACGAAATTTTCCCTAATCCGGTTAAAAGAAATTATATCCTTAAAGAATTTGAGACCATGGAGGTTAAGGCGATAAGAAAAAAGTATATTTCACTTCCTCTTTCCCCTAAAGCAAAAGAGGTTCACTTTAAAATCATTAATGAGGTTTATCCAACCAATGAATTCTTAAGACGGAAATTTAATTTAGATGTGAACGCCTGCACATTTTGTGAAAATGATATTGAAAGTCTGGATCACTTGTTTTTCAACTGTGAATCAGTGCACTCCTTCTGGACTGACATGTGGAGCTGGCTACAGTCCAGGAGAATTCAGTTACCACATTTGACGGTGACAGTAATAAAATTTGGAATACTTGCTGAGAATGCAGATTTTGACCTGTTGATTAGGACGATTTTGTTAATGGGAAAATTTTTTATTCACAAATGCAGATACTTTAAAGCTAAACCATGTATAAACAGATGGCTGAATGACTTTAGACTCTGGGCTAAATCGCTGAAACTTGTGAATAACAAGAAAGCCCATAAACTTGTTGTTTTATTTAAAGAGTTTAACCTATGTTAAAAAAAAACAAAAAACTCCCTATTTTATAATCACGACTGCCCTTTTTTTGCACGTTAGTTTTTGCCTTTGGTTCGAATCCTTCAATGACTGTTCTTTATTTTTGTGCTAACTCTTTTAACTTTGTGCTTAATTGTTGTTGTTTTTGGGGGTTTTTTTGTTCGTTTTGTTTGTTTGTTTGTTTTGCTATAATGCTCAACCGAGGATGTAACATAATCGGATTAATGATGGTGCCTTGTATGTTAAACTGTTGTTTGTAAATAAAGTTTAATTAAAAAAAAAAAATACACCCCGCGTGGTTACGTTGTGCAAGTGAGTCATGTGACCAAACCGAGTAACAAATCACGGCAGAGTCGGGAAAAAGGGGCGGAGAAATTGTGTGTGTGTGTGCAGGAGAGGTGTCGAGCAGAGAGAGAGTTACTTTTTCATGAAACTGGAGTAAAGTAGTAAACTTACAGGAATATATACCACTACCAACGTTGGGATCAATTTCTGCATCGATCTGCACACCCTTATTTCCTGGATCGTAGCTCAGATCAGCGTGAACCACGTGGGTCTCTGCTCCCTGATCTGTTTGTTAAGACTTCCAGCTTCATCACGGAGTTTCTCTCGGTTTGTGGGCTCATCTAAAGGTAAGCTTTTAGCTCTGTTGATAATAATAGATTGCTTGGTATACATTGGAGTTAGACAGACTGTAGAGTTTGTGATTGCTTGCAACATTACAATACGACGGGTTTTAGGGGGTAAGAATACATACAGAAAAACGGTCTTTGAATATGAACAAAAGGATTGGCTGCAGGGCAGGAGAACAACCAGCCCCCACCCCCAGGACAGAAAGCCACAGGTACAAGCGTGGGGGAGGGCAATCAGCCTTTAGAATAGGACTTAATAGGACCGTCTCCAGATGCATCCAGGGCTGGACTGGGACAAAAAATCGGCCCGTGTTCCAGATTAACTGGCGTTGGTCGAACAGATGTGTGGTAGACTTGCGCTTCAAGAGCTGCTACCGACAAACCAGCAAAAAAAACACCAAATGTGTCATCTGTGACAGTTGTGAGGTTAACTCAAACACACTCCGTCAGTCTTGATGCTGTTGAACAACAAAATGCTTAAAAATGTCGCGAGTTGGTGATATTGTCAAACAATTAACACCACGCCGGTGTTGTTCACAGGAAGGCGAGAGTAAACGATCGGGAGACTCTTGTCGTCGTTATCGTTCTCCTCGCACGTTTTATTTCTCCGATTTCAGCGTTTTTGCTTCACAACTAAAGCGAGCTACTTTGTTTGCACTAACATGGACTAGAATCAACCATGAATGAATGAAATAATGTCATGTATTTATTTTTGACCCACAGTTGTAAAAAAAATTCCAAATTATATACACAAAGTCATGGGAATTACCACCCCTGTTAAGAAAAACGTCTTGAACAAATATGACACATCAATATTTCATTAGTGTTGTCACATCACATCCTGTAAGCAGAGTCTGTCTGTGTCTTTTCCTCTGCAAATGATCATTTTAGAGTTGGTTGGTATATACAGTCTGTATAAGTGTGGTTGATGTGCCTTTCATAGTGTTTAACTTGAAGGCCCCGAGTACTTTCTCTCACAGTCAGCTGTTGACTGTTTTCAGTCGACTGTTTTCAGTGGATTTCAGCTTGCTGTGTTTGTGGATATATGACTGGCTTTAATTATCCATAAAATCAAGACATTCTCTGTAAGATTTACATACTATATATTTTACAGTGAAGGCTTTAAAACCATGTTAATGCTGAAAGTACATGGTGGTTGGTGATATTAAAGTCCTGTTTGTGGCACATTAGTATATGCGAGGGGGCAACTCCTCAAAATGGGTGGTGACCAAGGTGGCCATTTAGAAATCGGCCATCTTGGATACAACTTTTGTTTTTTCAATAAGAAGAGGGCCATGTGACACGTCACACTTATTGGTAATGTCACAAAAAAAAAAACAATGGTGTGCTTGGTTTCAACGTAACTTGATACACCAACCATTCCTATTTTATTACGGTGTATCCATATAAATGGCCCACCCTGTACAAACATCACTAATGTCACATAACTTTGCCGACATCTCTCCAACAGTCATGTTTTAATGTTCTTTGTTTTTTAACATTTGCAATCAAATAAGCGGCATAGCATTCAGTACTTTTAAATAGAGCAGGGCTATATGATTAAAAAATATTTATCACAATATAATTAGAAAATTTGCGATAATGATATAACTGACAATATAATTGACGCTAGACAAAATACTTTACAACTCCACAATTTTATTAGTGCAAAAAAACCAAAAACAACTGTCAATGTATTTTCACTATTTTCACTGTCAATTTTCAGAAAAATCAAAGGATTGATTTTAGTGTTGTGCTGTATTTTCCAAAAAACACAGTAATAACGGTGGCCCGCTAGCACGTTCTACCAAAAATAGTGCTTTGTTGTGTATCTAATGGACGAAAGCTAAACCAGTTCCACGCCGTTGAAGTTGCAACATTTTTACAAACCAATTCTGGTTCATCCGTTTCATTCAACGATCCGCTTTCGCCCTTCTCATTCTCTGTCACCGCTGTGCTTTTTCCAGCCATGTGCGTATGAAAACAAAGGCAATGCGCATGCGTGTTTTACCCTTATTTTATCGGGGTATTTAATTTTCTTATCGTTGCCCAACATTATACCGGTATTACCGTGAGCGGTATGATATAGCCCAGCCCTACTTTTAAAAGTTTACTATTCGGCTGCCACACATCAACCATCCGCTGTTTGGTTGTTTTTTTTTTTGGGGGGGGGGGGGGTCGAAAAAATTATCCACGCCAACCACTGCGCTATGAAATTTGTTGCGCTATGACAATTGTTGAATCTCACCCATCCTTCAAACGCAGGGAAATAAAGGATGGATCAGAGAAAAATTACAACCACATGTCACCTCCCTTAAAGTAGGATTTCTGGAGATCTTCCAGTCTACGATGGGTCCACTGTGAAGGTGCAATAACATGGGGCCCACTTATGATAACATTCTATGTGAATGCATACAACTGGTGAACACTAAAGTGAGGAAATAATATTACTATTACTAATGTGATATTATTAATACATAGGAAAAGAAATCTGCCACCACATCATGAAAATAGCATAGCACACGGTAAATACACACAGAAATGAACAATTACAAGATTAAGTCTGCATAGCCCACAAGTTCATGCGACCCTAGGATGTCGCTGTGATCTTCCTGTTCCTGAAAAAACATACATCTAGGGATGGGTATTGATAAGATTTTTTCGATTCTGTTTAACGATTCGATTCTTTATCGATTCTCTTATCGATTCTTTTTTTTTTTTTTTTTTTTAAAAGGAGACCACTAAGGTCGATTAGCTTAGAACTTTGTTTTATATCTTCTCTTTGAACAAGATAGAAATTTAGGAGTAACATGGCCTTACAAACCCAACAGTGAGATGTTAAGAGATCCACAGCCTCTTCAATGGGGTGTCACAGGGTCCCCAGGAAAAAAATTTGTAAATGTAAAATAATAAAATAAATATTCTTCTGTAGCAATAACAAAGTATAACATAAATTATTCTGTAGCAATTACACAAGAATATTTAGTAATGTCCCTGCCTACAATTAAACATATTCACTACCGAAAATCGAGGGCATCTGCTGTGGCAAATGGGTGCAAGCCTTTGACCACAAACTTAGTCACTGCTCAGTGACATTCGTCTATCCTGGCCTGAAAGGAGACGCTACCGGTAGACTGCAGCGGGAACTGCCAGCATCTGAGCCAGCCAGACTCTGTCGGTCTCTCTCATCATGGTCACCTAAATGCACAGTAATGGCAGGTTTTGTAATAACGCAGATCGCGCTAACATAATTTGCGCTGTTAGTTGATTATTTACCTGCCGCATTAACGGGAGAGGACGTGCAAACGTTATCGCTGCTGCTGGGTTGAGATTCACGAGTCCGGAGCGGGATTAAAAACACCATTCATTTAAGGTTATCGTGTGTTTTGTGAGCAAATGCTTTTGCATATTCGTAGTGTTTTAATCCCTTAAATGAAATATAAATTTGGCAAGTATTGCAAGTTGCCCTGTTGTCATCCATTCTCGTAAAGTATAACCAAACTTTTGAGCGTTTGAGCCGTGTTTCCTGCCAGGTAACTGACGCTCCGCAACGTGGTGACGTCATTGGAATCGATAAAGGAATCGTTTGCAAAAATGGCAAACAATCCCAAGTAACAAGGTGTATGTCATGGTAAAACCTCCCCCACACACCAGGAACAAGAAACTAAGAATCTACTAGTCTCACTCATTTAATCCCTCTGCTGCATTCTGTTCACCCCTGCTATAATTCAATCATCTTTCCCAATATAATATTAGTCCACTAGTTCATATATTAGAATAGAATAGAATTAGAATAGAATTCAACTGTATTGTCATTGCACATGCACAGGTACAGGGCAACGATATTGCTTCTCATCCCACTAAGTGAACCATAAAATCAGAAACACAGGCTTAAAATACTATCTGGTCTTCTTGAGCTTCATTGCATGCGTGTATGTGTTAGTAGGATTAATACATTTTGTGCTCCTTAAAGGTTAAAATATCAATACTACACTCTCAATATCAGGAGAGGAAATCAGTATGTCCTTCATGTTTCAGAAACATGTAAAGTCAGGTTCAGCTAAATCCTAAGCGTTTGCAAGTTCACCAAGTGAATGTAAAGGTGTTGTTAACACCGTCAACAGGTACCCCCGTGTGATGTGTGCCACTTCTAATGTGATTTTTGACACCCCCATGTGGAGGACAACAAGAGCCACGCACATCGAAATAAAGAATTCTGTGCTTGAATAATGAATTGTAGAATATATTCTCCATTTGTAAAATTTTTCAATTCCTCATTAACAAAGGGATTTTTGAAATGGTTTTTTTTTTAACTCCTAGGATGATATATGTGTGTGTGTGTGTGTGTGTGTGTGTGTGTATATATATATATATATATATATATATATATATCCCGGGAATAACATCGGAGATCTCTGTCCAGAAGAGCGCAGTCCTGGGAACAGCTAAGATACTGCGCAGGACCCTCAAGCTCCCAGGCCTCTGGTAGAGGACCTGAGCTTGAAGGATAAACCGCCCGCAGGGGCGTGCTGGGTGTTATTTATTTATTTATTTTTAATATATATATACACACACACACAATCTTACATTACCCAGGATATAAATACTTTTAGCCAACTTTTTTTAACATGTTCAATATGAGGTTTCCATGTTAACTTGTCATCCACTATTCCAGAAAATGGAAACCTGTCATTCTTTCAATTAATACTCCCTCTATAGATAATATTATCTCTTCCTCCTTTACATGGTTTCTGAATATCATAAACTGTCTTTTTTCCAAATTCAGCGTTAGCTTATTTACATCAAATCATTTTTAATTTTTTTTTTTTAAATTCAATAACCATAATTTTAGCCATTTCTTTCAAGTTTTCTCCGGAACAAAAAAAATTGTTTCGTCTGCAAACAACAAAGTTGAACATTTTTGACGCATCACAAACGTTGTTTATATATAAATTAAAAAGTGGTCCTAAAATAGAACCTTGAGGGACCCCACACTCTATTTTCATTCTATCACATGAATTGCCTAAACACTGCACATACTGAAACCTATTATCTAAATAACTGCTTAACCTGTTCAATAGTATTCCTCTCACACCACAAGTACTTAATTTGGGCTACGTTCACACTGCAGGCGAAAGCGCATCAAATCCGACTTTTTTGACCCTATGCAACCCATATCCAATCATGGTATGACAGTGTGAACGGCTCAAATCTGATCTGGGTCACTTTCATATGTGGTACTGAATCCGATACATATCTGATGTTTTAGAAAGCGACTGCTGTTTGAATGGTCATGTCGCATTAAATCCATCTTTTACGTCACTGACAGAAGACGGACGCCAATTATCAGCGCCGGAGAAGTGCCTGAGAAGACATCGCGAACGCTTCCTGTCCATCCCATGTAGATGTTAGTGAAACTATTGGAAGGACAACGTGAACATTTTATTTATACTGTATAATCTGCAGATTCTGACAGAAATCTGCAACTATCCCTGCAAATTTCTAAAACGGCAATAAGGATAATTATTAGGCCATATGTAAATAACAAAATAACTTACGGCAAAGTTGGGGAAATGTAAAGTCCAAAATAAGTCTTTATATTAAGGGCCATCAGTCAAACAAACGGTTTGGTCTGGGTCTGAACCGCGTTGTGTGATGTCTTCTTTTGCGCATGTGGGCCGCTTTGAGGGTTCACACAGGAGCGTGTTTGCTGTCACATTTCATCTGTAGTGTGAACAAGCAGACAAAAAAATTGGAATTGAGTATTAAGACCTGCAGTGTGAACGTAGCCTTAGAAATCAAGATGGAGTGTTGCAGAGTGTCAAAAGCTTTTTTTAAATCAATGAATACCCCTATAGTATATATTATTACCGTATTTTCACGACCATAAGACACACTGTACTAAAAGGCGCAGTCTCAGTTATGTGTGCCATTACTGTATTTAACACACACATAAGGCGCACTGGATTATAGGGCGCATACAAGTACCGTATGCGTATTTAAAAATAAAGCGGGAGCAAACCTGAGTTCGGTACCTTACTCACATTTCTATTACTGGTAATCGTCATCATCAACAACACACAAGTATACAAGTGTGCATATTTAAAAATAAAGCAGGAGCAAAACTGAGTTTGGTACTCACATTTTTATCATCAATCAAACTCGCCCGGCGCTGCCTTCCACTCTTGGTGAAACTGTGGTCTCCATCGGTCATCCATCGCTCCCAAGCCGCTCGCAGCCTTACTTTGAACGGGCGGTTCACACCGATGTCCAGCGGTTGGAGTTCCTTTGTCAGGCCTCCCGGAATGACAGCAAGCTCACAGTTAATTTGTTTCACTAGTTTTTTCACATCGGCTGTGAGATGGGCACGCATAGAGTCACAGATTAAGAGCGATGGTGATGCGTGGAAAAAACCACCTGGTCTCCTTACATACAGTGGGGCAAAAAAGTATTTAGTCAGCCACCGATTGTGCAAGTTCCCCCACTTAAAATGATGACAGAGGTCAGTAATTTGCACCAGAGGTACACTTCAACTGTGAGAGACAGCATGTGAAAAAAAATCCATGAATTCACATGGTAGGATTTGTAAAGAATTTATTCGTAAATTAGGGTGGAAAATAAGTATTTGGTCACCTCAAACAAGGAATATCTCTGGCTCCCACAGACCTGTAACGTCTTCTGTAAGAAGCTTTTCTGTCCCCCACTCTTTACCTGTATGAATGGCACCTGTTTGAACTCATCATCTGTATAAAAGACACCTGTCCACAGCCTCAAACAGTCAGACTCCAAACGCCGCCATGGCCAAGACCAAAGAGCTTTCGAAGGACACCAGGAAAAGTATTGTAGACCTGCACCAGACTGGGAAGAGTGAATCTACAATAGGCAAGCAGCTTGGTATGAAAAAATCAACTGTGGGAGCAATCATCAGAAAATGGAAGACATACAAGACCACTGATAATCTCCCTCGATCTGGGGCTCCACGCAAGATCTCATCCCGTGGGGTCAAAATGATCATGAGAACGGTGAGCAAAGATCCCAGAACCACACGGGGGGACCTGGTGAATGACCTGCAGAGAGCTGGGACCAAAGTAACAAAGGTCACCATCAGTAACACACTACAACGGCAGGGAATCAAATCCCACAGTGCCAGACGTGTTCCGTTGCTGAAAGCCAGTGCATGTCCAGGCCCGTCTGAAGTTTGCCAGAGAGCACATGGATGATACAGCAGAGGATTGGGAGAATGTCATGTTGTCAGATGAAACCAAAGTAGAACTTTTTGGTATAAACTCAACTCGTTGTGTTTGGAGGAAGAAGAATACTGAGTTGCATCCCAAGAACACCATACCTACTGTGAAGCATGGGGGTGGAAACATCATGCTATGGGGCTGTTTTTCTGCCAAGGGGACAGGACGACTGATCCGTGTTAAGGACAGAATGAATGGGGCCATGTATCGTGAGATTTTGAGCCAAAACCTCCTTCCGTCAGTGAGAACTTTGAAGATGAAACGAGGCTGGGTCTTCCAACATGACAATGATCCAAAACACACCGCCCGGGCAACAAAGGAGTGGCTCCATAAGAAGCATTTGAAAGTCCTGGAGTGGCCTAGCCAGTCTCCAGACCTCAACCCCATAGAAAATCCTTGGCGGGAGTTGAAAGTCCGTGTTGCTCGGCGACAGCCCCAAAACATCACTGCTCTCGAGAAGATCTGCATGGAGGAATGGGCCAAAATACCAGCTACTGTGTGTGCAAACCTGGTAAAGACCTATAGTAAACGTTTGACCTCTGTTATTGCCAACAAAGGTTATGTTACAAATAGAGCTGGGCGATAGAACGATAACGATATGTATCGCGATATAACTTTTACTCGATAGAGAAATTAAGCTATCGCGATAGACCTCGCCGCTCTTGTCCTCTTAAAAAAAAAAAAAAAAAAAAAAGGTCAGCCGAACCAATCACAGCCGCAGCGTCACGTCGCGTGACTTGTTACGTACAGCACAAGTGCCAAGCCGCACGTGTGTTTGTTTGGGAAGCAGCCAGCGGGTAATGGAGCCAGCACGTAATGGAGCCAGCACGTAATGGAGGAAATGAGTGTGCCGACTAGAAAAATCAACCGAGCGTGACCGAAGAGAAAACAGATGATGGTTCCAATGCCGGAGAGATTGTCGAACGGAAGATCGGGAACGGAAGTTCCGTAGTTTGAAGGTATTTCGGCTATTTCAAGTCTGACAAAAAACAGAGTAGCGTGCACTGTAAATTGTGCCGAAAGCAAGTCTGGAAATACAATAAACTGGTGCATGCATCACACTGTGCGCCACGTTATTGTTTCGGTGAAATGAATTTCTACAATACTGTTACTGTTAATTCTACTCTCTGCAGTGTTTAAATGCTTACATATACACACAGTTACTGTCCGTCCACACATACGACTCGGTTCTGCTTCTATGCCCCAGCTTTGTTTACTTTTTCCCACCGAGGCTTCTAGACTTCTGATTGGCCAACATTTCTGCACGGTTAGGAATCTAGCTCCACCTGCTGCTTTGGCATGTTCATAGCAGCGTTTTCCTTCATTTCTGCCTTTACGTGTGAACGGGATTCTTTTTTAAAACGAAAACGGAAAATCTCCGTTTTCAAAAATACCCATGTACGTGTGGACGTAGCCTCAGTCTCTGACTGGAAGCGCTAATTCGTCATTCGGCTTTTGTCAGACTAAAGTAACTGTTAAAACTGTTTGAAAAGCTAAGCTATACAACAAGGAGAGATTGAGAATTTCCTTTTAGTTCTCAGTTTATTTGATATTGACAAAAGTTAGTCAGTTTTGTCTGTTCTTCTGTAAAACAAACTAAGATTTATTTTTAGAATTAATATTTTGTTTCTAAGTGGAATTGACAATTTAGTCTGTTTCGTTTGTTCTATTTTGAAACTTAAACGCTTTAGCGGCTGCCTTTTGTGTAGTTTGCAATATTTGCCTTTATTTATCTGAAAAAGTCTCATGTTCCTTAAGTACATCTACCCTGTTGAACTTATTATGGGAAATAAATATTTAAATAAAAACAAGCTGCTGATTATTTCACATTTTACTTGTGAGCAACGGCACATTTAAATCTTACAAATATAGTTATTTGGCTTATATCGTGATAGATATCGTTATCGCCTGAAATGAAAAAAACATATCGTGATATGAAAAAATCTCATATCGCCCAGCTCTAGTTACAAAGTATTGAGTTGTATTTTTGTTATTGACCAAATACTTATTTTCCACCCTGATTTACGAATAAATTCTTTACAAATCCTACCATGTGGATTCATGGATTTTTTTTTTTTCACATTCTGTCTCTCACAGTTGAAGTGTACCTCTGGTGCAAATTACTGACCTCTGTCATCATTTTAGGTGGGGGAACTTGCACAATCGGTGGCTGACTAAATACTTTTTTGCCCCACTGTACACCTCCCTCAGCCACTCTTTCATCATTTCCTCATCCATCCAGCCCTTTTCATTTGCCTTAATGATGATTCCTGCTGGAAACTTCTCTTTAGGCAAAGTCTTTCGCTTAAAAATCACCATAGGTTCTGTCCATTAGCATGGCAGCCAAGCACAACAGTAAAAGAAGACTTTTCATACCCCGTTGTGCGTATCGCTACCGTGCTGGTCCCCTTCTTCTCCACAGTGTGACTCACCGGGATGTCGAAAGTGAGCAGGACCTCGTCCATGTTTGTGATGTGGCTGGGCTGGATGTTTTTGTCGCAGATGTGTTTGCTGCAGTAGGAGCGGAAGATGGCCAGCTTTTCCTTATAATCCGCTGGAAGTTGCTGCGCTACCGTAGTCCTGGTCCAGATGGAAAAATGGCACAGTTTCATAAAACGAAAGCACCAAGACGGACTTCCTTGGAAATGTTCAATGTTCATCTCTTCAGCTAGTGAAACTGCTTTTAGCCGAATGGTGACCGTCGAAACGCTTCTCCCGCTCGTTCTTTGCTCGATGATCCACCGCTCGAGTCTTTCCTCCAACTCGGGACACCTCGCCTTATGTCCGCGGAAACTCAGCTGCGTTTTCAAAGGAGCTTGCAAAGAAAAGCGTCTGGACTTCTTTAAGTTGCTTGAAGATGTTTCACCTCTCATCCGAGAAGCTTCTTCAGTTCTAAGGTCAAATGGTGGAGAGTCCCAGATATAAACCTAGTGGGAGTAACCCCCCACAGAGGGACAAAAGGACCCCCTGATGATCCTCTAATCGCCTGAGCCAAGGTGTGAAACTGGGTGTGGGTCCCAATCAGCCAGAGTTTCGGGTGTGTTCATTGTGAAACCTGGCCCACCTTATCATGCGAATTCCTGAGGTCAGATGGCCCAGGATGGGAGTGGGCGTTAAGGCGTCTGGGAAGGGATCTCAAAACTGGATTATAGATGGCAGAGAGTTGGTGTCGTAAACCCCCGCCTCTGTTCAAAGATGGTCGCTCACAGTGGACATAGATGGCTTCTTTCACTCCTCTTTCAAACCATCTGTCCTCTCTGTCCAAAATGTGAACATTGGCATCCTCGAAAGAGTGTCCTTTATCCTTAAGATGCAGATGGACTGCTGAGTCTTGTCCTGTGGAGGTGGCTCTTCTGTGTTGTGCCATGCGCTTGTGAAGTGGCTGTTTGGTCTCTCCAATGTAGAGGTCTGGGCATTCCTCGCTGCACTGTACAGCATACACCACATTGTTGAGTTTGTGTTTTGGCGTTTTGTCTTTCGGGTGAACCAGTTTCTGTCTGAGCGTGTTGCTGGGTCTGAAATACACTGGGATGTCATGCTTGGAGAAAACTCTCCTGAGTTTCTCTGATACACCGGCTACATAGGGGATGACAATGTTGTTGCGTCTGTCCTTCTTATCCTCCCTCACTGGTGTCTGGTATTCTTTTCTGTGCCTCTTTGCTGACTTTAAGAACGCCCATTTAGGATAGCCGCAGGTTTTGAGTGCTTCCTTTACATGTGTGTGTTCCTTCTTTTTTTCCTTCAGGCTTAGAGGGAACATTTTGAGATCCCTTCCCAGACGCCTTAACGCCCACTCACATCCTGGGCCATCTGACCTCAGGAATTCGCATGATAAGGTGGGCCAGGTTTCACATTGAGCTCACCCGAAACTCTGGCTGTTTGGGACCCACGCCCAGTTTCACACCTTGGCTCAGGCGATTAGAGGATCATCAGGGGGTCCTTTTGTCCCTCAGTTTTGTCCCTAGGTTTATATCTGGGACTCTCCACCATTTGACCTTAGAACTGAAGAAGCTTCTCGGATGAGAGGTGAAACGTCTTCAAGCAACTTAAAGAAGTCCAGACGCTTTTCTTTGCAAGCTCCTTTCACTACGATGACCTGGATGAACGAGAACCTTCACAGACATCAGCTGCGTTTTCTTGACCTGCCGGAGCTGGTTTTCTAGCTTCCTCCATTTGCGAACCATTGATTCGTTAATCTTAAATTCTCTCGCCGCTGCTCGATTTCCATGTTCCTCCGCGTAGCTGATGGCCTTCAGTTCAAACTGTGCTTCGTAAGCGTGTCTCTTTGCCATTTTCAGGGTTGTTAAAACAATGATGTCCTGCATAACGCACATACCTGTTCTTTTATACAGGTATGTGCGATAAAGTCAACGCACACACTTCACCCTTTAGCGTTCTCATGGTGTTCTCTACTACGTCCTCATTACAACACATAGGGCGCACTGCGCTATAGGGCGTGCCGTACTTTTTGAAGAAAATCGAGGACTTTTAAGTGCGCCTTATGGTCGTGAAAATACGGCGGTATTATATTTTCTGATGAAATGTTTTCAATAGCATTCATTAATGCTATTGCTCTTGATCTGTTCCGTTCAAATCCGTACCAGGGCTCGCAAAATCGCTAGCCCGACGTCCCGGGGCAAGCGATTTTTCCAGTCGGGCTACCAAAATCTATCGCTGCCCTGCCCATCGGGCTATCGTAGGAAGGAAAAATATATGTCAATGCTTTTGCATCCCTTCGGAAATGTAGCTGGGTAATTATGTCATTGGCATCGGTGAGCCACTGTCAATATGTGACATATTGAAATCGCGTTTGAATTTGCGCTTGTTTTTTGCTTTCACTTTGCAATCGCGCAAACTGTGTATAGAGAGCGACAGCACTGATTGGTGAGTGATGATAATTTGCGCACCAATTCCTCTGACATCGTCTTATCAATCGTTAGCTTACTATGCAAACATGACAAGTGAAATCTCCCGCAGCAAGCTCAAACCATGTGAGAGGTTGATTGCGCAGAGAATCACTGAGCGTTATGTGAGTGCGTGTGTAAAAGCAGCAGGATATATATTTTAGTTCTGCTGAGCCAAATAAGACAGGTCAGGGTGAAGAAGTGACAGCCAAAGAAAAGCTTACCACAAAACAGAAAAGTTATGACAAATCAGACTATAAGGCAAAAAGAAAGTGCAGCTTTATGGTTTCATGGACAAAAGAATTTCTGTGGCTGCGATATGACAAGCTATATAACCAGGGGTGCACATAAGTGGTCCGCAGGTGCGCATTCGCTGTCAAAATGAAACCAGATAAGAAGTTGCAACGCGTGTTTGCTTACATAATATTTTCAGGAGGAGGACAGACATTTGTTTAGAACTTTTAAAGATTTCGAAGAAGCTCCTTTAAGCAATTACTGTGGTGTTCCTCCATCGCAGAAGAAGTGTCAGAAGGAGTCCGAACCACAAAAGAAGCATTCTCAAGCAAGTATTCTCGGAAAAGTGGTTGCAGGAGGTGAGCTGGCTTCAAACAAATGATGAACGCACAGAGATGTGTTGCAGAATGTGCCGTGAAAATCCCACACTAGCGGACAAAAACAGTGCCTTTTATATGGACGCAAACGCGCGTTGCAACTTCTTATCTGGTGCGCGTCTTTTATTTTGACAGCGTATGCGCACATGCGGACCACTTGTGTGCACCTGTGTAAATAACATAATGTTCTGCCGGATGTGTTATTGGTTTTCCCTTGATTTCTGAGTCGACAAGCGCCTTTGTTGCTGGGCCAGTCATTTTAAGAAAGGACCCCATTAGAACCCATGAGAAATGCATTATTGCTCACTCTGCAATATCTTTCCCAGAACAAACACCAATTGCAAATAACATACTAAAAATAAACCTGAAAAATCTGTTTAGAACAGCGTACTATGTTGCAAAGAGTGAACTACCACTGGCACGATTTAGCAGTCTTTGCAAACTTCAAAAAAGCAAATGGCCTCGATCTTGGTTCCACTTGCCTCTTACCTGTGACTTCAGTGGAAATTTCAAATTCAGGATCTGACACAGACTGATTCATGTTCTACACAGTTCTTACAAGTTCATAGAAATTTCTGTTCAATTAGAACCAAGTATTTGAGTTGTAATTTTTATACAATGTTGTAATTTGTTTTTCCAAAATTTTATGATTAATATTTTGTTTCTGTTACAATATTATACTTTAATGTATAATATTGTAAAGGAAACAAAACAGGAAACCAAACATCAATCAAAAAATTATTCTCTTTTTTATTTGGGCTACTTAAATTTGTTTTGGGCTACCAAAAACCCTTCCCTGCCCGAAGGGTTACCAGGGATTTTGAGATTTTGCGAGCCCTGCACTGAGGAGTGTAGTAATGTTTATTTGCTCTGCTTTTTTTTGTAAGGGGTAAAATATGTCTATATACTTTTTGTGTCCCAGCTGAGTAACAGGAGGAGAAGAGTCTGGTGGAGCAGCAGAAGGACAATTTCAGCCATTTGGACTCAGCTCAGCCACTGCAGAGGAAACAATGACTTCAACACAAAAGGTGAGAAAAACATCACAGTTACACTGTTATTGAAACTGTGTGTGCAACTGGTTGGTTTTTAAAACACAATTAACAGCAGCTTTGTCTTTTGCATCCTGGGCTCCTCCATATATACAGACTCTACATTCACAACCAAAAACCACAGAAGTTAGAAGAAAATGCAAAGATCATATTTTATCAGCACATATTGAAACAACAATATCATCAGTTGAACTCAAAATATTTTATGAAGTAAAAGATTTTCTCCACTTATATATTTCTTCAATAATGTAATTTTCATTACACCTCTCATTGTGTCACATCATTGTAATGTGATACTATCACCAGAAGGTGGTGCTAACACACCAACAATGTGTTTGTTGACATGTTTGTTTCCACTGACGGAGGGAGTTTCAGTTCGTTCCACGACTGCATTTCACTCACTGCCTGTTTGTATCTCTGTCACTGCAGGACCAACATGGAGCAAGAAGTCAGCGCTCTCAGGAGGCTGACAAACGTCAAAGAAAGGGAGAGAAATCCTACAGCTGTGATGAGTGTGGGAAGGATTTTACCCGGAGTGACAGCCTAAAAACACACCAACTCATCCACAGTGGAGTTAAACCTTACAGCTGTGAGTTGTGTGGAAAGTCTTTTACCCTGGCTCGAATCTTAAAAAAACACCAACTCGTCCACAGTGGAGTTAAACCTTACGGCTGTGACTTGTGTGGAAAGTCTTTTATCGAGGCTGGAGCCTTAAAAAAACACCAAGTCATGCACAGTGGAGTTAAACCTTACAGCTGTGACTTGTGTGGGAAGGATTTTGCCCGGGCTAGAGGCTTAAAAATACACCAAGTCATCCACAGTGGAGTTAAAGCGTACAGCTGTGACTTGTGTGGGAAGGATTTTGCCCGGGCTGAAAGCTTAAAATCACACAAACTCATCCACAGTGGAGTTAAAGCGTACAACTGTCACTTGTGTGGAAAGTCTTTTACCCACGCTCAATCCTTTAAAACACACCAACACGTCCACAGTGGAGTTAAACCTTACAGCTGCAAATTGTGTGGAAAGTCTTTTACCCATTATCAAAGCTTAAAATCACACCGTATCGTGCACAGTGGAGTTAAAGCACACAGCTGTGAGTTTTGTGGTAAGGCTTTTGCTCAAAAAAACAACTTACAGAGGCATCTAATTACCCATTCTGGAATTAAGGCGTATAGCTGCAACTTTTGTGGAAAAAGTTTCAGCGACAAACACTACCGAAATGGTCACCTACGGATTCACACTGGAAATGATGTTTCCCGCTGTGATCAGTGTGGGAAACTGTTTATAACAGACGCACAGTTACAACTACACATGTTTAGCCACACTGAGGAGAGACCTTATAAATGTGACCTGTGTGAGAAGACTTTTAAATCTCCATATCACGTGAGAAACCACCGACGGATCCACACTTGAAAATAACTCTACAAGTGCAGTTACTGTGAGGAAGTATTGATTTTTTTATCTTGTAATTGTAACCCGAGTGTTTGGAACAAGTCTGATCAGTAAACTTAAGGAGTTATACTGAATGAACTGTTTGGAAAAATGAAGAGTCATTTTTGTTCAGTAAACTCAGTCTTATAATGTAAACAGTAAAATGTAATTGGACGTTGGCAGAGATGCTCTTTGTTTCAGGCAACATTGAGGATAAAAATAAATAAAGCAGAGCAACACAGATGGATCCAGTTCTCAACCCTGTCGTCACTGTGGTGGTGGGAAAGAGTTTCTTTTTAACCTTTGAGGAAAAACCTCCAATCATCAACGGGACCTAAAACCACTGGAGACAAAATGAACTACTGCAAAGAATGTGGGAGAGGCTTCCACACACAAGTACATTAAAAATACAAAAACTCTTCCACAGTGGGGTCAAAAAGCACATCTGTGACCAGTGTGGGTCATCCTTCACCACTGGACATGACCTCAATGAAAAACCATAAGCGAATCCACACAGGAGAGACACCATACAAGTGCAGACACTGTGACAAAAGCTTCTCACAATCAGGTCATCGTAACAAACATGAACGTACACACATGGAAGTGAACTTAAGCTGTGACCAGTGTGATAAGAGTTTCAGGAATCTCAGTTCATACTCCGAACACAAACGATCCCACACTGTAAATAAACTGTTTCACTGTTACCAATGTGCAAAAACCTTCACTTCATTATCTGCTCTGTGCAAACATCAGCCTGATCATGCAGGACTGAAATCACTGGATCACAATGAATCTGAAGAGAGAGAAAGATCCTCTTCTGGTTTCAGGCTCAGACTTAAAAACCTTGAGATTAGGCTCCACAGAGTTCAGATGGAATCTCCTGTAAAGAGTGTCAGCTGATGTCACACTTGGATCTGATGAGGTAGCTCTTTCTGGACCTGCAGTGAATAATCCTGAATGTTACATTTAGGAAGCTGCATGTATAGATATGCATATCAAGTTTGTTTTTTCCTTTGAGGGATTTTAATTCTCTAAAATGTTATCCCTGTTACATTTTAACCTTTGTTCCCTTAGGACACAGTAGTGTTTAGTAGTTGTACTTGTTACTGTTGTTACGAGTTCAAAAATTGGGGATGGAGACAAGAGGAAAAACCACAATAACAACACTGGTCCGGCCGGGTTGAGTCAAACGATGATTTTAATGATCACACGCGTGGGAGATGGACACTGTATGCAGACAGCCTCAGATCTCAAAATGGTGGAGCATTAATCAAACTCTTATAGCCTCTGGTTCTCCCACCTTATCATAAAAGCCTAAACATTCACATGCTTTCTCTCACACGGCGCCTAAGCTATGACCTTGGCTCCCCGTTTATCTGCTCCTGCTGAGATGGGGCAGAAAACTCCAGTATGTTCTGTTCTCTTCTAATCAGACAAATAAGGCGATGACTTTCTGCAAACAGTATTTCTTATAACATCATAAAACAATATCATTCATCCACAATAAATCAGCAGTCTAATGTAATGCAAATCAGTTTAACTAATGCAATAGTTATCAGCTTCTTCTACTTCAGGAGAATACTGCAAACTAAAACTACATAATAATTCACAACCTTTAATTAGGGGTATAACATGGCATAAAATAATATTATAATTTTACACTCCCCCTGATGAGCTCTTTATTCTAAAGAGCTCACCAACACCCTGTAATCCAGTGTGGCCGGGTTCATTTCTTCTCACTCCTGAGGACCTTTGTCCCCCTGTTGGGCGAACCATATGTGAGATGACCTCTGTGTTTGCGCAGGTCAAATGCAAGACAAACTATTATTACAACAATATCAGGTACATATGACACTGCCCAGTTCTCCCACAGCTTTATTTGGTGCTACCTTATACCCTTCAGACGTACTCAGACTAGAACCTCTGTCCAAGGAGCTTTTAGCCTTTATTTTATTGCTGCAGCTACCAGTGTCGTCCAGTTGGGTGATCCTCTGCTCTTCATTCTTCAACCTTAGGGGTTAGACAACCCTTCAGTCGTGGCACAGATCAGGGGATTATTCTGCCCCGATTTCAAACAACGATCTGTGTATCCTCGGGTCCTGTGTGTCCTCCAGAAAAAGATCAGGAACGCGTCCCCCTTTTGCCCAATAGCCTCTCGAACCTCGATGGTCTGGTGTTCCCGGATTTCCGCCAACCCCTTCATGGTTATTGCTGTGTTTATGGGATCCATCCTTTTGAAGTGACTAGCTGGAGCCCAAACGCCATCACCCTTGGACCCAGTTGGTGTCTCGGCAGTCACTGTGTCTGTCTCTGCTGCGAAGGATCCTCGTATCTCTGTGACCTCGTCTGGTGTCTGTTCCTTTCTCTGTAAGAGACAGAAAACCAAAACACCTCTCTTCCTAACCCTAATAATCTAATGTTGTTATCTACTGACTTTCTAGGGATTCAGAATTGGTTTAGAATATTCAGAATATCTCAGGGACTTATTCTAATCACACCTATGTGTGTGTAAGCGTGTTTGCATTATGCCCTCTGGGTGACATGAAATGCATTTAACCAATAAACAATAAACAATAAAGTTATAGGAATGTCTTTTTACCAAACAGACTTTTTATCAAAATTGCAGATATGGATATATATTTCAATTTCTTTCATTTGAACTTTCTTAGTGTTTCCAAAATTAACTTCTTTTTTTAAATGCATTCATTTAATGTGTTACCTCAGTTAAATTTAATCTCAGTGATCTGTAGTTTGGTTGATGAACAAATCCATTTTGTCCGTCTGTATCTGGAAGTCCCACGGGATCTTAGCTCGGTCATTCTCCACCACCCTTGGGGGCATCTCCCATTTTGACCTCGGGACTTCCAGGTTATACTCGGCACAGATGTTCCTGTACACTATGCCGGCCACTTGGTTATGGCGTTCCATGTATGCCTTGCCTGCTAGCATCTTGCGCCCTGCTGTTATGTGCTGGATTGTCTCTGGGGCATCTTTACACAGCCTGCACCTGGGGTCTTGCCTGGTGTGATAGACCCCAGCCTCTATGGATCTTGTACTCAGAGCTTGTTCTTGTGCTGCCATGATTAGTGCCTCTGTGCTGTCTTTCAGTCCAGCTTTGTCCAGCCACTGGTAGGATTTCTGGATATCAGCCACCTCCTCTATCTGCCGGTGGTACATACCGTGCAGGGGCCTGTCCTTCCATGATGGTTCCTCGTCTCCCTCCTCTTTCTTGGGTTTCTGCTGCCTGAGGTATTCACTGAGCACTCGGTCAGGGGCGTGCTGGGTGGTTTTTTTTTTTTAATATATATATATATATATATATATATATATATATATATATATATATATATATATATATATATATATATATATATATATATATATATATGTTTTTCCCTATGTTATTACTGTCCATATGTACATAGCGATGCAGAACTGTACCCCCCCAGCATGTTTACACTGAGTAGGAGATGCTCTGTATCTCATTGTACAACTGTATAGTGACAAGAAAGGCATTCTATTCTATTCTAAAACCCTGCACTCACTTCTTAATTACCTGGAAGCACCTTAAAGACGACCGGTGTTCCAGATCAACTGGCGTTTAGATCAACTGGCGTTGGTCGAACAGATGTGTGGCAGTCTTGCGTTTCAGTAGCTCCTACCGACAAACCAGCAAAAAAACGCCAAATGTGTCATCTGTGACACTTGTGAGGTTATCTCAAACACACTCCGTCAGTCTTGATGCTGTTGAACAACAAAATGTTTAAAAATGTGGCGAGTTTACCTGGTGATATCCTCATGCGCGACGCGATCGCGAAAACAGCAAACAAGTAACACCACGCCGTTGTTGTTCACAGGACAGCAAGAGTAAACGATCGGGAGACCCTTGTCGTCGTTATCGTTCCACTCGCACGGTTTATTTCACCGAATTCAGCGTTTTTGCTCCACAACTAAAGCGAGCAGTTTGCTCTGTGCACTAACATGGAGTCGAGTCAACCAGCGCCACCTCTGGCCAAGTGCCACAGCCTACAGCCAGATCAACTGGTGACACACATCTGCAGCACGTTTGAATTCGTGTCATGCACATTTGTACCTTTCAATTGTGTGTTTGTGCGTCATGCAAATAAACCTTTGAAATGAATGAAATGATATCATGTATTTATTATCAGCCTACATTTGTACAAAATGCCAAATGACATACACATAGTCATACGAATCACCATCCTGATATCAACACTTTTGCCCATAAGAAAAATGTCGTGAACAAATATATGACACACCAATATTTCACCAGTGTTGTAACTCACATGTCGCCAGCATAGTCTGCCTGTGTCTCCCCTCTGCAAACGAACATTTCAGAGTTGGATGTGATATACAGTCTGCATAAGTGTGGTCAATCTCATAACGATCCGTAAGGGGATGGCAGCTACGCTGAATGTACAGCAGTCACACAGTGATCAGCAATAAACAGTCCCCAAAACTTGCATATAATCCCCAATGTGGAGCCCATCTACTGACTACCACATAGCAGCTGGACCAGTCCCCAATGCAGGTCAGTCCACTGCTGCCACCTGTGGCCAAGTACCATAGCCTACCACTAGATTAACTTGTGACACACATCTGCACCTGCTGCTATGATCACATTGAGTAAAGGCTGAGTGGCTGCACTCACACGTGGTGCATCTAAATCTACCCACAAATATGTTGAAACATGCAATGCCAGCAATGTGGATTGTCAACACTACAAACAATCAGTAAGCAAAGACTACACGGGTCAATTCCTTCTGTGTTCATTCAACACCCGCTACATTTGTAGTCGCCTACTGCAGAGGGGAAGTCGACACACACTGTGTGGTACCACTTCCCACAGAAGGTGCATTCAATCTGCAAGGAAAAGTAGATTGTCAGTGTCATTCAGCTGGAGTCAGGCTCTTGAGTAAAGCAACTAAACATGTTACAGTGTACAGATACTGCATATTTCTGTGCAACAGTCTCATCTGTGCATCACTTGCTGTTTCCATGCGTCCTGTAGGTGCTCTAGTGTCTTTGAAGTGCAGAGGCATGCAGGTCACCTGAACTAGAATTCCACTGTTGGTGCATCAAAGTGACATGTCACCCAGTGATGTTGAAGTAACCCAGTCAAGGTGCGTCCATCTTAGGTATTGATTCTGTCATCTTACCCAGTCATCGGTTTCTGCACCTGAGCTTGCCTCACCACAGGCACGACATAGCTGGGAAATGTCATCTATAAATACATATGTCACAATGTGGATACACACATAACTGTCACAAATGGAGGTCCAAATGCCGTTTCCCGGGTATACCTGAGTTTTGGAGCAGAGAGAGCGCTAGCTCCAGTCTGAGCCTGGCAACCCCCTCCTCGTCAACAGGGAAAGATATATTGGTCCCCGACAGTATTTGTTCTGCAAGCTGAACATTGTCTACTCATCAGAATCTGTCCATTTAGGTACAATACACCATGAGCATTGTACTAACCTTGCATACAAAGACGCCACAGGATGTTAGGTCCTGCTGTTTTGGATGGGCAACAGTTGAGCATGTCCATTTGCCGATGGCTGGACATTTCCGTCTAACCAGAGCTCTTTCAAATGTTAAAAAAAAGAAAAAACAGATGGGTACAAAAAACAAGAAAAGGAACAGGTACTGAATGTCATCCAGTGCAGCAGCCTTATGTGATCCACATGTACAAGTTAGAAATATGACTGCTGTGGTTAACATTAGCCTGTTGTGCGTACCTTGTCACATCCCTGCACCTATCGAGTTGTGCTTGTGTTGCCCCAAATGGGTCAACAAAGACAGCCCGCATTTCTTTCAGATACATTATCTTGAAAAACAAATGGAGATCATGTTAAACCTAGTAGGTTCACGTCAAATTCTGATGGTTGTGTGGCGTCTTACAATGAGTGTCCAGTGTCTGTTGTCACAGACTGCCCCAGCTGCCACGTCATAATTCAGCAGATCCAGCTACAAAGTGAAGATCGTGGCATTACATCATGAATAGTCGTAAATGAGGATGGTTACATGTCAAAGCCAACTCACCTTCCTGAAACCTTTCATGGACCCCTGCCAAACTGATGTCATGAAATAGGAGTCCATAATCAATACAGCGTGTTGGCGCCCCACCAGTGTCAAATATGCATTTATGATCTAGGGGCACACACGGTACATTGTCATTCCCGTCCAATGAGGTGACCACTCATGTGGAAAACATCTACATACTTCACTTTCCAACTCTTTCCCAGGGGCCAAATCTGCAATGTTCTCCGCAAATAGCTTGTAAGGCCCAATTCTGGACCACAGCACCTTTCCCCTTTCACCAGCCCAGATTCTGGTTATTACTGTGAAGACAACATTGTCAGGAACTTGTCAGACATATCATTTGTACATTGTCTGCTTACTCACCATTTTCGGGGTCACAGCAAGACTGCACCAGTGCTGGCCCCTGGCAGGGTGGCGGTGACAGTGGGGGTGCTGATGGCCCCTGGCAGGGTGGCGGTGACAGTGGGGGTGCTGATGGCCCCTGGCAGGGTGGCGGTGACAGGTTCTTTAGCTTTGCTGGGACCCTCTCCTCAGGCTGGAAGTAGTGCGTCAGTTGGTCAACGTTGACCTTCACAGTCCGCTTGCCCTTCCCTGACACCAAGTCAGCACTTTTGCCTTCCAGCTTCACAATCCTCAAGGGTCCCAGCATATCAGCATCCAGTTTGCCACCTTTTCTCTGTTCCTGCCTCACATTTTTGCGCAAAACCATGTGTCCCACCTGGAAGCCATCCTCCTCTCCCCTTTCTGCCTTCCCCCTGTGGATCTTGTCTTGGGTGGTTTTGACATTTTTGGTTACGTCAGCGTAAACCACCTCCTGGGATTTTAGGCCCTCACACACGTCTTCATTCGAAATGAGTTTAGTGACCATGCCTTCTGTAACCTGCCAAAATACAATGACTGAGTAACTGGATTAGGATTGAGACATCTTCTCTCTTGTACATTACACCATTTTACCTTGTATGCCTTTGGGATCTCCGATGGATACCTTGCCTCTCTGCCGAACATGAGGTAATATGGGCTGTATTTTGTTGTCAGCTGCTTTTTTGTCCTCAGTCCAAACATGGTTGACTGCAGGAATTTGTCCCAGTTCTTGGGCTCGTCACTCACCAGTTTATTGAGGGATCTGAAATGTCAATGCATGAATACAATATACTAAATAGCCATCGTTGTGACATAGTTACAGCACAATATATAAATGACAGTATTGTACCTCTGGATTGTGCCATTTAATCTCTCCACCAAGCCATTGGTTTGGGGATGGTATGGTGAGCAGAGGCTTCTTCGGATGCCCAGGGTTTTACACAGGCCATAGTTGACCTTGAAAAGGTGATCACATTGGTCATCCAAGCTGACATTACATATGTGCTTGAGCTACTAATACCCCACCTTGTTGCAGAACTCTGAGCCCTGGTCTGTTAGCAGTCTTTTAGGTGCACCAAATTTGTAGAAAAAATCCAGAATACAACTGGTGACCTCATCTGCAGTTTTGTTTTTCAGTGGGTAGGCCTCTGCCCATTTGGTGAAATAGTCAACCATCACACAAATGTACTGATTACCACCATCCGTTAAGGTCAGTTTACCCACAAGATCCATTCCAACGAGCTCAAAGGGCTCTGTGACCTGTGAGGGGGGTAAAGAAGAACATGTCACATTTGATGTATTTGGACAGTAACAAATATGCTGTCTGTGTTACTGTACCTCGATTGGAATGTATCCTTTCCTTTCCTTAATATTGGCCCGCTTACACTGGCATTGTGGGCACTGAGCAACCTATTGCCAAATTAAGTAACATTACATGTTAATGATCAGCAAAGTGCCTTGGAGCTGTAGGTTATATGGGTTAGTTAGGAGCAACAGGGTACGAACACAAGACATACGAACAACAGAGAAACAAACAAATGTAAAAAAAAAAACAAAGGGGGGGGGGGTTCTTGGGTTTCCACAATGCGTTTGAGGCTCATTCATACAGAATGTGCTCACCCATTTTTTAATGTCACCCTCCATGCCAGGCCAGTAATAGCGTGCCATGATGGCACAGTGGGTCTTCTCCCATCCACAGTGTCCACCAAAGTGGCTGGAATGAAATTCCTCAAAAATGTCATTTGCCTCTTTGGCAGTGCAGACCACTTTTGCCAGGTTCTCCGTTCTGTTCTTCTTCTGCCTGCATACATAGTACAGGTCTCCATCTCCATTGGGCATGTGGGGCGAGACAAGAACAAACAGACAAGAGGGAATGTTCACATTAACGCACAATACTACACTCTGATGGTTTACATGACATTATCCATTGTACTCACCATTTATCCTGAAGGTCTCAGCTCTTCTTTTGATTGTATATCTTTCCCTGCTGGTTGATCCTTCAGGATAGCGATCGTGGAGCTTGAACTCCAGAAGCTCCCTCACAATTCTGGGATCCATTTCCCTCACCTACACCTGTCCACCTATCTACCTACTCCACTGTACCACAAACACACAGACTAACAGACACACCACACAAACCAACTAGCACACCTCAGTCACTCACTTTCATGAGTCCACTCTCTCACAAGCTCTTCCCAACCACACTGGCTATAGTTGCCTTCTAATCACTATCTAACTGCTGTAAATTCACTGACTGCTACCACCTCACGAAACCCACAGATGTTGGTTGTACTCACTGGGCTTATATAGACTGCATATGACTACCAATTCTTTCCAGCTGTGCTGCTTAATCACCTATATTGGCTACCAGTGTTCCTGGCAAACACCACACGATTGCCTCATGTGACTCCAGTTGCACAATTGAAATATACAGAATCACAGTAGAGACATAGGCAGCCTATTCTGACAAGGTGTGTTGTGAGCACACTGATGACATATTTCTATGTGATCTATGTGTGGAGTGCATATTGTTGTTGGGTAATAACATAAACAGAAGGAGTTGTGATGTCTACAACTTCATGTATATGATGGGATTTAAATGGATACACAATTGTGTTTCATGTGGTTGCATGGTTTATGGGACAGCAAAGACAACATTGACAATTACAAATGTGTTGTGCAGGTAACATATTCAAACGTGGTGATGGGACCAGCTGCAGATGTGTGTCATACGTATATCTGGCTGGATGATGGACAGAAGGAATTGACCCGTGTAGTCTTTGCTTACTGATTGTTTGTAGTGTTGACAATCCACATTGCTGGCATTGCATGTTTCAACATATTTGTGGGTAGATTTAGATGCACCACGTGTGAGTGCAGCCACTCAGCCTTTACTCAATGTGATCATAGCAGCAGGTGCAGATGTGTGTCACAAGTTAATCTAGTGGTAGGCTATGGTACTTGGCCACAGGTGGCAGCAGTGGACTGACCTGCATTGGGGACTGGTCCAGCTGCTATGTGGTAGTCAGTAGATGGGCTCCACATTGGGGATTATATGCAAGTTTTGGGGACTGTTTATTGCTGATCACTGTGTGACTGCTGTACATTCAGCGTAGCTGCCATCCCCTTACGGATCGTTATGAGATTGACCACACTTATGCAGACTGTATATCACATCCAACTCTGAAATGTTCGTTTGCAGAGGGGAGACACAGGCAGACTATGCTGGCGACATGTGAGTTACAACACTGGTGAAATATTGGTGTGTCATATATTTGTTCACGACATTTTTCTTATGGGCAAAAGTGTTGATATCAGGATGGTGATTCGTATGACTATGTGTATGTCATTTGGCATTTTGTACAAATGTAGGCTGATAATAAATACATGATATCATTTCATTCATTTCAAAGGTTTATTTGCATGACGCACAAACACACAATTGAAAGGTACAAATGTGCATGACACGAATTCAAACGTGCTGCAGATGTGTGTCACCAGTTGATCTGGCTGTAGGCTGTGGCACTTGGCCAGAGGTGGCGCTGGTTGACTCGACTCCATGTTAGTGCACAGAGCAAACTGCTCGCTTTAGTTGTGGAGCAAAAACGCTGAATTCGGTGAAATAAACCGTGCGAGTGGAACGATAACGACGACAAGGGTCTCCCGATCGTTTACTCTTGCTGTCCTGTGAACAACAACGGCGTGGTGTTACTTGTTTGCTGTTTTCGCGATCGCGTCGCGCATGAGGATATCACCAGGTAAACTCGCCACATTTTTAAACATTTTGTTGTTCAACAGCATCAAGACTGACGGAGTGTGTTTGAGATAACCTCACAAGTGTCACAGATGACACATTTGGCGTTTTTTTGCTGGTTTGTCGGTAGGAGCTACTGAAACGCAAGACTGCCACACATCTGTTCGACCAACGCCAGTTGATCTAAACGCCAGTTGATCTGGAACACCGGTCGTCTTTAAGGTGCTTCCAGGTAATTAAGAAGTGAGTGCAGGGTTTTAGAATAGAATAGAATGCCTTTCTTGTCACTATACAGTTGTACAATGAGATACAGAGCATCTCCTACTCAGTGTAAACATGCTGGGGGGGTACAGTTCTGCATCGCTATGTACATATGGACAGTAATAACATAGGGAAAAACATATATATATATATATATATATATATTAAAAAAAAAAAAACACCCAGCACGCCCCTGACCGAGTGCTCAGTGAATACCTCAGGCAGCAGAAACCCAAGAAAGAGGAGGGAGACGAGGAACCATCATGGAAGGACAGGCCCCTGCACGGTATGTACCACCGGCAGATAGAGGAGGTGGCTGATATCCAGAAATCCTACCAGTGGCTGGACAAAGCTGGACTGAAAGACAGCACAGAGGCACTAATCATGGCAGCACAAGAACAAGCTCTGAGTACAAGATCCATAGAGGCTGGGGTCTATCACACCAGGCAAGACCCCAGGTGCAGGCTGTGTAAAGATGCCCCAGAGACAATCCAGCACATAACAGCAGGGCGCAAGATGCTAGCAGGCAAGGCATACATGGAACGCCATAACCAAGTGGCCGGCATAGTGTACAGGAACATCTGTGCCGAGTATAACCTGGAAGTCCCGAGGTCAAAATGGGAGATGCCCCCAAGGGTGGTGGAGAATGACCGAGCTAAGATCCCGTGGGACTTCCAGATACAGACGGACAAAATGGTGGTGGCTAACCAACCGGACATAGTGGTGGTAGACAAACAGAAGAAGACGGCCGTAGTGATCGATGTAGCGGTTCCGAATGACAGCAATATCAGGAAGAAGGAACACGAGAAGCTGGAGAAATACCAAGGGCTCAGAGAAGAGCTCGAGAGGATGTGGAGGATGAAGGTAACGGTGGTCCCCGTGGTAATCGGAGCACTAGGTGCGGTGACTCCCAAGCTAGGCGAGTGGCTCCAGCAGATCCCGGGAACAACATCGGAGATCTCTGTCCAGAAGAGCGCAGTCCTGGGAACAGCTAAGATACTGCGCAGGACCCTCAAGCTCCCAGGCCTCTGGTAGAGGACCCGAGCTTGAAGGATAAACCGCCCGCAGGGGCGTGCTGGGTGTTTTTATATATACATGTGTATGTGTATATATACATGTGTATGTGTATATATACATGTGTATGTGTATATATACATGTGTATGTGTATATATACATGTGTATGTGTATATATACATGTGTATGTATGCATATATATATATATATGTAGACAGAGAGAGAGAGAGAGAGGCTTCGGTTAGCTCTGCAGAAGGCTAACTGAAGCCGCCAAATTGCTGGTTCTTATTTTAGTCGACTGTGATTTCATAACCACTAGGTCTGGAAATGGAACAGAAGCTCTACTCTGTATAGAGATACTGTCATCAGCACACTGAGACTCTTTGTTTCAGTGCAACAGCAGAAATCACTAAAGTCTTCGTGTAGAAATGAGGCATTCAGGACTCTGCAGATGAACTTGAGTGAAATCTGCAGAGGAAAGGGACTTGTTCCTTAAAGTCTCTGTGCAGATCTGTGAGCGTCAAACTCAGTCATAATCACTCAGTTATTACCTCTGTTTGCTCCTCTTTTCTCTTTTGATTGGAATGGTGGTAAACAGGGTGGTTTGTACTAAGAGTGGATGAGCTTTGTACTGATGATTCAGAGTGGTTTAGACAACAGGAGCTTATATGTAGATGTTTTGACTGGGACATGTTACTGGTGGTTTGAGTACTTCATCCAGCAGTGACTGACAGATCGATGAAAATAAGATGACCACAACTGTCAGTGCTGCAGAGTGAAGTGCTCTGAGAGCAGTTCCACTCATGAATGAATGAATGAATGAATAAAATATAAAAGTAAAGTTACATGATATAATAACGTTATATAGATACTTTAAAACAGAGTTTTTAAGCGTGCTTAAATCAGAAGATAAAAGACAACGCATGGAATAGAAATAGTTATACAGCTGTAAGCCTCCATTAGGTTCTGTGGAAAAATACACAAAGCAGTGTGCGATATTATTCATTAAATATCAGTAAATTAAAGTCCATTTAATTCTAGGGGTAATTATACCCTAAGCCTGCGTGCCATATTATAAAATGCTACCAAAATTCAGATATAATGCAAAACCCGAAATGAAAGTTGAAAGACTTCATCTTAATCACATATTTATCGATTGACTTGCAATACTCTCCGGAGATCAACAAAGGGAAACCTACAAAAATGGTGTCTTTGCCTAAGACATTGTGGATGACATTATATACCGTAGCATGTGTGTATATTAGTGCACAAACTCTTTGTGGACTGGAAATCTCCCATCACTTTCTGCTGCTTGTATTCTGCAGTCTCCCATCCCTCCAACTAGTAAGTAGGCGGTGACCTTTACGTTTGTTTTCAGCCTCGGAACAAGTACATAATCCCGATCAATACAACAAGCGGAGAGTACTCATACTTGGAAAATGTTGGGAATGTGACAGCGGAAATGGCCTTTCTGTTGGAATGCTATGGATGCCCCTCCACACAAAGAAATACATTCTTTGTGCCAATTTAGTCGGATGATCAACCATCCGGGGTGTCCCCAGACTCTTCTCAACCCTAGCCTAAAATCACGTGATCAGCAGGGACGTCAGCAGCTTGTCCCGGGTGGTGACAGAAGTCAGATGAGGGGTCAAATCCTGAGGGAGGGAGACGCATCTAGACGGACTTTCAGTCTCTTTCAGCTCTATGTGAAAACTTACATGTAGTGAGACAGAATAGTTGTCTGTAGCACCGCCTCAGAATTACATCTGAAATGTCCGCTGGAACATCTGTACTGCTCAGCTGGACCCAGCTGTGGCTCTGCCTCCTTGTTTTGGTCCGTGCAGGTGAGACTTGACCTGTTAAATGTATCTGTATCTGTAAGTATTAATAAGTAAGAAATTTAAAAAATGACAAAGTGTTCCCTGAAAACGTCTGTCTCTAACTCTGATTAATCTAATATCAGTATAACAGCATATTAGTTGCTTGGAGAGTGCGTCACCACTTGCCTTTCACTACACCTTTGATTTAAACCACTTTGTATTCTTTTCTTTTATGTACTGACATCTAACTAACTTATCATTGATTCTAGGATCAATCTTTAAGTGCAGAGCCTACAATTAAAATTAAATTAACCAATTCACAGATTTCTCTTCCAGGTTAAGGTGAACCCTTTAGTTATTAAACCTACAGGTTAACAGTCAGTCATGTTTTTCAGAATTTTCCAAAGTATTTTGAACAATTATTTGTAGTGAAACAGATAAGAGGGAAAACATGCACAGCATTGATTCAGTCACTTAACTGCAGAGAATAGAACAGAATAGACTTTAATTCCCATTGTACATCTACAACGATATTTAACCGACTACTGTACAAGAAATATAAATAAGACGAGCGCACAACAAATGGCACATGATAAAATGAAGTTGTGACATTTACAAATGACTTGAAAGTACTTGGAGACAGTATAGTCCACTATATCATCAAGCAGTCAAAAATCACACTGCCTCTCCATACACCTGGACGAGAAGCAAACTGATAGGAGGGCAGCTTAAGGTAAAGTTTTCATGCAAGCCCTCCTCTTATTGTGCAGACTCAACACAGGGTACATCTGCTCCAGGGCTGGAGATATAGATTTCATTGGCAGCCGTTCTGTTCAAGCCATGTTTGGAGTGCTTTGAATCCTGTTACCATTCAGATCAGTCAATGTGTTCAATTTAGAATGTCCCCGTGCATTTTAAGGTGTTACTGGAAAGCACACAAAACATCCATGAAATATATCTTTAAATTATCTTGCATTTTTTATTTAACAAATTTCCCATGTGTGGGACTATTAAAGGGTTATCTTATCTTCGTATATTTGTAAACCCTTACAGTTTTTTCTCTTTCCATCTAACTTTGCCATTTGCCCATTTGTTCAGTTTCTGCTCTCTCACTCTCTCTTGCTCTTTAAAAGACAAAGGCCCCCAGATGGCAGGTAGAAGGAAAAGCAGGAGTTTGGTGGTGAGAGCAGGGACTTTAATGTAGGGACTGTGTAACGGGAGAGAGGTGGTTCATATGATGGAGAGAAAGTAGATATATATATCTGCAGCAAACCAAATGGAAAGGAAGCAAGACCAGGTGCACCAGAGGTGGATTCAAGCTCTTCCAGAATGATGTAGAAGAGAGGAGAGATAGAGTAGGGAAACTAGAATGGAAAATTTTATATTCCATTTATACGCCAATCAAAACATATACATCTCAGTGGTCCCTGATCCTCACAGTGATTGGCTGATGTAGAGGTGAACACTTACTTCATCCTCTTTGCTTTGTGTTGTTTCCTCTTTCAGACCAGAAAAACATAACATCTAAGTCTGGACAGAACGTCATTCTGCCATGTCGAGCTCCAAACAAGGACATCCGCATCATTGTTTTAGAGTGGAGCAGAGCTGACCTGGGAGAAGAATATGTCCTAACGTACCGAGACGAGCAGTTTGATCCAGATGAGCAGCATCCATCTTTTAAGAACCGGGTGGATCTGCAGGACAGACAGATGAAGGATGGAAATGTGTCTTTGATTGTGAAGGATGTGATGATTAACGACACTGGAACATACAAGTGTCGTATCATCATGAGAGAAACACGCTCGTGGGAATCCATCAACAACATCAACCTTCATGTTGTTCCTCCAGGTGAGTGAGTAGAGTTGAGTGTGTGTGTGATCAGAGGTGAAGCTGCTTCCTGGTTGTTGATGTTTGTTTCTAAAGATGTTGTTGATGAGACTTTGTAGAAAGCAGCTGGTCTGAGTGATGTGATCAGAGTGCAGTAGATAATGTCTGACAGCAGTTTGAAGAGGAAATGGATTCTGTTCTGTTCTTCACTCATCACCTACCTGACAGCTGACACCTCACACCTGTTTCTCACCTGCAGGTCAGACAGGAGGAGGCAGATTTGTCCCACTGATACTTTGTCTACTTGGTTCCACTGTCTTTATTGTGGTCAGTTTTCTGATCTACAGAAGAAAACCCCACAAATAGGATTCACACGTCCTTCCTGTTGAACAGCAGCATATTTAAAATGTCTCAGAGCTTCTTAACTGTGAACTGAGTCTCTTGCAATTGTTACTAAATATTTATTAGAGTTTTCTCATTTTAAAGAAAAGCTAGGCAGCTTTTATTCATTACATTTTTTAAGCACTGCTTACATGTATTTGCACATGTCTGGATTTGTCAATATATTTACTTCTAATATGCATTTTATTGTTAATGTTAATGAAATTATAGCTGAAGTTCCTGATTCACCGCCCAACCCAATATGCATTTTTATCTGTTTATTGGGTTTCTTTTTACAGTGTTTTAAAGTCTTAACTGTGAATACAAATTGTATTTTAATGACTGAACATGTGTTGCTGTGTTGATATGTGCCTGTTTCTTTTAAAATGTGTATGTTTGTTTTTAAATGTTTTCCCAATCTTACCCCACCTTACCTCTCTGAGCTTCTTCATCCCTACACACCATGTTGGTCTCTTACTTGCTTAGTTGGAGTACCGAGATCCGGGAGGAAGCTCAGAGGGGGCAGGGCCTTCTCTATCGTGGCTCCTGAATTTAGAGAGGTCCCATCTCTGTCCACTATTAAAACACGCCTTTAGCTTTTGACCACAGTGAGACTTAGTGTCTCTTGTATTTAAATGTGTTATTTAATTAATTATTTTATTTTTCTTTTATTTGCTTTCAATTAAATCAAATGTTATTTTTATTATTTAGTTCCGATCCACGGCACTTTGCGCCAGCTGTGGTTGCTTTAAAGACTTTATTAAAAAAGATGATGGTGATACTTGTGCTCATTGTAATTCAGTCTATATCTTAAATGTTGTTTTGTATTATTTTATGCTTTTTAATGTTCTTATTTTTTTACTCTAATTTGTTTACAGTGTTTGGTGCTTAGAATTAAAAAAATAAAATAAAATCATAACTAAAGAAAAACTGAAATAGAATAATCTGAATTTTAATCAGTCTTGAGAAAACAAACATCACTGACAGGTACAACCTTGCCACTTAAAAATATTAGAAATGAGAAATAATCAAAAACATGCCAATTTAGTCATGTTTACAAATTAAACCATTACCACATTAAATGATAATTTAATGTGGTAATTATGGTAACATAATTATCACATTAAATCATTCAGCTTCTCTGGAGGTTATCATGTCACTTGTAAAAACTCATCTGGTATTGTGGACCGTCGCTGTTAAAATGTATTTTTGAGTATGGAAACAATAATGATCTGCTTGTATCCATGTTAGTGTTTAAAGTCCAACATCTCCCTCTAGTGGCCATATATGAACCATGTGTGAGGATGGTGTTAATGTAAAATGTGAATCATAGTGTTCCAGTCAGTCATCAGTGTGTCTCTGCACAGCTGTAATTAAAATGTGTTCAGAGGGCCTCAGTGTCTGAATGGTTCCAGTTCAGCTCCATAACAGCAGCGTCCCTGGTTTGATTCCTGTGTTTCACATCATATCTGCCTCTCTCACTGAGGGGGACGTCCACTACATGGACATGGATTTGTTCATCAACCAAACTACAGATCACTGAGAGCAGAGGACATTTGACTTGAGTTTTCTTTCCATCTGTGTGAATTGCCAGATGTCTCAGCAAGCTCATTGCATTAAAAGATACATGTTTATAGTTTATATCTTGCATTTTTATAAGAATTTAATTATCCACTGTATTTGAACCAGTAGAAAAGCAGGTGCTCAGAGGAAGAGGGCGGGGTTTACTTGGTGTCAGTGACAGAAATGAAAAAAAGCTCAAATGAGTGAGAAGGACGATGAAGGAAACATCTGTGCTGTGTCTGCTCTGTAAGTAGAATCTCTGTGTTTGTTTGAATTCTTGTACTTTGACTGTCTGCTCTCCTGATAACTGATGATGGAGGAGAAGACATGAAAAACAAATCAGGCTGAATTCAAGTTCAAAACACCACGAGGACCAACTGCAGGTCTGAACTGACTCTTTATCTTTGCTCAGGAGTTGAGGAAACACAGCAGGCAGTGAAAAGCTCAAATCATTCACTCATTATATCAACACAGCTGCACAGTGGACACATGACTTTACAGGGTTATTTAAAAGTAATGGATGTTTTGCATATACTAAAAGTTTAGTGAAATGTTTATTATTTCAATGATCATTTTTAGGAGATGCTGTTTAGATACGTGTGTAGCATCCCCGGTTGAAAAGATGGTCTCTCAAACTGATGGTTCACAATACTTTTATTAAACAGCTGTGTATGTGAACACCCCGTAAGACCATTAGTAAATCAGTGTGTTACCTTTAACACACCTTTGCCTTATTCATTAATCACAAATTAATTATCTTGAACTTACATAACATTTAACAGTGGAACTTGTAAATTATTGCATCGCTGCCTAAACATGACGAGGTACGTTAGCACCCTCTAGTGGGTGAAAACTTAGCCTTTACCTTTAATAGCGGTCAACAGCTATCCGGTTGTTCAGTGATGACGCAACGAATCCTACTTCCGGGTCTAAAGTAGTCTGCGTTTAATATGGCTTTTGTGTTGTTAACATGTTTAATGTTATGTATTTTCTTCTATTTGATCTCAAAAAGCTCCTAAAACAGTCAGTGATCACTGCTGACCTCCCTCGGCTTTTATTACCGCTAATCATTTATTTAAGCTCAGTTTTTAAAACCTTAGGATGTAACTACAGCCCAGCCCATGCAGCAGTATATGAATGACTAACCTCGTATTGTGGATGGATTATCTCAGTTGTTCTCCTGGCTGAAGTTTGGTCCTTTTACAGCATCCTGCCATGCGATTACATTTGTTTCTGACCACCGAGAACACTCACGTTAACTTTTATCGAGTGGAAAAAAAGTTAGCTTGTTTATATTATGCTAACATAGCTGTGTCGCTAGCGGTCACGTAGCACATCATTATATACCAGCTAGCCCAACTTCAGTAACCCTACAAACGTCACTGCTGTTTAGTTTTCTGTCTTCATTCATGCTGGAAGTGATAGCAGAGCTGTATGTTTTAATTTGTTTCCAAAACCCCGCAGTCAGGACATGCTATATTGTATTTAGATAGAAGCTAGCGAGCTAACTCCCTGCTAACTTCTAACTCCGTTAAATGTCATAAATTCCGTTTTCATGGATGCCTGGATGTTAAACTCAATTGTTACACCTGGTAGAGCAGAACACTGATCATTTTATTAAAGATGAAAGACTTTAGACAGTTTTTCAACTCTCAGTAATGCCATAGTGATCGTTTGATATATGGACCTGCAGCGGAGTTTAGACCCAGACACGGCTAGTGACGTCAGACTGAACAACCGGATAGTGCGTTTTCATGGTGTGTCATCAAACTGGAAGTCGCCATATTGGAGCTACTGGAGGTAAACAAAGCGCGTGCACTCAAACAGATTCCAAACGTCGAACGAAAGGAAATGGTGAATTATTGCCATGTTTTTGGCTGTACCAATCGGTTAGACCGTGAAAAATATGTGCAGTTTTATAGACAGCCAAAAGTTATTACAAATCATGGAGAATAATGCCGAAAGTTATCAGAGGAAAAGAGGCGGTTGTGATTAGCGAAGCTAAACCAGGCAAAAATCTGGACAACATCTGAATTTGTTCCACTCATTTCTTTCCTATACTTAAGCATACTTAATAAAATATACTCGAAGTATGCTACTTTTTGGTAAGGGATGATATCATACAGTTAAGGTTTGACTGATTAAAGATGTTATTGCGTTACTTACTTTGGCATTCACAACACATCTGTCGCTGATGACTTGATACTGCATCTCCCTCACCCATCCACACACCATCTGGTTATAGGCCTCCAAACTTTTATAAGATTTAAGGTCTGCTGTCTTCTGGGCGAGAAAACCAGGTAGTTGATATCAAGATACGCAATAGACGGAAGACTCCCCGGCTCGTCATTGATCCAAGATGAAGGAGCCAACTCATTTGGATCTGCACACCAATAAAACCTAACTTTTCCAAATATCGTGCCCTTACCTGTGGACCAAGTCCTTCCCTGTATACCTTTGCATCTATAACGCATTTTGAGGAGCTTTTCTGTGGTTTCGGACATTGATCCATTGCAGTGTTTACCTCCGAGTGCCTCCAATATGGCCGCACATGCAGGTTACCACCCAGAATGTGACGTGACATTACCAATAAGTTTGATGTGTCACATGGCCCTCTTCCTATTGAAAAAACAAAAGTTGTATCCAAGATGGCCGACTTCTGAATGGCCACCATAGTCACCACCCATCTTGAGGAGTTTGTCCCCTCACATATACTAATGTGCCACAAACAGGACTTTAATATCACCAACCATTCCCATGTTACGGTGTATCCATATAAATGGCCCACCCTGTAGATTGTACTACAAGCTGTTTTTTGAGATACATATTAGAGTAGAAGTGCATGAAGTCCAAATTGATCTGCTGTTTTTCCTTTTTGTTTTGTTTTGGATTTTTTTAGCTTTAGCTGAAAATGAGCACATATATCGGAGATAAGAGTTTGTGTGTGTGTCAGCTGTTTGTGTGGAGTTGTTCTTTATGTTCACCTCAAATCAACCTGAGTGTCATTTCTCTTTAGTTCTGATCTCAGTGCTGAGCTGCACAACAAACCAAGGTCAGTAACCTTCTTCTGTCACAGTTTAAACCTGAGAAATGCTCACTGATATGACCTGACTGGGATCATCTTTGCAGTTCTAACAAAAATATATCAGTTTTTTTGTTTGTTTGTTTGTTTTGTTATTTTAACCCTCACAGCTCATCTGACTGTGAGTCCCGGCAGCTCTCAGTTTTTTAAAGGAGATTTTGTGTCTCTGAGCTGTGAGGAGGAGGACAGCTCTGCTGGATGGACTGTGAAAAGAAGCACAACAACAACTATGATCACTCTTTGTGGAACGGAATGGGGAACACCAGCTGGTTCTTCCTGTAACATCAGCTCCATTTCAACATCTGACAGTGGACTTTACTGGTGTGAATCCAAAAATAAAGCAAATAACAAGATGATCTCTATCACAGTCACTGGTAAGCTGAGTGTGTGGAGTTAGTGTTGATGAAGCTGTGTGTAAATGGATGAAATGCTGTAGTTTGTCTCTGTGTTGAGGTGGATCAGTGATCCTGCAGAGTCCTGTCCTCCCTGTGATGGAGGGAGACGACGTCACTCTGCTCTGTAAAACAAAGACCACTCCCTCCAACCTCCCAGCTGCTTTCTATAAAGATGGCTCCCTCATCAGGAAGCAGCCTACAGGTCACATGACCATCCAGCATGTTTCCAGGTCTGATGAAGGCCTCTACAAGTGTGACATCAGCGGTCATGGAGAGTCTCCATCCAGCTGGATCACTGTCACAGGTGACACACTCACCTGTCTGTGTTTCTGCAGCTTTCAACATTCACAATGTGACGACAACTTCATGACTGTGTTTGCTTTATTTTAGAGAGAAACACCACCACACCTCCACCTACATCCACACCTCCTCGATCACTCTCTCCTCCTGTTCTCTTTGTGTTGCCATCTGTTGGATCAGTGTGTGTTGTGGTTCTACTGGTGTTATTGGTTCTGCTGGTGAGACGATGTGTTCACAGGAAACCTGAAGGTGAGACTTTCTGATTTTCCATGTCTGAGTTTGTTTGGTAGAATAAAGTTCGCATTCATGATGATCACAGTAACAACTTTCTTAAATGCAATCTCTGTTTACATATTTTAATTTATATTATTGATCATTTTGCATCATTTCAGCAGATCAAGAAAAAACTGGAGAAGATGACATCCTTACTGACATCATGTGCAGTATAATCAACATATCAAAAAATCAACAAGCGCCAATCAGAGAAATCCGAGGTAGTGGGCTCGTCTTCCAATATAGGAAGTTTTTAAGCAGGTTTCATCAGATTCGACTTGTGATTTTACACACACAGTTTCTCACATGCTGGTGACCTTGTGGCTTAAATGGCATTTCCTATCTATTTGGTCATAGATTTTAATAAAACTGCCCAAATATCTGTTAGGAGGCATTACCAGGAAGGCCACTGAATGGGTAGATTTCCTTTTAGAAGGACTTTCATGTAGCTTTATAATGTGAACAAATTTATGGAAAGTTGGAGCGAAGATAGTTAAGGAACTGGAAATGTTTGAGAATGTGTGTTTTGATCATAGTTTGGACGATGAATAACATCTCTGATTTTTTCCTCTTCAAATGTGTCAGGCACACAGTTGAATATGAAGGTAGAATAAGATTAGCACTGTTGCTGACTTTGATGATGGGACATATGAGGGTAGTTCAGAAGTGTAAAAATGTGGACTGTTGTAAGAGTAAAACAAGCAAACAAAACTTGCTAAGTGTAGTTATGAACTTGTTTCCTTTGTCTGAAAATAGGTCAGCTTAGTCAGGTCTAATTGCCTTAAGTGTCACACTGTGAGTGTTGTTCACTGTGAGCTGGACTGTGTGTTTGTGGTCTGTGGTTAACTGAAGCTAACAGCTCTGCAGTCGTCCAGCATCCTGTTTCTGATAGAAAGAAAACCCTTCAGCTGCAGGTGTTTCAACACAGGACCGTTCATTTTAAAATTAATTTAAAAGCATTTCCCAGTCTCTATAACGAATCTGACGTCTATAACGTTGATAATTTAGTAGTTTCTGTACCATCCTGACACGTTGAGCACATGCATTAATCATGTTGATGATTCCAGTTAACTATAGTCTGAAGCTGCTTCTCACTGCAGTTTGTCCTAGTTTGGACAATAATAATGGTTATACTGTGAGAAAGTGTTTGCTTTGTGCTGAGGTGAAGCAAGTCAGTCTGTACTGAAAGCAGTAGCAGCTTTGTGGTCGTCCGCTTTTCTTTTTCACAGAAACACCCCTCAGCTTCATGTGGCCAATCTTTTTTTTTTCATAGCAGTGGCATTAAGATTAAAAAAAAAAAAAGTATGAAATGCTGCTGTGGTTTTTTTTAAAGTTGTCGCTTATTCTCTTCATGATGCAACATTAGGGTAGAAAGTTTCCCACAGCTCTGCTATAGTATAAAAGTTGTGCAGTTGTTATACCTGTTGTAATTTCACATAATTCTGATTGTTTACTTCTGCAGAGACGGATTCAGATGCAGTCTACTCAGCAGTGAAAACTAAAAATGACAGTTATGGACAAAAAACTATCAGAACAAGAAGGGCCAGGTACGACTTCTCTTTAACTTTAACGTTGGACAGGGACAAGCTAGCTGCTCACCCTGTTTCCAGCAATAATGCTTAGCTAAGCTAAAGAAAAAAAAGAACAACACACGATTGAAGCTCAGAGCTCTGACCCAGTTCACACTTCAAATGCAAATGTAAATAAGAGAGGCATCAAGGTCTTGATTGAACTACAAAGCTTGTAATCATGTTTCCTGTTGGGTTTTTTTTGTTTTTTTTAACTGTATATGTTTGTGTTCAGACTTTAAACCAGAGCCAGACGTTGTCTACTCTTCACTGAAGTTGTCAACCAGTCCAGCCACTGACGTCCAGCTGCTGGTCTCTAACTGGGCCCCACCACACGTTAAAAAAATATTTTTATTCTTTATGCTTTTGTAGAATAGAATAGAACAGAGTAGAATAGAATACAATGGAATAGAATAGAATAATCCTTTGATTGTCCCACAAAGGGAAATTTGGTTGTAACAGCAGCAAGAAAGACATTGTAGTCATTCAGTGTGTCTAACAGAGCTCATCTATCTATCTATCTATCTATCTATCTATCTATCTATCTATCTATCTATCTATCTATCTATCTATCTATCTATCTATCTATCTATCTATCTATCTATCTATCTATCTATCTATCTATCTATCTATCTATCTATCTATCTATCTATCTATCTATCTATCAGTTTATGTAGTGAGGTTTGCACCCATTAATTTATGCCCACCACAGCATCATTCAGGTTGAGGTCTAGACGCTGATGCTCATTTATGACTCTAGTCTAGAGTATATTAATATACAGAGAAGTTTGTGATAGCCTCAATTACTTTCAGGTGACCCGTTCCCGTCACTGCAAAACAAGCCAAAAATCATCGCCCCTCCACCACTGTGGACAGTACAGTATGATGTATTTGTGATGACATCCTGCGTTTGGTGTTATCCAGACATAGTGCTCTACATTGTGTCGGATATTTTCCTTGAGTAGTTCTTTGGGTTTAATAAAGAAAGTCAAATTGAAAGTTTGGCTGGTTTGGTTCTGGCTGATACACACTTGTGTTTATTGTGAAAAATAAATGAATCCCAAAATGAGTTAAACTGTAGCCACATACATAAAACAGCAGGAACTGAATTCAGTAGCTGTAAAACAAACTTCCAAAAGTAGTTAAATTTTCCCTTTACTCTATTTATTTGGATTAAGGATTGGATATACAGAAATGTATTTGGTAGCATTTACATATATCTTCCATGGAAATATATGTAGTACCACACTCAGGACTTCACCATGAAGACAAAGAAGTGTTTTATTGTATGAAAACCTTCAAACCTATATGACCCAGGCTGGACTTCGTTCTGGATCACAGCACAGAGCTCCTCCTTTCAAACTTCTCAGTGAATTTACAAAGGGACATGACTCAGAGTTGAAGTCTGCTTCTACCTACTGGCAACACTGAGCATTACAGCAGGGCAGCTGCTTTGTAAATGCCAGCAATATAACCTCTTACAGTTTTTCTCAGTTGCTTTGGTGCATTTCTCACAACAGAATTAAACTTTGCACAACAGTTAGTTCAACCTCCACAACATGTAGTAGTTTTGGCACAACCTTGTGGCGGTTTCATGTTCATTGCGTCCAAAGGCAAATGCCTTTGGACATGAAGCAGTTGAGTAAGTACAAATATCTAAAGAATGGTCACTTTTGACTTGCTATTCATCACTATCTCCTTTCTTTTATCATGAATGTCACAATTATTTATACTTGTACCGGCTGAATAGTCATTGTCCTTACAACTAATAGTCTTCATTTCATTGCTTGTGTCAGTGCACTCAAAATTGTTGAACATCTTGTCAAACACTTTGTACACCCATTTTGAAAACCCTATTTTTAAGGAGTTTCCATGAAACCCCTGCACACGTTTGTATATCTTGACGAAGCGGGATTCAATCTTGCAAAAGGCGTGAACGAAATCACATTGGAGAAATAGCCACCATTGATGTCCCAGGCCAACGAGGAGGAAATATTACAATGTGTGCAGCAATCTCAGAAAATGGCGTTCACACCCATATTCCTCGTATTGGTGCATACAATACACAACACCGTTTGGCTTTTCTGGACGCTCTTTATAGGGACCTAATCCCACAAAATGAAAGGGATGATCCTGGTGACAATCGGACAATGTATGTAGTGGTTTGGGATAATGTTAGCTTCCATCACTCTGCTGTAGTCGGGCAGTGGTTTGCAGCACACGACAGGATACTTATGGAGTTTCTTCCTCCTTACACTCCATTCCTAAATCCAATTGAGGAGTTTTTCTCTTCCTGGAGGTGGAAGGTATATGACAGGCATCCACATACCCAAATGACCCTGCTAGCAGCTATGGATGCAGCTTGTGATGACATCACAGCAGAGTCCTGCAGAGAGTGGAGTTGACACTCCAGAAGATACTTTCCCCGATGCATCGATAGAGCTGACATTCGCTGTGATGTTGATGCAAATATGTGGGCAGACAGATGGGAGCGTCTAGATATCAATGATTGATATGCAGCAGGGTCTGTTTTTCAGTTTTGTTTTTTTGTTTCATAACCACTGGAGTGAGGTTTACTGTCTAAGTGAGTTTATGTTTGCTGTAAAATGTTTGATTTACTGTATTTCCCCAGTTTGCACAATGCTGTGAACAGTTTCAATTAAATATTATCAAGAGTGCATATGGAGTGTCTTGATTTTCCTTTACAATTTATGGTTTTCAACATGCCATGCATGCTGTCCAGACTTGACATGTCATTGGGAAGCACCTACAAAGAAATCCGTCACAATGAGAACATGTTCAAACCATTTGATTTTGTGACCAAAGGTGCTGGTGTAATGACTTGTAATTGTGACAGCCCTGACACTTTGATTGATATAAGTACTTGCTTTTGATGAATGTATTATCTGTTTTGATTAAGGGACTTGCTTTTGAAGCATTGACTACTTATTTTGAACAACTGACTTTTCTTTTTGATGAAGTGACTCACTTTTGCAAGTTATCCACCATGTTTTGCAGTTTGCACTAATTGTTTTGAGAAGAGCCTTAGTAGTGGTGCAGAGATCAATTCTGTTGTGAGAAATGCACCAAAGCAACTGAGAAAAACTGTAACATCCACCAGTTGAAAACATTAATATGAATAATACAGTGTTATTGATGTCAGCTTTTCATGTAAAAACTGTGGAAGATTTTCAGTTAATTTCCACACAGCATATCTTTTTAAACTGTGGGAGAACACACAATCCCATAATAGCAGCTGAAGGAAGTTAGAACCCAGAACTTTGTAGACTTAATGTTGCAAAAACTGCATCACAAACTCATGTAATGATGTTGCTCTATATTGTTTCTTCTTGCTTCGATAATGTAGAAATATTACTCTTTGAAAGACGATAAAACATAGGTATTAATGTTCATATCTTTAGTCTGAAAGTGCAGTCATGAATTTAAATATCCTTCCAAAAGTTACAAATTTTCTTCTCTTCCAGCTTTGGCGTACTATGATATACCAGTATACATAAAATGCAATTAGGGATCTAAATCTCTTTGACACTGCGATACGCCAAATTACAAAAGAACTGAAACTCTGTGGAAACAGGTCTTATGCAAAAGATGATTGAAATTGAGAATCCAGCTAAAGCCATCTGTAAAGGATGAGACTGTGTGATTTTTATATGTGTAAAGTTCAAAGCAAAGGGCAAACTGAACAGAGATGCCATCAGGCTAAACATTTGTGTACAAAGAGTCAAATGATGAGTCAGATGATCATGGGACCGAACAACAGGTTCTCTTATTTTAAAGCACTGAGCCATGAAAATGTCATGATGTCCAACATTTAAGAACAGTGAGGATGTTTAAACAGAAGCCTGGGTTATAAGGTCACCTGGACTCATCTGGAGGTATAAATCTCGGTGTTGCCAACATATCAATGCAAGGATGTGTGAGTTATTAAAATATTTCCAAAAAATATTTATTACAACCTGATGAGGAAGCCCTTAAACAAAGACTGCCCACAGCCTGTTTCAGGACCACTATAGACATATAAACTCCTAAAAAGTCACAAAGAATAAGGAAATTTGTGTTTGATCAGTTATATTTTGATTGTAACAATACATTGTGCCAGAGAAAATTTGACAATTTTGTGATGGTTTCAACCCACATACTCAACTCTGCTATTTAACCCACAAATCTATTTACCTTACAATTATGAGATAAGTTAAAGGGAAATAAAGAGGTAATACAACAAGCCCCACGCGCAGGGCGATCCGTGATAGCTAGCTAACTGAGATTTACTGCTTTAATACGGTTATGATATTAACGTCCTTTTAATAAGATTAACGCTGATGGTACTAATTTAACACGGTGGCACGGTGGTTAGCACTGTTGCCGCACAGCAAGAAGGTCCTGAGTTCAATTCCAACATCAGGCCGGGGTCTTTCTGTGTGGAGTTTGCATGTTCTCCCCGTGTTTGCGTGGGTTCCCTCCGGGTACTCCGGCTTCCTCCCACCGTCCAAAGACATGCAGCTTGTGGGGATAGGTTAATTGGATAATCCAAATTGTCACTAGGTGTGAATGTGCGAATGAATGTGGGTGTGAATGGTTGTCTGTCCCTGTGTGTTGGCTCTGCGACAGACTGGCGACCTGTCCAGGGTGTACCCTGCCTCTCGCCCTATGACAGCTGGGATAGGCTCCAGCGCCCCCCGCGACCCTGGAAAGGATAAGCGGAAGCGAATGGATGGTACTAATTTTAATATTAAGTGACTCTCACTGATGATCTGCTTGTATCCATGTCAAGATTTAAAGTCAAATATCTCGCTCAAGTGGCAACATTGAAGGGTAGCATTTCAACAATCTGTGAATCATAGTGTTCCAGTCAGTCATCAGTGTGTCTCTGCACAGCTGTAATTAAAATGTGTTCAGAGGGCCTCAGTGTCTGAATGGTTCCAGTTCAGCTCCATAACAGCAGCGTCCCTCGTTCGATTCCTGTGTTTCACATCATACTCATCAGTGAGGTAAGCAAGATTTTATTTATACAGTCCCTTTAAAGGGAAATATTAAAAAGTGCTTCACAACCAAAAATACTAAAAACATGACACCCAAAAGAAAGCTTTAACCACTAACACATTATAAAATTGAATGAACCACTTAACGGTTATTTGAATTTGTTCATTAACGAAATCACAGCTCATCAACACCAGACTGAGGGAATCTTTGACACTGACATTGAGTTTATATTTTAATATAATTTAGCATAGGCATCTGTACACAAGTAAAAAAGCGAGTTACCCACCACCGCCTTTGTACCAACAGAAAAAACACAGACTCAGAGGAAGAGGGCGGGCTTTACTTGGTGTCAGTGACAGAAGTGAAAAAAAGCTCAAATGAGTGAGAAGGACGATGAAGGAAACATCTGTGCTGTGTCTGCTCTGTAAGTAGAATCTCTGTGTTTGTTTGAATTCTTGTACTTTGACTGTCTGCTCTCCTGATAACTGATGATGGAGGAGAAGACATGAAAAACAAATCAGGCTGAATTCAAGTTCAAACACCACGAGGACCAACTGCAGGTCTGAACTGACTCTTTATCTTTGCTCAGGAGTCGAGGAAACACAGCAGGCAGTGAAAAGATCAAATCATTCACTCATTATATCAACACAGCTGCACAGTGGACACATGACTTTACTGTGTAAAAGTAGTGTTTTATATATACTTAGAACATTCAATGCACACTATCAAAACAATAACTTTAAGTGTTGTTTTTTAAAATATAATCTTAGAGTCAACATAATTAGTCCGACCTGTGTGAACTGCTTTGAGTGTTTAACAATCAAATCAAATTCACCAACAAAACTTTTTGTTCTATTCAATTATTAACAAAAACAATATATAAAGATCTGTAAATTATATTCTAAAGTGGCACAACAGCACATTTGCTGAAAAAGTGGTGAGAACTTATTTTTTAAATCATCTAACAGTACACACGTCACAGTGGTGCAGTGGTTCGAGTCAGTTGTGATGTTTGGTTAACTGCTGATTTTAGGTCTGAATGTGACACAAATCTTTCTAAACAATTGGCCCAAATTTAGAGACAAAGTGCCAGGACATGTGTTATTGGAATTGGTTCCAGTGTTCATTCTGTTTGAATTAGTCAAGATAGATTCTACGTTTAGTTTTTTTGAGACCCCTAGACCCAGAAGAGTGTATTATCTGTGTTTGTCAGCTGTTTGTGTGGAGTTGTTCTTTATGTTCACCTCAAATCAACCTGAGTTTCATTTCTCTTTAGTTCTGATCTCATTGCTGAGCTGCACAACAAACCAAGGTCAGTAACCTTCTTCTGTCACAGTTTAAACCTGAGAAATGCTCACTGATATGACCTGATTGGGTTCATGTTCCACAATGGAGCTCACATATAAAACTGAAGAAAAAAATAAAATCTAATCGTTTTTCACTTTAACCCTCACAGCTCGTCTGACTGTGAGTCCCAGCAGCTCTCAGTTCTTTGAAAGAGATTTTGTGTCTCTGAGCTGTGAGGAGGACGACAGCTCTGCTGGATGGACTCTGAGGAGAAACACAGCAACAGACAACAGAGCTGAGTGTGAGGAATGGGGAACACCAGCTGGTTCTTCCTGTAACATCAGTCACATCTACTCATTAGAAAGTGGAGTTTACTGGTGTGAGTCCAGAGAGGGTCCCATCAGTAACATGGTTAACCTGACAGTCACTGGTAAGCTGAGTGTGTGGAGTTAGTGTTGATGAAGCTGTGTGTAAATGGATGAAATGCTGTAGTTTGTCTCTGTGTTGAGGTGGATCAGTGATCCTGCAGAGTCCTGTCCTCCCTGTGATGGAGGGAGATGACGTCACTCTGCTCTGTAAAACAAAGACCACTCCCTCCAACCTCCCAGCTGCTTTCTATAAAGATGGCTCCCTCATCAGGAAGCAGCCTACAGGTCACATGACCATCCAGCATGTTTCCAGGTCTGATGAAGGCCTCTACAAGTGTGACATCAGCGGTCATGGAGAGTCTCCATCCAGCTGGATCACTGTCACAGGTGACACACTCACCTGTCTGTGTTTCTGCAGCTTTCAACATTCACAATGTGACGACAACTTAATGACTGTGTTTGCTTTATTTTAGGGGAACACACCACCACACCTCCACCTACATCCACACCTCCACCTACATCCACACCTCCACCATCACTCTCTCCTCCTGTTCTCTCTGTGTTGTCATCTGTTGGATCAGTGTGTGTTGGGGTTCTACTGGTGTTACTGGTTCTGCTGGTGAGGCGATGTGTCCACAGGAAACCTGAAGGTGAGACTCAGACTTCCTGATCTTTCATGTCTGAGTTTGTTCAGTCGAATAAAGTTCACATTCAATATGATCACAGTCAAACGTTCTAACATGTAATCTCTGTTTAGATAATTAATCTAAATGGATCATCTTAGCAGAACAAGACAAAGCTGGAGAAGATGAAGTCATCACTGACATCATGTGCAGTATAATCAACATATCAAAAAGTCAACAAGAGCCAATCAGAGAAATCCGAGGTAGTGGGCTCTTTTTTTCATCATAACAAATTTTTACGCAGATTTTATCTTTTGATTTTACACACACATTCTTTCATGTGCAGACTTCACAGCTTAAATGACATTTTCTATCTATTTGCCGTAGATTTCAATAAAACTTCCCAAATATCTGTTTAGAGGCGTTGCCAGGCAGGACACTGAGTGGTTAGATTTGCTTTTAGAAAGGCTTTAATGCAGCCTTACAATCTGAGATAATGTATTGAAAGTAGGAGTGAAGATAGTCAGGGAACTGCAAACATGTAACAATGTGGGTAAGCAAACATTTTCCTCCTCAGATTTAAATCTAAAAGTTAGTTTAATATGAAAATAAAATCAGATATAGGTTCATGAACACTTGCTTGTCATTATGATGTGTTGGGTTAAGAGGACATTCTGGATTATGTGTGATCATGTATTTTTATTTCAGTTTGTGTAAAATTGTGGATTGTTGAACAGTAAAATAAAGATTTTTATGATTTGACGCTTTCACAATAAATCGTTTATGTTTATAGATTATAAATGAATTTTATTTCTTTATGTAAAATTTGATCAGTTTTGTCAAATATAACCGTCTGTCTGTAAAGTCTCACATCCTCTAATCGCCTGAGCCAAGGTGTGAAACTGGGTGTGGGTCCCAATCAGCCAGAGTTTCAGGTGTGTTCATTGTGAAACCTGGCCCCACCTTATCATGCGAATTCCTGAGGGCAGATGGCCCAGGATGGCCCACTCACATCCTGGGCAAGCAACTTAAAGAAGTCCAGACGCTTTTCTTTGCAAGCTCCTTTGACTAAAGTCTCACACTGTACTTACTGTTGTTCACTGTGAGCTGGACTGTGTGTTTGTGGTCTGTGGTTAACTGAAGCTAACAGCTCTGCAGTCGTCCAGCATCCTGTTTCTGATAGAATGAAAACACTTCAGCTGCAGGTGTTTCAGCACAGAGCTGTTCATGTTAAACACAGGAAGGAACACGGAGACATCATTTGGAAAATGATTTCTTTAAACTCTGCTCACAGACCATCATGAATTCAAAGTGAATAATTTCATCAAGGACGTCTTTTTATAGTTTTATGATGCTAACATTTTATGATGCTAACATTTTAAATCCAGTCTTTCTCATTCTCCAAAATGAAAATTAGAATCTGGCTATAATAAAGTTTATAATTATCTTGTTCTTTATGGCATGTTGACCAGATACAGTCATCCTGCTGATGATTCTAGTTTACAGTAGTCTGAAGATAGTGAAGCCTCTCAACACAGTGTCTCTTGGTTTGGCCAGTAATAGTGTTGATGTTGTGAAGGTCTTTGCTCTGTGGTGAAGTGCATCAGTGTGCACTAAAAGCAGATGTTTGCAGCTTTGTGGTTGTCCTCTTTTCTCTTTCACAGAAACATCCTTCAGATTTATGTGGTCAGTTTCATAGCAGAGATGTTAAGATAAGAAAAGCGTGTGAAGCTCAATCTCTACACTGTGCAACATTATGAATAAAAACAACCTTTGCAATAATATGAAAGTCATACCGATTTTGTACAATGTCAAAGGTGTTTTATTTTGCAGAGAGTTACTCAGCTGCAGTCTACTCAGCAGTGAAAACTGAAGATATGAGTAATGGACGAACAGCCATCAGAGCCAGGAGGACCAGGTACAGCCGCTCTTTAACTTTAACTTTAAACAAGCTAGCTGCTCCCCCTGCTCACCATCATGCTAAGCTAAGCTAATATAATTGCATCATATCTCGAGCTCAGTCTGAACTGGGACTGTGTGTGATGCAGAGAGGTGGAGATTGTAAATAATGTAAGTAAGAGTGTAAATAAGAGAGCAAACGAGGTCTTGATTGAACTACAAATCTTTTAATCATGTTTTCTGTTGTTTGAACTGTGTGTGTTTGTGTTCAGACTTTAAACCAGAGCCAGACGTCGTCTACTCTTCACTGAAGTAGTCCACCAGTACAACCACTGACGTCCAGCTGCTGGTCTCTAGTTGGTCTCCCCAGCACTTCAAACTAGAGGAGATCCACAAGTTAATAATATATATATTTTTAATATGTTTTTATTTAACTTGTATATGTTATTTTATCTTATCTTTTACGTGAATTTGCTCTAAAATTTCAAATGTGAACAGTAAATGTTAAAATGTTCTGGTGACTGTGGTTCAGATGGTAATTTGATTGGTAGTTTGTCAGGTGATTCTTGGGCAGGATACTGAACTTTGAGCTTCCCCCAATGCATGCATATGTGTGTGTGTGTGTGTGTGAATATTACACTATTTATCCTTGCAATAACGTATGTGTGAATGAGACTTGCAATAGAAAGTGAAAGTGCTTTGAGTGTTCCTCTTGCGTGTTTTCCTCATGTGTTTCTGTGAGTCTAAAAAGATTTAAAACGGAAACTTAAATAAACATCAAACCACACCAGACTGAATTTGTGAATTCATGTGAATCAGAACCGACTTATTTTTCGACCACATCTCCTGAACCACCAATCTCCTGTTAAACCGCTCACCATTGAACTTTGGAATTACTAATAACTTTTAAATTCTGCTGCCATCTGCTGGTAAATCTAAGTTTTACAGCAGAGCAGCTGCTTTATAAATGACAGCAGTTTAACAGCCAAACCTCCAGCAGGCGACATCAACCAACTTTGCACTATGGTTACATTTTACTCACACGCTAAAGAAGAGTTTCAGAAACTTAAATATGCCACATTTTAAATTGGTCCTTCGATGCATTATCCAGTAGGCAAGGACATAAAGGTCAAAAGCTGATGAAAAAGGGATAACGGCATGACACGCTGGATAATGGAGGACACTGGCAAAAGTAAAACCACAGAAAAATTAATCAGGAGAGATAAAACTCAACATGGTTATCACTATTTTTTCTCTTAGTGTAGAAGTGAAAGAGGAGAAATATCCATTGCAATGCCAAAGTACTAGAGGGGACACAAGGCGAAAGCTGGTCTTTAAATCCGCTGCAGTAAAGAATTTAAGGCAAACAGGTAACAAGGTCAACAGGAGAGACTCCGCCTCTGGGCAGGGCCAAACAAGGGAACCAGACAACCTCAATCTCTTATTCACCTGCAGGAGTGGAGAGAGACAGAAACAGATATAAGGAGGGAGAAACAGCAGATGGCCATGACAAGAACAACATAGATACCTGCTATCACACTCACAGATTTTCAGCTTCCTTTATCAGATTTTAAACTCAGGGATTCTGTGATTCTTGAAAAATACCACCATCTTTTGGACATTTATCGCACTTTAAATGAAGAAGCAATGTCTGCTGTAACATCTGCATCTCTCTGCCTGACTTTACTGTCTGTCTGCCTCTTGTTTGTCTCTGCAGGTGAGATTGAATTTCTGATTGATAAAATAATACCTCTTTAAGAATTCTGTTCATGGTTTAAAAAAGTGTGTTTAACTGGCCTGTATGACCTGCCAGATATGCCTAAAGTTAAAGAGTTAAAGCTTAATTCCGACTGTTCCTGCTCCAGAGCAGTTTCAGCAAACACTGTGATTCACAAAGAAATGTGGCTTTCTTCCAGGAGGAGAGCTGAGTCGTTTAACAGCATTAACACTCTGTTTACCCGAGCTTGTCCTCTCCTCCTGCTACACCTGCTTCGTTTCCTCATACCTACAGGTCATGTCAAAGTTCACATCAGAGCACATCTGATATCTGCTTATCTGCACAAGTTTGTGTTTTTCAAGCATAACGAGTCAGGTTGAATCAGTTCTTGCACAGCAGTCTGTCATTAGCACAAGGATGGGTGCAGTAATCAGTTGGCAAAAAAATAATCTTTCATAAAAGCTTCTCATTGGGACAAAAAAGATCTTTATTTTTGAACTAACTGCATGACCTTACCTTTCACTATTCACAGAAAAGTGTCACTGTCATTGAATTTCAAACAGCATTAGTAGCTAGAACAGATATTTAAAAATGTAAAACTTGAATTTAGTAGACTTCGCTGCAAGATTCCAGATTAATGCTCCATTATCAGTCGTTTGAGTGAAGCATAAATTGCTGTTCTGAGCTTTACTGCCTACCTTTGCAAGCTAGATTCATTAGGATTCCCTTGCAAAGCTAGGCCATTTGGATGGAGGTCATCAACTTTTCTTCTTGATCAGGCCCAGTGAGCACTCACTTTTCACATAAAAAAGAGAGTTGTTGGACTCATCATTTCACTCTTCTTCCACATACAATGGATGTGACCCCAAACACAGAAATGGATGGTTGACCACTTAGTGCTGTGCACCAGTGCATAGTAGACCTCCTCTGAAACTTGATATTTGAAATATGACACAACATTAAAAGCTGATTTCAAATCTAAAACTATCCCATTGGCTGATCAACATGGGTAAGGGAATTATATTAGTTGGTAGCCTGATTGAAGAGAAATGTATTTAAATGAATGTGCCCCTTGTGTTTGTCTGAAGCAATTTACAGTAAAAAGCTCACTTATCTCGCAGTAGCTCCTAACTGTGTAGTGACTGGTTTTACTTGCATCTCTTTAACCACTCTGTTGTTTCCTCTTTCAGACCAGAAAATCATCATAGCTGTGCCGGGACAGACGGTCACTCTGCCATGTCGAGCTCCAAACAGCGGCAACCCCATCATAGCTGCAGAGTGGAGCAGAGCTGACCTGGAGCAAGAATATGTCCTTTTTTACCGGGACGATAAGCTTGATACAGAAGAGCAGCATCCGTCTTTTAAGAACCGGGTGGATCTGCAGGACAGACAGATGAAGGATGGAGACATGTCTCTGATTCTGAAGGATGTGACGACTGATGACTCGGGAGCATACGAGTGTTACGTGGTCCAGAGAGGAGCGAACCGCAGGAAGAGAGCCAGTCTGGATAGTGACCCCATCAGCACCACCTACCTGACTGTTGTTCCTCCAAGTGAGTTGGTAGAGTTTAGTTTATTAGTAGAGTTGAAGCTGCTTCCTGGTTGTTGATGTCTGAAGTTTTTTGAGTTAAACATGTAGCAGAGGTCCAAAGCTTGGATCTTTGTGCCTTGTATTTCCTACTGGCTGCAGCCTGTAGAACATAAGTGGACAAACATATGTTCTTCTTAGATGGCCACAGTAACTTAGACAAAGTTGGTAAAGGGCTACATGTTGAAGAACTAGTTAAAAATAAACATGATACTTTTTTTATTTTTTTTTTTTGGCTGCTATAGTGATCGGTTAGTCCTTTAACCTCTCTGCTCTGTGTTGTTTTGTCTTTCAGGCCAGAAAAACATCACAGCTGAGTCTGGACAGAACGTCACTCTGACATGTCGAGCTCCAAACACTGTCCTCATACCAGGTGTAGAGTGGAGCAGACGTGACTTGAAGGCACAATATGTGCTTTGGTACTGGGAAAAACAATTTGTTCCATATTACCAGCATCCATCTTTTAAGAACCGGGTGGATCTGCAGGACAGACAGATGAAGGATGGAGGCGTGTCTTTGATTCTGAAGGATGTTACGACGGCTGATAGTGGAACATACGAGTGTTGTGTCGTCCATGAAGTAAGAGAAGGAAGAAAGTTGGCCATTTTAAAGACTGAGCCCATCAGCGTCATCCACCTAAAGGTTATTTCACCAGGTAAGTCAGTGGAATTCATTTTGGCTTTGGACGCATTCAGTTATTGTCAGAGTTGTTTGGCTGTGAACTGATAACTCAAAATGCATAAAAAGATGTTGCCTGTGATCAGAGGTGAAGCTTGTGTATACCTGACACCTCACACCTATTTCTCACCTGCAGGTCAGCCAGGAGGACACGGAGAGGATGGGGCTGTTGGACTAACAGTTGTTATTGTGCTTTCTATTGCTCTTTTTGCAACTATAATATACTACATAAAAATGATAGAAAATACAGAAGGAGAAAAAAACAGCACTTCCCAGACGAGCAGCAAGCTGAAACGCTCCACTCGTGTCACTCGTCCCACCTTTCGTAACAAAAAGACAGATGCTTCCAAGACAGATGTGAGTTCACAGTGACGGGAATCCAGCAGACAGTAGTCAGCTGTAAATGTCTAACTTATCTTGAGTTTGTTTTTTCCATCTTTGGAGTTTTTCTGGTTCGGATTGGTGGCGTTTGGGAGTGGGTACGTCTAGTCTGCAAATAGTTAGAAATCAACCATCATAATAATAAGTTAAAATGACAGTTTTCATCGTTTTCCTTTGGGGGACACGGAAATGTCTTTGGAGCGCCTAAATGTTTTTCTATGGAGGAAAAGAGTTGTGTTTGTGAAGATCATGAGAACATTTCTGTAGTGAAGTTACCTGTTTTATCAACTTTCTTCATCAGTTTTGATGCATTTTTTTGTGCCTTTCCCCAGTTTATATTGATTGTGTTATTTTATTATTAATAAAGTGTGAACATGTGCTAATGTTGAGTGTGATTTCATAAGTCCTGCTGTGAGGTTTTTGACTGTCTGTGAAGATGCTGGCTCACAATGAAAACTACACTCGTCACTCATTGTAAAAAAAATTATTTATTTAGGATTACTTATATATTATATTATGTGATATATTTATTACTCTCATTTCTTTCAGATCACAAAACCATGAACAGAAAAAAACCTGTGATAAGAGCCTGGATGAAGGGGCAAAGTCAGCACTTTTCAGTTGCAGTGAAAATAAAACAAACAAACAAAAAGAAAGAAAATTGAAAAAAAGAAAAACCCACCAATGATAAAATCTACCTCTGTTACCTTTCTGGCACTTAGGCAGTTAGACATTATTTAGATTCCTACAGTTTACAATCTTGAGATCAAGGTTTAAAGCAGAAAAAAATGATGCAAGTATTTCCATCACAGTCGGATTAAAATCTGTTCACTGTAAAAAAAAAAAAAAAAAAAAGTAAGTATTTGGGGAGGTGAACCTGAACCACTAGGTCAGTTCTGATAGATCAGAGAGTTACTGGATCTTATCTGACATCTGTTTCTGCCTGGTTACAGTTGATGAGTAAGAGACAAAGAAAGGTGTTTTGCCGTTTTTTTTTGTCAAACTTGTTTTGTGGACTCCCGCATGAAAATACTGCTTAAAACAATTAAAGGAGCACTTTAAAAATAGATCAGACGTCAAAGCTCATGCTAGACAGGTATATGATATGGAGTGGGTAGCGTGTTAAAAGGGATGCCACATAGTTTCATGGAAATGAAACTTATCTAGTAGACTGAACTTAAAGAAACATCAAACATCAAGGTGAAAGGATTATGTGGAAGGCTGGTCCATTTTTCAGTAACTCATACTGGTGCTCAGTTTGTATGGCTCCCATGTGCTTGTATGTCTACCTGACAACATCAGGTCATGCTAATGATGGATGGTGTCTCCTCCGAGACCTGGAATAAGGCATCACTGAGCTCCTCGACCATCTGAGGTGGACCGAAAATTTAATGTCACCGAGGTGTTCAATTGGATTTTGAACCGGTCAGTGGCATCAATTTCTTCAGCCTTCAGGAACTGCCTGCATACTCTTGCCACATAGCACTGGGAATTATTGTGCACCAGGAGGAACCCAGGATCCAGGATATGCCAGACCATCACTGACCAACAACCAACTGCCAACCTGTGTAGGGTCCAGGTATAGACTCGTGCTACCAGCAATGACACTGACCCCAGCCAAATGAAAAACTAGTAAAAAAAAAATCAGAAAAGATGAGGGGGGTTGAGTTGCCTGATTGTTGCTAAACTCTGATTTAAAAAAAGACTGTATCCGTTTTTAAAGTTTAGTATTTTCCCATCTGTCCATGAAATGTTAAGTGGTGAAAAAGAAAAAAGAAATTCTTTGTGGCACAATATTATCAGGATCAATAAAAATAAAATATGCATATCAGTGTCACTCCACAGTGAACTGATCATTAAAAATATTATAGAATATATTTTAAATTGTCCCACCGGGAGGAGGCCCCGGGGAAGACCCAGGACACGCTGGAGAGATTATATCTCTCGGCTGGCCTGGGAACGCCTTGGTATTCCCCCGGATAAGCTGGAGGAGGTGGCTGGGGAGAGGGAGGTCTGGGCCTCTTTGCTTAGGCTGCTGCCCCCGCGACCCGGCCTCGGATAAGCGGTTGAAAATGGATGGATGGATGGATATTTTAAAATAACTTTCATGTTTCTTGTAGCAGAAATATGTCGCTCTGCTGTAATACACCAAGATTACCAACAGATGGCGGAAGACTTTAAATGTGAATCTGCATCACTAGCCTCAGTGGGAGTTTACAGAGTGTGTGGGCTTTGTGCTGACTCAGGAAAAAGGAAAACACGATTTAAAAAATATCTTCAGGCTCAGTTTGAGTCACAAGCTGATGAGTTTTTGAAGTTTGTCAGACACCGAATCATCTCAGCTCTCTGTGTTCATGTTAAACTACTGAGTGAATCTCCGTGGAGGAGGGGCATTTAAAATACAAACATCCAAACAGCGATCTCTAAACTGATAGCCATAGTTTTACTCTGCTTCCTGTTACACCACATGACTGGAATTAGTGCAACTGTCAAATATAATGAAATTATAAATCTAAGCTAACATGTTCAAGTGGTTACTTTCTTTTTTTATGAAATAAAAGTCAAAATTATGACTTTTTAGTCACATAAAACTAGATCGTGATCATGAAATTAATTTAAATCAAGCAATTAGCTAAAGGTTGAAAAATCTGCCATCTTAGTTTGTTTGTGTTGGTTAGTTTCTAAGTGACACACACAGTTTCTGTGCAGTTTACATAACACACAATGACAGGATTACACAAAGGCTTTCCTAAACTCACTTCACTGAGTTCACTGACTATAGTGCCAACACTCAGGACTTACTCCAGAACTTTCACATTACAAATCTTACACCTTCCTTCATTAATGAGCTTTTAATGTGAAAGTACCCCAGCAAAAAGCAGCATGTTTAATAGAAATGTCTGTACAGTGGTGACTCTGTTGTCGTTGTTCTGATGAATCAGAGTTGTAAATATGAGCCTGTGTGTGTATCTGTGTTCCTGTTGTAAACAAGAAATGTGCAGGTAATGAGTCAGCTGCTACATCTTGACACACCAATCTTCTATTCTAGGTCAGGTTTTGTTTATTAAGGAACACACCCAGCTCTTACTTCTAGTTCCCCACCCAAACACAACACTGGATCCGGCCCTGACTCCTGCTCATGTTGCTGAAACACTTCTTGATCATTTTAAGGAACAGTTCAAACTTTCACGAAACAGATTATAACAAACTGAGAAGTGCTGAGAGTCACAGCCAGGTGAGCTGTAAGGGTTACAATGAAAAACTGATGGCCTGTCATGCTTCTGTCTTCAACTGTCACTCAAAGATTCAAAGAATGCAGGGGAATCTCTGCATACCAGGAAGAAGCTGAAAAACAGGATCTCAGGGCTCAGCTCTGAAACACTTCCATCACTCTGACTCCACCTTTCTCAGAATCCATTCATAGAGAGCAGCTGAAGGCATCCACCCACCCGCATACACCTGGTAAAACTCTCAATTCCTTTCACTTTATCTGATAAGTTGTAGTTTACTGAGGTTTTTATCTCTGGAAATATTCACATCATTCTAGGTCATCTGTGTGAAATGCCTGCTGTAGCGTCTGTGTCTCTCTGCTGGACTTTACTGTCTGTCTGCCTCCTACTCGTCTCTGCAGGTGAGATTAAACTCATTTTATACCAAACAGGATTCCCTCATGTTTTGAACAGCCTCTGTTTCTGGACTCTCCTAAATCATGTTGTATTAGGGCAGTGAAACACATCTGGAATGGGGTTTTGTTGCTGTGTATCTATTGCTTTCAATATATTTGTTTCTAAGATCCAGTACAGTTTTACTGTTATGTTTATGTGCACAGTTAAAAGACAGCATTTTTATAATGCAAATATCTTTGGTTCTTTTTTCTTGTTTAGATGTATTATATTGTTTTAGTACTGCGTCATCACAATACATCAGTTGGTGTATGTTCTGACTGCATGAGTAAAGTAGCTCCTCTATTTTATTCTATTTAGCTAAGGTTAAGGACCAGTCAGATCTCAGCTGGACATAGAATCAAACCTAAATCAAAAATTATTTAAGGTCTTTTTTCAAGAACAGATAACCAGCAGATGAGGATCCAGGAACATAGATAATAAAAACTCTACCTGCTACACTCGGTTTTTATCTGACTCTCGCGGCCTCTTTTTTTCATTTCCTCATACCTGAGATTGTTTTTCCATACCGTGACATACCACTGCATACATACCAACCTCGTCTAGTCACAGAAGGTATGCCGTGTCACATCTTATAGACCTCATTGTACCATATCACCCTATTAGAGCACTTCGCTCTCGCTCTGCAGGCCTACTTGTTGTTCCTAGAGTATTTAAAAGTAGAATGGGAGGGAGAGCCTTCAGTTTTCAGGCCCCTCTTCTGTGGAACCAGCTTCCAGTTTGGATTCAGGAGACAGACACTATCTCTACTTTTAAGATTAGGCTTAAAACTTTCCTATGGATCACTCATTGTTTCTTCTTCACTCAATATGTCTGTGAAGCATCTCAGTCATCCAGGTCATGGTAATCTAAGGAGCTTAGAAAGAAAAGCGACTGGACCTCTTTGCGTTTCTTGAAGACGTTTCCCCTCTCATCTGAGAAGCTTCTTCTCAAACATCTTCAAAATCTCAAAGAAGTCCTTTCACTTTCTTCCCAATCTCCTTACTTCATTTACTATGTGTTTGTACACCTCTCTGCATTTAAGCATTTGTTACTATTAATCTCTGGCTCTCGTCTGTAGCATGTCTTTTGTCCTGTCCTTCTCCCCTCAACTCAAATTAGCCGCACCTCCCTGAGCCTGCTTCTGCTAGAGGTTTCCCCAAGTTAAAAGGGAGTTTTTCTTTCCCACTGTTGCCAAAGCGCTTGCTCACAGGGTGGTCGTCTGATTGTTAGAGTTTCTGTATTATTAAAGTATCTTTAACTTACAATATAAAGTCCCATGAGGTGACTGTTGTTGGAATTTTTGGCTATAAAGATGAAATTAAATCAAATTGAAATGAACTGGATTAAAATAGAGCCACCTCTGTGCCAATGAAAACTGGAACTTTAAGTTCAAAACAGTGCATTAACTCATGAATTTCAGTTCCTTGTACAGCCCCCTGAGCTCTCTGCTCTGGTCTCTGTCTCACTGGATGCTGTTTTAGTTACTTTAACATCTCGGCTATGTGTTGTTTCCTTTTTCAGACCAGAAAAACATCACAGCTGAGTCTGGACAGGACATCAGTCTACCATGTCAAGCTCCAAACAACAAAACCATCAAAGGCGTTGAGTGGATCCAACCTGAACTGGAGCAAGAACGTGTCCTTTTTCACTGGGATGAAAAAGTTATTCCAAGCAACCAGCATCCATCGTTTAAGAACCGGGTGGATCTGCAGGACAGACAGATGAAGGATGGAGACGTGTCTTTGATTCTGAAGGATGTGACGGTTAATGACACTGGAACATACGAGTGTCATGTCCTTGTGAGGGGAGGGAACCGCAGGAAGAGAGCTCATCTGAATACTGACCCCATCAGCATCATCACCCTGAGTGTTGTTGATCCTCCAGGTGAGTGAGTAGAGTTGAGTGTGTGTGTGATCAGAGGTGAAGCTGCTTCCTGGTTGTTGATGTTTGTTTCTAAAGATGTTGTTGATGAGACTTTGTAGAAAGCAGCTGGTCTGAGTGATGTGATCAGAGTGCAGTAGATAATGTCTGACAGCAGTTTGAAGAGGAAATGGATTCTGTTCTGTTCTTCACTCATCACCTACCTGACAGCTGACACCTCACACCTGTTTCTCACCTGCAGGTCAGACAGGAGGACACACAAAGGATGGAGGGAAGATGGTTGGAGGTGTTGCTCTGCAAGTTTTTGTTGTACTTCTTGTTGTTGTTAGCTTTGTGATTTTACTAGAATACAAAAAAAGACGAAAGCGCCAAAAGCGACCACGTCGTTTTTGAACAGCAGATTCAGTAATGTTAAAACCATCTAATCCAAGGATGTGAATCTTATATTTAAATGTACACAGTTTCCCCACTAGGGGGAGCCAAGGAATTATAATCAACACAACTGGAAGAATGCATAGGAACAAGAGGCAAAAGGAAGGACTGAAGCCAAAGACAGACACATGTAAAACTAAATGAGGACGTGGAAACATAAACATGATACAGAAACCAAAAAGTTACGACTGTGGCTTGAACACGTAACTTCCAGAACCAGAACTTAGAATAAAAACAGAGTCAGGAACTGTGACAATTACTGTCACAGTTGTTTCCTATTCTTCTCAACAATTTTATTAACATTTTTCGCCCACATTCCTGTTTTATTTCCATGTGGGTTAAGTTGTTATGTAGACCAAGGTCATTTAAATTAATGAAGATGAGCTAAATCCTCTGCTCTGTTTGGTGATTGTTTTAAAGCTTAGTGTGAATGTTTTTGTGGGTTTTTATTTGCTGTGTTTGTCATGTACTTTTGTTTTTGTTTGTATTTTATTTATTGTTTTATACAATAAAATGTTTTACTGTGAGAAGTTTGACTTTCGACAGTGAACAAAGTGAAACAGTGGTGAGAACGAGCACAGAGTTCTTTGCAATTTGAGTCATCCTTTATCATGTACCAGTTTGAAGTTTAAGCTTCATGGTATCATTGCAGTGCGGTGTGCTTGCTGTTACTATGTACCTACAGTGTTGATTTAATGCAGAAGCACAAGTTTTACGTTGTGGGGTGAAGTCTTTATGTGCTACTGGAGAGCAATAATGGTGGCAGGTGGTTTTTAAATCTCTCTGTCAGCCACATCTGCATCTAATCTTGCTGCAACACAGAAGACTTACAGCAACTGGTACAAGTGAAACAGATGCAGCTCAACTGTTAAAACTAATGAGATGTCGGGTTCACATGAAGTTGAGGCAATCAGATTTGCTTTGAGTTAAAGCTGTCCGTCAAAGCCAAAGGTGGGAAAAGAAAAGGATGAAAACTTTTCTATTGTTGCTTTGATGCACATAGTCAGCCTCCTGAAGCCCATTTACAAAGACTGTGAACCACTGAAATATGGATATATAAATGTGACTGACTCTGACTTACTTTTGAAGTTGAACTTTTGAAGTTTTAAATAGTCCTTTTGAGTTATGGAGAACGATCTTTGCTCTGGGTTCTGATGACTTTTTTTGTTGTTGTTGTCGGTTAAAGTCAGCAGCTTTATTTTGAACATAAAACAAACATAAGACAAAATGACACAGGCTATGCAGAAACTACAAACTCACTAACAGTGAGAACGTGTTGGCTAAGGAGGAACCCCTTAAACGCACAAGGCAGACAGCATGAAGGGAACACGACAAAGATAGACACGAGGAGACACCTGGGAATAAGATAAGAGATAAGATAAGATAGAACTTTATTAATCCCTCGGGTGGGTTCCTCTGGGAAATTCGATTTCCAAAAAAGCACAGCACCGACAGAAGTTACAGAGTTACAGAATGTTATATATATATATATATATATATATATATATATACACACACACACACACACACACACACACACACACACACACACACACACACACACACACGCACACACACACGCACACACACACACTCACACACACACACATATATATAAATACAGAGACAATATAAATAAAATATACGAAGGGGATAAATAGAATAAATAGGAATAAAAAATAAAAATAAAAATAAAAATAGAATAGACGAGGAGTGAGGGAATATCAAAATAAAACAGGTATAACTCTGGCTGTTTTATTTCTGGTTTCCTGCCTCATCATGGACTTCATGGATTTCAGCTAAAAAAAAAAAAAAAAAAAAGTTACTCTGAAGGTTGCAGTTGTTACATTTTTCAGAGTAAGTTAGTAAGGGTTCTTAAAATATGTGTGCTGGTCAAAGGGTTTTTCTGATATCCACTCCTTAGGATGTGCCACTTTATGACTAAAGGTAATCGGACTGAATGCAGGCTGCTGCTGGACACAGAAGGGTGACATCATTTCCATTTGTCACTTGCATCTGTACTGTAAAAAAAACAAAGAAATTAAATCCAGTTCCAAAATAATGGGAATAAAATAAAAATAAAATAATCAGATCGTTGGCTGATCTGGGGATCTGACGATCAAAATTAGCTAATAATCTTAAGTGAGTTAAATCATGTCTTTCATTGTGCACGGTTTCAGTGTGAGCTTTATTTGTTCTCTGTGAGACTTTGTACTTGTTTGTGTTCATTACTGATAACATTTCAACAATTATTAGTGTGCTGTGACCTTTTTGGCCATCTTTAGAAACTGACTCATCGTGTCATTTTTTTCCAATGAAATGTTTTCCTGTGAGAAGTTTGATTTTTAGCTGTGAACTGAAACAGAGAAAAGAATATGAACAGACTCACATGTGCTTGGAGTTATCCTGCATCACTGTAACAGTTTGAAGTTTAAGCTTCATGATACTGTGGAAATACACTATGTTTGCAGTTACTATGTGCCTCCAGTGTTGACTTAATGCTGAAGCATAAAAGTTGTTTTGCTATGGGATGTAGTGTTTATCTACCAAGTGTGACTGGAATACAATAATTATGGTTACAGGGTGCAGCTGAGTTGTAACTGGAAAATACTAACTGGGAGGTTCCTGCAGTCAGCTATGACTGAGCTCATGATCAGATCTTAAAGTATTTTGTCTCATCTTCATCTCAGCAAGTCATCAGCCAGGTCTAACGTGACTTACAGCTGCTGTCAGGACCAGATGTGACTCAAATGTGGTGGTCAGAGGGCCCGGTGGCGCCAGTGTCCAGCAGCCTCGCCTCTGTCAGTGCGCCCCAGGGCAACTGTGGCTACAATGTAGCTTGCCATCGCCAGTGTGTGAATGTGTGTGTGAATGGGTGAATGACTGAATGTAGTGTGAAGCGCTTTGGGGTCCTTAGGGACTAGAAAAGCGCTATACAAATGCAGGCCATTTACCATTTACCATTTAAATGTTACGTTCATCACATCAGACGGCTCACATGAGTTATTGTTGACAAAGGGAAAAAGCTGGAAAAAAGAAGGAAGATACATTTCCTCATGTTGCTCTGACACACACACACACACACTCAGGCTTTTTAAATAGCTCACTTAAGGCTTTTAACCACTAAAATGTGGATATTTGAATGTGGCTGACTCTGACCCCCCTCCACATTTGGAGTCTGAAACAGTCTTTTAAAGTTAGAGGCAACAATGTTGTGTTACTTCCAGGTTCAACTCCATTTAATCCAGAGTTTTATTTTATTTTTTGTGACTTTTCTTCTTTTTAGCACATGCAGGTAACATCAGCAGCTTTATTTTGATCACAAAAAAGATTTCCCATCTGCTTCAGAGAGCCAAACTACGGAAAACGAATAGAGCAGATACAAACTGATACTTAAATCTGAACATTTTCAGCTGACGCTTTGGAAATTACATGTTCCCAAAATCCTAAAAGTACTGTTGCTTTTAGAAGAAGACCTGGTGGATAGTTTGTCTTTTCTCCGAGGAAAAAGAATTCCTCTTAAAACTTTCGAGAAGGTGGAACTGAAACTCAAAATACATGTTTCCATTTGTTGTTAAATGAGGTGGAAATATTTATTAGCTTTCACTGGACGTGAAGTCTGTTTTATGAATTTTTTTTTGCATCAGATGGATGAGAACCATGTCAGAAATGTTGGAATAGACTATGTGCACGTTAGCATATGCTACTTCCGGTGCGGAAACTCCTGTCGGGAGCTTTGTTTCCGGTGTCCTATTCGCGGCTGGTTTACGGTCCAAAACAAGTTAAGCAAGTGAATGAATCAAGCGGCGATTTACATTTCTATAGATGTTTTGGGCATTTACCCAATATATCTGTAAATGATGTTCATCGACTTGTGATAAATTTCCCCGCGCCTTAGGGCAAAAGAGAAAAGGGATTCAAATGTTATATTTCTCAGCTGTCCCTCGTTTATCGCGGGTGTTATGTTCTAAAAATAACCGGCGATAGGTGAAATCAAGTAGCCAATTTTATTTTTTGACGGTGCAAAACGTTACGTTGACATCGTGGACATACAGTACTGCACTTCAGAGTCACACTGCTAGCGATCGATGCAGCGATTCTGTACAGGAGAGACGTCACAGAAGAGATCGTCTGCAGCGATCAGGATGCAGGACACAATGTGACATAAAAAAAAGCATGCAAACTTGCACTAAAAAATCTGCGAAACAGCGAGGTGAAAGGTGAACCGCGTTATAGCGAGGGACCGCTGTAATTTTTAAGGTAAGTCACAACATACCCTTCATACATACTAATGTATAGAAACATTTACCAGCAATCATTCATTTTTTTGTGTGGCTTTTTTCACGGTTTGTTAACATGCTGTGTAGGTGTGTACTTGAATAGCTGATCTCGACATAACGGGGGAAACATCTGGTTTGACTATTCTTCACCTGTAGTTTGAATGCTGAACATTTGCCTGTTTAAATCATAATAACTGTCACTATACAGAGATGTGCTTCTGAATGTGGACGATGTGTCTTCTGCTGTAATGATGCAGTTCTGCTTGTGTTGAGTGATGTAAACAACTGATCGCTCTAAACGCTTTAAACGTCAAAACTGATCATTAGATTTTTTATGACACAACAGTGGTGAGTGTTCCCACCTTCTGCTCTTTGTAACTTAACGCGAGCTTTCTGTTTTTGAGTTTTGGACATGATTGTGGAGGATATCTTTGCAGTAGCGATTGACCGCAACGTAAAGCTACCGGAAATGTACAACCCCACATCCGGTCTCAAACCAGGAAGTTAGCATTTTCTCGTGCACAGGGTCAATAAGCCAACATCTTAATGTGGCAGCATGAGGGCAGAAAACAGGTGAAGTTGATGTTGACAATGCAACATGGGGAGGAAGTTACACCCCAGGAGAGATTACAATAGCCAGTGCAAATGTTGCAAGAGTTAGAAAAAGGCACACAGGCTCGTTAGCAGAGGTGAGGTAGGTCAGTTTAATTAAAACAGCGTTTATTAGACAAAATAACTGAATGTAGAGTGCAGAACAGAAACTTCTTCGGTAGCAGGGCCAGCAATACAGAAACGTGAATCATGACACCTTGTTAGCCAACATCAATTAAAGGAACAAGGTTCGCTGCAATGATACTGCCCTAGTTGAAATAGCAGCTCAGTAAAATATTTTAAAAAAATGGGGGAGATCGGCCACTACAGGAAGGAGTGCCCAGGGGGCCACCAGTTATTCACCCGTGTAGTACACTCACATGCATCAGAGGGAATTCCACCTAGACTCCACAACAAGCTGCTGTGCCTCCACTAAAGCAAAATGAAATACTCCAAACTGCTGAGTAAATGACAAATAAAAGAACAAACACACACACTCGAAACAATCCCACATGCACAAAGCAACAAGACAGCAGCAGCGTGTAGGCCACCCTTTAACAGTTACACGAATCCGATCCGCAATACTAAAAAAACCCTCTAATATTCTCCACCTTGAACAGGAATGAGTGCAAATTGCCACGACAGGAGTAAGCCACAGCTGTTCCTTATAACCAGCCTCGGATTACCAACTAACGGGGTGATAAATGTTCACGTTGCGCTCACAGACACCATGCATGAACCAAACATCTGCCAAATCTGACCCACTCCATAAAGATCAGCCTGAGGATAAAACTGATCAGCTCCTTTTAAGCCTTTAGTGTTGCAGTTTGTCTCAGTGTAGTTTTCACCTGCTCTTGCCTGGAGCTGAATTCAGGTGCTTTGTTGGTTTCTATAGAACTGAATCAGCATGTTTCCAGTGAGACCTTGTTAGATTATAATATTATTTTATGCCATGTTATACCCCTAATTAAAGATTGTGAATTATTATGTAGTTTTAGTTTGCATTATTCTCCTGAGTTAGAAGAAGCTGATAAACTGATTTGCATTACATTAAACTGCTGACTTGTTGTGAATGAATGATATTGTTTTATGATGCATTATACTGCTGAGTTATAAGAAATACTGTTCGCAGAAGGTTATTGTCTTATTTGTCTGATTAGAAGAGAACAGAATATGCTGGAGTTTTCTGCCCCATCTCAGCAGGAGCAGATAAACAGGGAGCCAAGGTCGTAGCTTAGGCACTGTGTGAGAGAAAGCATGTGAATGTTTAGGCTTTTTATGATAAGGTGGAGGCACCAGAGGCTATAAAAGTTTGAGCAATGCTCCACCATTTTGAGATCTGAGACTGTCTGCATCAGTGTCCATCTCCCACGTGTGTGATCATTAAAAATCATCGTTTGACTCAACCCGACCGGACCAGTGTTGTTATTGTGTTTTTTTCTCTTGTCTCCATCCCCAATATTTTGAACTCGTAACAACCTATATGATTACCCGCAGCAAAAACTGATCACATTCACATGATGATAGTGCGATGATAGAGCCTGATCATTCAAACTTATGCTGCCATTGAACTGCAAACATTTCACCCCCCGGGATACCAACCGATCTCAAAGGACTTAAAAAGAAACAAAAAACTAGTCACATGACAATATTATCCAAAGGTTTAACTCTGTTTTATTTGTGGTTGTCTGTTTAATAAAAAAAAACGTTGTTGACTTTCAGTAACAGAAAGCCCCTCTCCATGCAGAAAAATAACAACTACAGTCTTAAAATAGCAGTTAAACTGAAAATCTTTCACTTACGCAGACTACCTGCAGCTCACTTCCCCTCAGCTAAACCACAGTCAGGTACAGGAAAAAAAATAACTCGTTTCCATTGACCTGAAGCATGATCACCACAAGCAAAGTTTCAAATATCCACAAGTTTCTTTGATTCCTTAATTCTGAGATTGTCACAGGTTTTTGCCAGTGAAGTACTGATGATCCTCCATGATTATAGTTGTTTTAAAAAATTATTTTCAGTGCTTTGTTACAATCAAAGTGAAAAAGGAGAAAAAAAAAGTTTCCCTTTGATGATAACCACAACAGTGGCATCCTGTCACAGAGGAAAAAGAGGAGGAGGGTTTGAACTGATGTAACTGTGAGCTGGTCAAAGTGTTGATCTGAAATCCTCCGAGAGTTAGGATGAAGCAAACATCTCTGCTGTGGCTGCTCTGTAAGTACAATGATTACATATCTGAAAAAACTAGAGACCCTCTATTTCTTCTAGTTTCTTGTTAGGTCTTTCTATGTCACAAACATCCAGTCTGGGTTTTTCAGAGGGGGAGACACTCTAACCCTAAAGAAGAAGGAAGACGGTCGACAAGAAATCTGAATATTTGATTAGAAATGCATGCAGGGCAGAAAAAATTATTTCTAGATTCACTTGTAACTCTCACACAGATATGTGACATGAAATGGGGATGCACAAGATCTTTAAGGACTTTTTTTTAAAAGAAACTGGTGAATAAAAACTTTGGACTCAGTATCCTGCGAATAGTTCATTCATTCATTTGTGTATCAATTTGGTGTTATAGATGGAGATTACAATAGTAACAGTACCATATTTTAATACAGATTGTGGTGGAGCCGAAACAGAAAAGTGCAAAAAAATAGAAATACTTAGACTAGCATGGGTGCAATCATGTTTCAGGCCCTAATGTCCAGCAGACATGCTCCAGTGTAAGCGATAAAAGAGAAAACTGCTTCCAATCTTTGTCTGTCTTATCAGTGCATAATTCAACCAAACCAATCATGCATGCATTTCCCAAATTCATTGTTTAGCATTTTCTCTGCTGTTTTGTTAAATCTTAAACTTTGTACTGATCTGAGTGTCATTTCTCTTTAGTTCTGATCTCACTGCTGAGCTGCACAACAAACCAAGGTCAGTAACCTTCTTCTGTCACAGTTTAAACCTGAAAATGAACTGTAAGTCCTCTGGTTCTGGATCCATGCCTTCATGTAAAATTATATAATTATTACATCAATTTAACCCTGGAGCTGCTGAAGGTTTAATCAAAAAATATAAAGTGCAGAGTTCCAGCTTTATTAAAAAATGCAATAACTTTTAATAAACTTAAAGCCATTTTTATAAATAGTTGTGCATCATTAGGTTTTTTTAAATTTCTTTCATATGGCTCATCGATATCCTTATGTGGGGCGATCGTGGCTCAAAAGTTGAGAGTTCGCCTTGTAACTGGAAGGTTGCCGGTTCGAGCCCCGGCTCGGACAGTCTCTGTCCTTGGGCAAGACATTTCACCTACCGCCTACTGGTGTTGGCCAGAAGGGCCGATGGCGCGATATGGCAGCCTCGCTTCTGTCAGTCTGCCCCAGGGCAGCTGCGTCTACAACTGTAGCTGCCTCCACCAGTGTGTGAATGGCTGGATGACTGGGTGTGTAAAGCTCTTTGGGGTCCCTAGGTGGGACTAGTAAAAGCGCTATACAAATACAGGCCATTTACCATTTCTCCCACAGGACTATCAGCTTAGTGATGATGACAAACTGACAGGACTTAGACCAGAAGACCAGATCAGGGTTTTGGCTAGTTATTACGGTTATTAGGGTGGAAATAGGAGTCTGTAGTTTACACCAACCAGTTTACCACCATTTTTCCAATCGCTGGCTGAACTCGATGGGCTTGTAGTCAGGATCACCATTTCTGCCCTAGGCAAAAATCAAAACCTTCCCCTGGCAGTTTTTCCTCATAGCTCTTAAAAGTGACTAAATCATAAAAATACATTCTCTTCACAGCTCGTCTGACTGTGAGTCCCAGCAGCTCTCAGTTCTTTAAAGGAGACTTTATGTTGCTGAGCTGTGAGGAGGACGACAGCTCTGCTGGATGGACTGTAAAGAGAAACACAAGCAGAAAACAAATGACAGAGTGCGGTTCTGGGTGGGGAATATTGACTAATTCTTCCTGTAGTATCAGCTACAGCACCACGTGGGACAGTGGAGTTTACTGGTGTGAGTCCAGAGAGGGTCCCATCAGTAACATGGTTAACCTGACAGTCACTGGTAAGCTGAGTGTGTGGAGTTAGTGTTGATGAAGCTGTGTGTAAATGGATGAAATGCTGTAGTTTGTCTCTGTGTTGAGGTGGATCAGTGATCCTGCAGAGTCCTGTCCTCCCTGTGATGGAGGGAGATGACGTCACTCTGCTCTGTAAAACAAAGACCACTCCCTCCAACCTCCCAGCTGCTTTCTATAAAGATGGCTCCCTCATCAGGAAGCAGCCTACAGGTCACATGACCATCCAGCATGTTTCCAGGTCTGATGAAGGCCTCTACAAGTGTGACATCAGCGGTCATGGAGAGTCTCCATCCAGCTGGATCACTGTCACAGGTGAGGAGCTTCACTCTGATTTCGCCTTATATTTTTATTTCCATCCACATGTTCACCTGAGCAGTTGGAATTCTCTCTGCAGGTCAAGCTACAGCCACGCCCACCAACTCTCAAATCCTGTCCACCTCCTCAGCTCCTCCCCTTATCTCCACCTCTCTCCGGGTTGCATTCCTGCAGCTCTTTTATCCGGTGATGTTCTGCCTGTACTTCATCTCCACTCTCCTCATGGTGTCTTCATACAGAAGCAGAGGCACAGGTAACATTCTGATGCTAACCCTCCCCAATTACCTATCAAGCGTCTTTCTTTTTGACTCCATTACAAAAAAATTATGATTGCTTCATCTGACAGTAAATAATATTCTCATCTTAATGACAGCAGCACCACAAACCCTTGATGAGCAGAGACTGGCTAAGGGCTGACAGCCATGGCAGACAGTTCCTGTTCCATCAGTCAGACAGCTGTTATTAGTTCGCTGTGACTGAACAATGCATGAAGTCACTGCTTTAATATAAAGCTGAAGTAATCCAAAAAATGCTTTCTATTTTACATTTGCCAACTGTGTGTGTGTTTCATTACTCTGCACTTTTGTACTGCTAACATTCATGGTTTCTCTTATTCAATAAAGTGTAAATGCAGAATTGGACTGAAATATCATGTTTGGTTTGTTTGGAACAGCATTCTTTTTTTCATATCACAGACAATAAAGTTTAGAATTAATTCTTTAAAAACAGAAACAGTCTAGTTGTAATCCTTAGTACAGACCATCTCTCGCCCGTATGGATCAGTTATTTTTTATTATTTCAGGCAATAAAAGATAACACCACAGCTGGACTGTGTTTGTGGATGACAGGCAATGGTGGGTGTTGTTGTTCGCGAGCAGGATCGTCTTTTTTTAGCCTGTGGTTAATAAAAGCGAACACCTCGCATGTTCTTGAGTTTCCTGTTTCTGGTGAAAAAGAGTCAGCTGAAAGTGAAGCTGTGGGGGTTTCACACATGATAAAATCTAAAATAATTGAACAGGTACTTTTTTTTTTTTAAGTTCGACTCCGTAACAAGAAAACATCCTTTTAATGAGAGTTCTCCTCAACTTACTTTTTGCTGTCTTAACTTTAGCATCAGTATTGACATTTGTAATAAAACTGTACTTTTATTTTGATAAACTCAACATTTATTTATGTTTTTTGTTTGTTTCTTTTGTTTTTTCACTGATTCTGACATTAACCAGCTGATAAAATCTCTGTAATCATCATGTCTGCATCACTGTTTGATTCTCTCACAACAAAAAAATAAATAAAAACGCGGAAAAATGAAGAAAAATGCCGTAGCTGCGGAAACATTTATCTGCAGCACTAATTTTGCTGCTGCATTTGATCCATTTTATACAAAGGATGTTTTAACAGTCTGCAGTAGCTGTATGTGTATAGTATGTAATATCTGTAAAGCATGGATCGATATAGAATGAGCCCAAAAAAGTGAAACCTGAGAGGAAATGCCTCAGAGCCCCATCTGTTTACATTAAAGCGCTAGTGGAAGGCAGCTGCATGTGACACTGAAAATTAAACTCTATTGCACTCTGTTACCTGAAGGAGTGAAAACAAACATAAGAATTGGGATACTTTCCCTTTACTTTCGCTTTCTTAAAATCAGGCTGTCCCTCATATATAAGATTAATGCTGAGAACATTTCCACAAAGGTGACTGAGAACCCACCTTGGAAATTCTAGTCAGTACAAAAAGGATTAATCAAGGGTAAAACACACATTTTGACTATTTTGAAAATATGAATTTGGTGCAGTAGATTTCAGAATGTGGTGTGTAAGTATTTAAGTAACCTTTAAGTAAGTAACATTTTCATTAAACCTGGGTTTGATGAAGAGAAACAACCCCACTCTAGTAAAGGTTGAAGAAGTGAAGCAACTTCTTTTACTCAAGAAAAAGTGAAGGCTCTGAAACGTACTCAAAGTAAAAAGTCGCTCCTTGAAGAAAAATTCTAAGATTTGAATAGCAACTATACGTTGTGCTATATTATTATAATATAAGATTAGTACATAAGGAAAAAATACAAAAATTATTCAAATTTAAATTCTAACTCTAATGAATGAACTTAGGAAACTTAGAAGACAACTAAATGGGCAACGCCACCTGGGAGGGGGCGGTTCCACCCCAAAAAATATTACATTATCCAGTGCAAAAGCACACATGCTCATTATTGACAAGGCAGAGGTGTGGTGAGTCAATTCAAATAAGTTTATTAAATAAAATAACTGAAAACAATACGGAGAGCAAGCAAAGAAAACAGCAAATTAAGTAGCAGGACATTTTTTTGAATTAATTTTAAATGTATTTTAATTTTTACTGTTTTACTAATGTAAAATGCATCTGAACAAAATGGCTAATGTGGTTGAAGACAGGCCACTTGGGGAGGCAATCTACAGGGAGGAGTGCCCATAGAGTGCTACCAGTTACTCACCCATGATGTCGCATTGCAATTCTTACTGCAACTTAAATGGGACTTTATACTCAAATCTTAGTGTTTGCACTCACACATATAACAGGGAACCTTACTTTCCTGAGGCTGATGAAGTCATTCCTCAAGTGTCAAAGTGAGTGTTGCTGAATGCCACTTGTAGTCAGGTTATCTATCTGTCCTCAGGTCATCCTTCTCTGCTCAGCGGGAGGAGACTTCATCTGGAAAAAGCTCTTAGAAATTTGAGAAAGCTCTGGATGCTCTGAATCCTGACTCTGTTTGTGTTTTTTGTAGATCACAAAACCAACAACAGCAGCAACGAGCACAATAAAAACACTCAGACTAACTATCAGTCCAACAGATCCCTCCTCTGTGTGTCCTCCTGTCTGACCTGCAGGTGAGAAACAGGTGTGAGGTGTCAGCTGTCAGGTAGGTGATGAGTGAAGAACAGAACAGAATCCATTTCCTCTTCAAACTGCTGTCAGACATTATCTACTGCACTCTGATCACATCACTCAGACCAGCTGCTTTCTACAAAGTCTCATCAACAACATCTTTAGAAACAAACATCAACAACCAGGAAGCAGCTTCACCTCTGATCACACACACACTCAACTCTACTCACTCACCTGGAGGATCAACAACACTCAGGTAGATGATGCTGATGGGGTCACCATCCTGATTAGCTCTCTTCCTGCGATTTGTTCTTCCTCGGACAACACGACACTCGTATGTTCCAGTGTCGTTAATCATCACATCCTTCAGGATCAGAGAGACATCTCCGTCCTTCATCTGTCTGTCTTGTAGATCCACTCGATTCTTAAAAGATGGATGTTGGTTGTCCAAATCAAAGTTCTTGTCTCGGTAAAAGAGGACATATTCTGTCCCGAGCTCAGGTCTGCTCCACTCTAAAACTATCATGGGATCGCTTTTGTTGATAGGAGTTTGACACGGCAGAATGACAGTCTGTCCCACTGTGATGGTTATTTTGACTGAAAGAGAAGAGCCGATATGCAGCAGAGAGTTAAAAAGGTCAACATTAAATGTGTCATTTGCACAGAACCGTCATGATGAGCTACAAAAAGAGACTGTGAAAAAGCAGACACGGTACACTAGGCACTCAGTGCTGAAATTTCCAACCCGGTATAGCAGGAGTCTGGATTGTACTTCATAGTGATTTGTTGGATTTGAATAGATTAGCACCACCTGCTGGCAGTTAAACTTACACATGCTTATCCATTTAACGCCTAGAAGAAGCAAAGCATGACGTTCATGCAGTGGAACTACACGGGTGAGTAATTGGTGGCACTCCTCTCTGTAGGTTGCCTCCTCAAGTGGCCAGTCTCCACTATTTTGTTTAGTTATTTTTACCAAGCTGTGATTGTTCTAGGGTAGCACTGTGGTAGTGAGTCAGGTCATTTTAATCAACTGTTGTTCATAAAGTGTTTTAATTAACGGTCTTGCCGTCTCAACCCTGCTTTTAGTTCTTCCTTTTTTTTTTCTTTTTTTGCCTGTCCCGTTTGGCTCTTTTGCCATCAGAATTATTGTCTAAAGGCGAAGAAAGATGCCCAACGGATTTACTTTACCAAATAGACCATCCCAGCCTTGCCGTAATGGTCTATTTGATTCACCTTTTATTGTTTATTTTATTTTTTATTTTCACTTGCTAGATACGGGACAGACTTGAATGAGGAAAAGAAAAGGGAGAAAGGAAGAGGGAAAAAAAGTTAGTAGTTCTTCCTAATAAATTTTGATTTGTAACATCCATGTCTCACGTCTGCTGTTAATAACGAGTCTGTGGGCTTTGGTAGCTAGGGAACACTCGGGATTGGTTATCCCGCATTCACGCCACCACATTATGTTTGTAGTTTTACAGTGCTTTCATTAGGGAGACAAATAAACCCTGCAATGACAACTGAAAGCTTTTGCCTCTCCATTTGAGGAACTGCCTATCTGCTAAACCAGGCATCTACATTAAGGTACGGGGAGGGCAGAATAGCCATATAATATAGGACATTTTAAATAATCTTAACGTTTTTTTATTCCATGGTCTCCCTCAATTGGCTGGTAGCCTTCAAGTTTTGCGATCCCGCTGTGCACATGCCTGCTGGTGTTTCCTGGCATCTGTGGGACTTTGCAAGATCAATTTTACAAAAACAGACTCGAATCTGGACCTAACTCACTACCAGAAAAAGCAACACCTCAACGTTTAGCAGTTATTTATTACAGTGTACTTTAAGTATTAGAGGTTATTATTCAATTCAATTCAATTTTATTTATATAGCGCCAAATCACAACAAAAGTCGCCTCAAGGCGCTTCATAGATACAGAGAAAAATCCAACAATCATATGACCCCCTATGAGCAAGCACTTTGGCGACAGTGGGAAGGAAAAACTCCCTTTTAACAGGAAGAAACCTCCGGCAGAACCAGGCTCAGGGAGGGGCGGGGCCATCTGCTGCGACCGGTTGGGGTGAGAGAAGGAAGACAGGATAAAGACATGCTGTGGAAGAGAGACAGAGGTTAATAACAGATATGATTCAATGCAGAGAGGTCTATTAACACATAGTGAGTGAGAAAGGTGACTGGAAAGGAAAAACTCAATGCATCATGGGAATCCCCGGCAGCCTACGTCTATTGCAGCATAACTAAGGGAGGATTCAGGGTCACCTGGTCCAGTCCTAACTATATGCTTTAGCAAAAAGGAAAGTTTTAAGCCTAATCTTAAAAGTAGAGATAGTGTCTGTCTCCCAAATCCAAACTGGAAGCTGGTTCCACAGAAGAGGGGCCTGAAAACTGAAGGCTCTCCCTCCCATTCTACTTTTAAATACTCTAGGAACAACAAGTAGGCCTGCAGAGCGAGAGTGAAGTGCTCTAATAGGGTGATATGGTACTACAAGGTCATTAAGATAAGATGGGGCCTGATTATTTAAGACCTTGTATGTGAGGAGCAGGATTTGAATTCAATTCTGGATTTAACAGGAAGCCAATGAAGGGAAGCCAAAACAGGAGAAATCTGCTCTCTCTTTCTAGTCCCTGTCAGGACTCTTGCTGCAGCATTTTGGATTAGCTGATGTCACGATCTGCGGAGGCAGAACGTGCGGTGGTGTGTGTGGTGGACCCAGGTGCGAACACACGAGAGTAGACTGGAGTAAACTTAACTGAAAGCGAGCCTTTATTGTGGCTGGTGACAAGGAGTGCAGACAAGGAAGAAACGCAGTGACAAACTAAACTATGACTAAACTGGGAAAGTAAAACTAGGAAAAACTATGAAGACACAGGAAACCATAACTATGAGTACTAAGACTGGCTGTGACAACATGGAGGGTGGGAACACAGACGACGTGACACAGACTACACGAAACACAGAGACTAAATACACATGAGGGATGATCAGGGGAAGTGGCCACACATGGGAGCACAGCTGACACACATGAACCTAACGACAGGACAGGAGGGTGCAACTGAATACACTGACATTGAATACAGACTTTCAAAGTAAAACAGGAAACATGGAGATTAGACATGACATGAACTAAACATAACCACGCAGACATGATGCATGAACCAGGGAGACTTAGTACAGGGGGAGATGACATAAACAACTAAGGAACAAGACTAAACAGCAATCTAGAAATTAACTAGGTGAACTACGCTAGGCACAAATGAATACAAAAGATACATATAAGAACTCAAACACTGGGTCACAGACCCAGCCCATGACAGCTGAAGGCTTTTCAGTGAGTTTTTAGGACATCCTGATAATAATGAATTACAGTAGTCCAGCCTGGAAGTAATAAATGCATGAACTAGTTTTTCAGCGTCACTCTGAGACAGGATATTTCTAACTTTAGAGATGTTGCACAAATGGAAGAAAGCAGTCTTACATATTTGTTTAATATGTGCGTTGAAAAGACATGTCCTGGTCAAAAATGACTCCAAGGTTCCTCACAGCGTTACTGGAGGCCAAGGTAACCTCAGTTTTATCTGATTTGACATTCACAGATTTCCGGTTTTCATTCTTATTTTGTAATTCCAAGTTTTGTGTGTGTGGGTTTTTTTTCTTATCCACTATTTGCATATCCTTGAACACTTTTCACATGATTTCTTTCATGTGTATTCAATAACATCCATGTTCAGGAAATAAATATTCTGTGTATAAATGAAATCATGAATAAACACCAAATGGAAAAATCGTCACTTCGTCAATCTGTCTGTTTTGTTCTGAAGTTCTGAGTTTCTTTCTTTGTTATATGAATCATGTTTTATTATTGTTGCTTCATGGTCTGTATTGTGAAAAAAAAGCAGGCTGTTCTTTTTATTGCTGTTAAAGACGTCATGTGATCAGAATGAAGCTGACAATTAAAATTCTTTAACCCTTTACTTTGGTGGAAATTTGAATTGATTGAAGATCATGTTTTGTTTTGTTTTTAAAGGTTGTTGGATAGATTGTTTTAAATCAAAGATAACTTGAATTGTCTTTTTTTGGCAATAATTTATCTGATATTGAATGTGAGCTGTCCTATTCAATTTATTTTTTATTTATACCACGCCAAATCACAACAACAGTTGCCTCAAGGAGCTTAATATTGTAAGGTAGACCCTACACTGATTGAGCCATGTTTAGTTTCTGTTCTTCAGGAGTAAATACTACTGAGAAAACAGCAGACAGAGTCACTAATCATCTTCTAAATTAACCTTTAGATAACTTTTTGAAAAGTTACAAAAACCTTGATACATTAATATTTTAGTGTGAGAACCAAAGATGAAATCGGCCACTTTGGATCTGCTCCTGTAATCTGGGACAACAACATGAAGCTCTTATTAGAAAAAGCAGCGGCTACAGCTCACCCACCACAGTTCAGCAGAGTTAAACAGAGACCTTCCTCTTTAACATGTAGAAGTTTCCTCTGTCACATTTATGTTCATAAAAAAAAAATCATTTACTTTTGTTTGTGTTTTGTTCAGTCTACAAAATAAAAGCTTGCCTTTTGCTATTCATCCACCCTCGCCTCCTTTGCGTCCACTATATTCTTACTTCATGTTGTCTGCTTCACCAGACGTGACAGCAGTGGTATTAATGTTATTACTGCTGACTCATCAGCATGAGGCATGAATCCTGAGAACCATACGATGACAAAGATAATCATCATCGTCATCATCGTCATCATTGATAGGTTTGTAGCTTGAACCTATCCGCTGGAACGTTAAGGACAATTTGCTACACAGCAAAAAGCAAGACACAAGGCACCAAAGTTCTCTGGTTTACTCATGCATGAGGGAGACCTGCCTGGAGCCAAGCGTCGTCCCACCACTTGACCTCTGTCAGACTCTCAGCCAGGTTCCCCATAGCACTCCTTTTATTGTGGTTACATGAATATGCATAGGGTCATTAACATATAACATCTTACATAGGTATACATGTGAACAAAGAATACTGTGTGTGTGTGTGTGTGTGTGTGTGTGTGTGTGTGATTTGTGTGAGGTCAAAATGTGACCCTGTGAAGACTCCCCAAAGCTGGTGCCAGGAGTCTAGCAGGTCCATCTGAACAAAAGGCTCTTATACTTAAACAGATATACGTGTGTTTGCTATACCATATATCAACAAAGAGAAGATAGGACCTCTCTTATGCCGCAGTACGATATTTAAGCCCTTATAACACTAGATCCAAAACTAAAAGGGATGAGGCGAGTGCATCTGGTATGCCTGCCTACCCTTTCCATGATACCTTTCCCATGGTGGAGGTTGCGAATCCCCATTTTGGTGTTGAAGATGACCGAAGCCGTGTTATTTGTGTTTACAGGCCATGGACTGAATCTGAATGTGCAGAGGCATGTAAAGATTTAGGAAACCCGTTGACTAATGTTGATGAATTTATCACCCGACACAAGCAACTCTGCTCCTCGTACCGTTTAAACGGTCAGGAAACACAAGCCACTTTCAGGAAGTGTCTCACATATAACTGGGCTCGGGTGCGAGGCACCTACACAGGGAGGGATGGCAATACCGTCCTGCCCTATGGCCATGCAAATTTAAGAGGCCAAGTTGATGGGGTTTATGAGCGTCTTAGAAATACTTTTAAAGCTTCTGTAGATTACAACAAAATCGCCCAATGCATTCAGAAGGCAGGAGAAGATGTTCATGAGTTCAGGGCGAGATTAGAGGAAGTTTTCAAAGAACATAGCAGCCTTGAAGAGAGTGCAGAGAAGGCCAGCCCATATCAGCAGCAGTTAAAACATGCTTTGATGAATGGCTTTCATTCACCCATTGCTGATTTCATCAGAAAACAAAATGTTAGTCATAACACTGACGGGTCCGTTGAATGCATGAACTGGGCCCGCCATGCACAGGAAGTCATTAAAAATAAAAAAAAGAAGTCACAAAGCTCTGAGGCCGCTGCTTTATTAGCAGGTGAAATTTTGTTTCAGGGACAGGCTGGAAGAGAGCAAAATAGAGGCAGGAATAGGAGAAATAGAGGCTCATGGCAATTTGGGAGGAACCGTGGTAAAAGAGATGATAAGTGCTATGCATGTGGGGAAATGGGCCATCACGCAAGGGAGTGTCCTGATCGCATGCCTGAAGAGTATAAACGCCCTGATCCAAGAAACCCTTATTATAATAAATGACTAGCACCTGTTGACACTGCTAACACACATACATGTACAAATGATCCCTTACTTTGTCAGAATTTACAACAGCCTGTGTTTCAAACTCTAGATTTGACTGAAGTATTGTTAATTCTGTCAGGGAAAGAAGTAAAACCAGTTCGCACGTTAACTGTGCAAGGCAAAACTGTTCAATTTCTGTGTGATTCAGGTGCAGATAAAACTGTTTTAAAAGATCATGTGTCAGGAGTTGATCCTTCAAATGGCACAATTTATGTGAAGTCTGCAAATGGTCAGTTAAATCAGCATAGAATCTCTAAACCAGTGTGGATTAGAGATCCTACCACAGGAGAGGCAGCTCAGGGTTCAGTTGTAATGTGCCCAACTTGTCCGGTGAACCTCTTGGGAAGAGATATGATGATGAAACTTGGAATTTCAATAATTCCAACATCCATTGGGATGATAGCTGCAGGAAAAGGTGAAACTGCTGAGACAATGGTTCATCAGGACAGTGGGGATTTGCATTATTACTGGACACTCGACCTTTCGGCCTCCAGACCTGATCAAATAAACTGTAGACTGTTAGCTGCAGCTGAGGAAATGTTGACAACTAGCCATGACATACAGCCACCAGAAGACTTGCATGTCACACTGAGATTTAAGACCATGCCTCGGCCTGATGAGGCCTACACAGATAAAGTGCTGAAATTAGGGCCACAGAGAATCACCATAAAAGCAATATATACTGATGGTGAAACCATGGCTGGATGCAGTGTGATCCCTTCTGAAGCTGCACAACAACTTTTTACAGGGCAAACACCACATATTTCACTGACAAAGAGTGGCACAGCTGAGTGGACAGACTTAGCATCTTTGGTGAGACAGGGGGAGAGTGTTGGAATGTGGCAGCAAGCAGGAGGGGGTTGGGAGACAGACGTGCAGCACAGCATCTTTCGTAAAAAGCTGGGATGGGTGACACATACTACACCACAAACACATTTACAGGGGAGTGAGAATGACACAGCAGAATGATATGTTGTAGATGTCAAAGATCACCCGGAGCTTAAACAGGTCCCAGAGAACCTCTGGTCTACTGGGAAGACTGATGTGGGGTTAATAACAACAGCGAGTCCAGTAGTAATAAAGCCCAAAACGTCGTTTAGGCCAAGAGTGAAACAATATCCCTTGAAGCCTGATGCAGTAGAAGGCATTAAACCAGTAATAGAGGATATGATTAAAGCAGGGATACTAGTTGAAGCTCCACAAGCAGTATGTAATACACCCATCTTCCCAGTAAGAAAGGCTGATTCACAGTCGTGGCGCATGATTCAAGATTTAAGAGCTGTAAATCAGGCAGTGGAGAGTATAGCTCCATGCGTCCCCGACCCCCACACCTTATTAAATCAGCTTAAACCAGACATGACACACTTCACCGTGGTAGATTTAAGTAATGCTTTCTTTTCCATACCAGTACATGAGAATTCACAAGGCTGGCTTGGTTTCACGTATCAAAGTCAAAGTCAAAGTCAACTTTATTTGTCAATTCTGCCACATGTACAGGACATACAGAGAATAGAAATTTCGTTACTCTCAAACCCTAGATGAAATAGCAAATGAACATTTAAATATAAGAGAGTGATTAAAAAATGCAAATAAAATAATTAAAAAGTAAAAATTTAAATAAATACAATACAATTTAACAAGAAAGCTATGCAATATACAATATACAATATTCAGGTAAGGGTAAATGACATTGAGTGTAAACCAGGCAGAGTAGTGCAAATAGGCAAATAGTGCAAATGGAGATTTAGTAATATACGGTAAGAGATAGTATAACAACAAAGTCTTATGAGGTAATGGCAGTCCAATGCTCCACAAAGTGACTGGTAACTGGTGCAGGCCAGTGAGTGAGTCAGAGTGTGTGTGTGTGTGTGTGTGTGTGTATGTGACAGAGTTCAGTGAGACCGTGGAGGAGAAGAGGGGAGAGGGGGCAGAATCGGGAGGGAGTTAAGCTTCCTGACAGCCTGATGGATGAAGCTGTCCTTCAGTCTGCTGGTCCTGGCCTGGAGACTCCGCAGTCTCCTCCCTGACGGCAGCAGCTTGAAGAAGCTTTGCATTGGGTGCGTGGGATCAGCCGCTATGCAAAGGGCTTTTTTAGTGAGACGGGTGCTGTAAATGTCCTGGAGGGAGGGGAGAGAGACACTAATGATCCTCTCTGCAGCCCTCACTATGCGTTGGAGGGTTCTATGACAGGACGCATTGCAGGCTCCAAACCACACAGTGATGCAGCTCGACAGGATGCTCTCGATGGTGCCTCTGTAGAAAGTGTACATGATGGGGGCTGGTGCTCCTGCTCTTCTTAGTTTGCGGAGAAAGAAGAGACGCTGCTGTGATTTCTTGGCCAGTGCTGTGGTGTTGTACGTCCAGGAGAGATCCTCTGTGATGTGCACACCCAAGAACTTGGTGCTGCTCACTCTCTCCACAGACGCAGCGTCTGTGGAGAGGTCAGAGGAGCACCAAGAGGAGCATGTTGGGTGTGCATTCTCCTGAAGTCCACGACAATCTCCTTCATCTTCTCCACATTCAGAGAGAGATTGTTGTCAGCACACCACGTGGCCAGGCGTCTCAACTCACTTCTGTAGTCGGTCTCATCCCTGTTGCTAATGAGACCCACCACAGTTGTGTCGTCCGCAAACTTGATGAAGAGGTTGGAGCTATATGATGGAGTGCAGTCATGGGTCAGCAGAGTGAAGAGGAGGGGGCTCAGCACACATCCCTGCGGGGCCCCCGTGTTTAAAATGATGGTGCTGGATGTATTACTGCCGACCCGTACTGCTTGAGGTCTTCCGGTGAGGAAATCCAACAGCCAGTTGCACAGTGAGGTGTTGAGCCCCAGCTGGACCAAAAACTGGTCCAGCTGGGGCTGTTGGGGGATTATAGTGTTGAATGCTGAACTGAAATCTATGAACAGCATTCGAACATATGAGTCTTTTTTGTCCAGGTGTGTGAGTGCTGAGTGGAGTGCAGTGGAGATAGCATCATTGTTTGAGCGGTTGGGCCGATACGCAAACTGGAAGGGATCCAGGGAGGGGGGCAAGACAGTCTTGATGTGTTGCATGACTAGTCGTTCGAAGCACTTCATCAGGATGGGAGTAAGTGCAACAGGACGATAGTCATTAAAGCAGGAGGGAGATGACTTTTTTGGGACCGGAATGATTGTGGTGGCTTTAAAACATGTGGGGACGACAGCCTGGATGAGTGATATGTTGAAGATGTCTGTGAAGACATCAGTGAGTTCCACTGCACAGTCTCTCAGTGCACGACCAGGAATGTTGTCAGGACCCGGAGCTTTACGTGCATTGATCCTGCCGAGGGATCTCCTCACGCTGTCCGGGGACAGAGTCATCACCTGGTCACCAGGAGGGGGTGGGGTCTTCTGTGCAGTGGTGCTGTTTTGGACTTCAAAGCGAGCAAAGAAAGTATTCAGCTCGTTCAGCAGGGGGATAGTGCTATCACAGGTCTGTGGTGGGGGCTTGTAATCTGTGATGGTCTGAATGCCCCGCCACAGGCTCCGTGAGTCTCTGCTGTCTTTGAAGTGATGAGATATTTTCCTGGAGTACTGTCTCTTAGCCTCTCTGATGCCACGGGAAAGGTTGGCCCTAGCTGTCCTCAGGCTCGCCTCGTCTCCATCTCTGAAGGCAACATTCCGAGCTTTCAGCAGCCTGTAGACCTCTCCTGTCATCCATGGTTTTTGATTTGCCCGGACAGTTATGGTTTTCGTGACTGTTACATCCTCAATACACTTGTTGATGTAGGCAGTAACAGTCTCTGCGTACTCCTGGCAAAAAGGCAAAGGCAGGGCAAAAAATACACATACACCAGATTGCCGCAAGGTTTTTGTGATAGTCCTACAATTTTCACACAGAATATTACAAATTGTCTGTCTGATTTTGTGATTCCATCACATCCACAGATGTTGGTATATGTCGATGACATTTTAATTGAAGAACTGGAAAGACATATCATTGGCATTGCTGACTCACTTAGCTGAGACAGGTAACAAGGCCTCACTTTCCAAGCTACAGTGGGTAAAGACAGAAGTGAAATTTTTAGGACATCTGCTTAGTGCAGCAGGGAGGAGCATACATCCAGAGAGGAAAACAGCTATCTTGGCAGCACCTAGGCCAGTGACAAAGAAACACATGATGCAATTCCTAGGGTTGCTAAATTTCTGTCGATCGTGGATGCCCCATTACTCTGAAATTGCGCAGCCATTATTAGATATGATGTACAGTAAACCTTTGGCTATGTCAGAAAGTTTAAGTTGGACCCCTGAGGGGGAGCAAGCTCTGTGCATGCTGAAACAGATGCTGACAGGAGCATCGGTTCTAGGGCTTCCAGATTATAACAAGCCTTTTGTTCAAACTGTTGACTGTAAAGTACATTTTATGACATCCATGTTAGCACAAAAATGTGGAGGTGGAATGAAGCCAGTAGCTTATTATTCTAAGAGGCTGGATCCAGTGGCTTGTGCCTTACCTCACTGTGTGCGATCTGTGTGTGCAGCCGCTGAAGCCGTAAAGTGTTCTGGTGAAATTGTTTTGTTTCACCCTTTGACCCACATGAGGTTGATGTTTTATTGCTGCAGACTAAAATGACATTCTTGTCACCTGCAAGACACTTGTCTTTAATGTCACTGTTGCTCTCCCAGCCACACATAACTATTAAGCGGTGTACAACTTTGAATCCCTCTACATTGTTGCCCACAGAGGAGGAGGGTACACCACATGTGTGTAGTGAGCATGTGGAAACACAGTGTAAACCTAGAAGTGATTTAACGGACATACCACTCACTGAGGGCAAGGTTTGGTTTGTTGATGGTTCCAGTTTTAAAACAGCAGAGGGAAAGTCTAAAACGGGCTTTGCTGTTGTGGATGATGTGCAGGTCATTCGTGCCGGGCAGTTATCACATTCCATGTCTGCCCAAGCAGCTGAGATAGTGGCTCTGACGGAAGCCTGCAAAGCAGCTGAAGGGCAGGCAGTGACTATATATACAGACAGTCAGTATGCATATGCTACACTTCATTTCTTTGCCGCTCAGTGGTCAAGACGAGGCATGACAACATCAACAGGGAAACCGGTGGAGCATGCGACACTTTTACAGGACCTGTTGAAAGCAGTCTTACTGCCCAGTAAAGTTGCAGTTTGTAAATGTGCAGCACACACACGTGGCACTGACCCCATTGTACTAGGCAACGCCTTTGCAGACAAAATTGCAAGAAATTGCGGAGTAAGTGGCAGGAAGACCGGGTACAAAGGGGGGGGGGAAAGCCTCTAGGGCCCTTCGTCTCAATCCGGTGAAGAAACCAACTGAGCCACAGGTACTCATCAGAATGGCTGGTAAAGTGTCGTAATGGCTGGTAAAGTGGTAAAGTGTCGTCTACCCTGCTGGGTACCCTGCTGGCTTTGATGTCATCATGGTCAGCTGTGGAGACCCTGTATGTCCAAGGAAACCACACCCAATACCCTCATGGCTATTCTACAAACTTTTGGTGGCAGTTTATGAATACAACTGCTCACTTGAACAATAGAACGGACTGCTATGTGTGTGCTCATATGCCGTTATCCGCATATACATCTGGACTGTGGCCGTACAGCATACCAGAGGACAGGAGTTGGTGTCTGTTGGGCTTAGCAACTCATCCTGGCAACAGAGTCCTCTGGTCCCAGGCCAACTATAGTACACCTTTGAACATCACCTGGAGTAAGTCGCCACTTCTACACGTGAATTGTTCTGGGCAAACTGACTTATTGGCCTGGCCTCAAGTGTCAGACCCACTGCCAGACATAATATTGCTGAACAAGCTGAACGCAGCTCAACTGCCGTTGTGTGTGATGAACAATGGATCACTGTCAGTGGGGGAGTTGCCGCTTCGCTTATGTGGGTACATATACACCTACTGACCTCCAGAGAATGAGAGCAGGTGTATGAAATGCTTGACCAGTGCGAAGTGTGCTGAGAACTTGACATTAAGGAGGACTGAATGCAAGTCCAACCTGGCTTACAGAATACCAGTAAAAGCAAAGAGTCAGAAGTGGACAGGATGTGCAAGGACGGTGCCGAGCAGTAAAGGAACAAGAGCCTCACCTAACTCTTTTGGAGTGACAGTAGACACTGGAGTGCCGCGAGAATTTCACATTTGGAGTGGAGGAGCTAAATTCTTCCAAGGTCTGATCCCAAACATCGGAGTTGCAGAGGTGCGGGATCATGTGGAGATCAACCACTGTGGAATGCACACCAAGCCTTTGTAGTCTGCTAAAGACCACAGTCCTATCACTACACAATTGATTATACACCTCTAAGCATATATGGTTAAATATTTCCTAATACAAATGACAATAATAAAATCTAAACCCATCAATCATCGTCATCATCGTATTCTCATGAGTCTTACAAACGTGTTATGTTATGTTGCATATGCTATATGTTTTGACTAGTGTTTCATGGGACTTTGTGGCAAGGTCACCATTTAAGAGGTCAAAGTCATTTTCACTGTTGAAACTAGTTTTTTTGGGAAAAACACAAAAGGTCTTTTTTAAAAATGAAAAAAAATTATTTTTGTTCCTGGGTTTTTAAGACTTAGGAGAACTGTATTTTGAAAAACAAACAAATATAAAAACAGTCCATTATGCAACTGGTTCCTGTGCAAACATAAAACAAAACAAAACAAAGAAATATAGATTTTTTTTAGATTGTCTGGAGGTCAGAGGTCTGGATTGATAAATTGGTGAGGATGATATTTCTGATATTTCTGTATGATGTCTAAATTAAAGAAATAGCACAGTGAATTAAAGTAGTATTTATGGGATGATGGAAGGAATCAAATCAAATCACTTTTATTGTCACATCACATGTGCAGGTACATTGGTACAGTACATGTGAGTGAAATTCTTGTGTGCGAGCTTCACAAGCAACAGAGTTGTGCAAAATACAATAATGTAAACAAGCAAAATACAAGAATGGCTACATCTGAAACTAATAAATATATGTACAATATATAATAGTATATGCATTTCTGGATGTGTATACTAAATGTTTTTCTACGTGTGTGTGTGTGTGTGTGTGTGTGTGTGTGTGTGTGTGTGTGTGTGTGTGTGTGTGTGTGTGTGTGTGTGTGTGTGTGTGTACACATATTTTACAAAATTTAATCTATATTAAATCTTCAGTCTTCCTTCTGCTGCTTTTAGTGTTTTTGTTTTTTCTTTATTTAAAACCACGTGACCAACAACAGAGTGGTAGCTCAGTGCAGCTTAATGTTGAATCGCAGTGTGTTGAAATGTCTCGGAGCTTTTCTCAGCCAAAATGATAGTCCACAGTCAACTATCATCCTGGCATTCAGTAAAGAGCAGGATCCAAAGAGGAAAGAGAGAACAACCTCACAGGTTTATGAATGAGAGGATGTAGGGAGGAAGGTGGGTGAGACATATGCTGGACTGAAATTTGGTCTGATGATAATTCCTCTATTTAAAGAAAAACAATGTTTAAAGCTTCTTAGAAGAAGTCTGCTTAAGATGCATTAATGTAAGTTATTACTGCCACCTGAAGCTGACTGAATGTCTCGGAAAGACGAGTGACTGGCTGTGTCTTAATTCAGGGGCTGCATCCTTCGGAGGACCCATGTCACGTTTATTTGGATGATATGGATGTTCGAGTTCTTTAGGGTAGAAAACACATAGGGAAACTAATAAACAACTGAGCTACCCTAAAGAACTCAAACATATCATCCAAATAAACTAAAACTCAAAACACTGGGTCAACAGAAGGCTGAGAAGGCTGAGAAGGCTGGAAGTGCGAAGCTGTGTAATGGGATGGTCTAGCCTTGGTGGAGTTAAACTCAGCCGTCTGCTCCTTACTATCTAATATATAACAGGACACTGGAGAAAATTCTACCATCTCACGCTATTGTTTAATCAGTTTTCTGTTTGGATTTTATGAAAACTGTAACTTTAATCGCAGCCAAACCAATTTACTGATCAACAAATAAAACACTGAAAAAAGCCAAACAATAATATTTTTATGTTATCTATGTTAAAATAATGAGCCAGTAGTTCACTGTTCTCGCCGGCTCTACTGAGCCTTGACAGTTATCGATCTGGTGGGTAACAGACATCTCTAAAAATGTCGAAGCACTTTTGCAAATATGTGATATCTTGACAAATCGAGCAGATATTTGAAGCTTACACAGCTACTTTGTCGCCTGAAAATATAATAATTGTTTGTTCTGTGACCCAGAAGGAGTAATATAATAAACTCTTTAGTTGTGCAAATTACAGGCCTTTCTTCTAACTACCTTTTCTTTCCAAAATTCTTGAAAAGAGAGTTGACAGTCAATGAATGACCTTCCTTCCTACATAAAAAAGGCACATATTCCATACAACCATTACTTCAGTGTCTTGATGACATTAAGGCTTGGATGTCTCTTAACTTTTTAAAATTCAATGATAAAAAGACTGAGGTGATGACTTTTGGTAGCCCCACTGAGATGCCAAATGTATATTTAGATTCCTTGGCTCAGTATGTTAAGCCAACTGTCACAAACCTGCTGGTCAAAGTGGACTGTAATGAGAAAAGATGACATTATATGCCACAGTAAATGCACTGCTTAATTGTTACCTCTCCCCACTGTCTTCAGTGGCAGGCAGCAGGAAACAGATCAGGAGGCAGAGATGATCTTTAAGTTTAACATTACTCACAATATTGCCAAAGATTGATATGGAATTTAAGCACAAGTGCGTTTCAGTAACTTATCTTTCTTGTAGATCTGTGCTCCAAATAAAGAACTTTATGCTGACAAGATTATTAGTTAAAATAACAAATTTTAAGTTACAAATCAATATTGTCTGCATGGACAGATATTCCACATTCCATATATCATCATTCAGGTCCTGCATCAATACACTTCCATATTTTTATATCTATAAAAAAAGCTGACACTTGCTAGACTCTATCAAAGGTGTGAGCATCACAGCAGATGCCTTTGTGTCAAAGTAGCTGAGGATAAAACACAGAAAAACACGAAGTTGATTTTCCTGGCCTGGGATTTTATAAAAATATTCAGCAGTACATCGAAAATGAAAGAAAACCATTAATCAACATATGAACCTTAGTTGATGCTGCTGAAGTGAAGCAGAGCAAAGTTACAGAGGTTTTATTAGAGACACAGCTAAGTGTTTTGAAATTTCGCATAATTTTAAAAAGTTTGAATTTGTTCAGTAGCCTATTGAACAGCAGAAATGAGACTTTCTTTTCAGAATTAGGTAAAAGGGAAAAAACAGCGGCTGACAGCGCTGCAAACAACGGTAGACTTGTGCATAATAAACAAGCGAATAATGCAGAAAACAGATTTTTTTGACGGGAAACTGTTCTTGAAGTACACATAGACAGAAAGAGAGAGAGAGGGAGAGAGCTGTGCATGAAGTGTGATTTTATTGTTGTGGAAGTAAAACAGCAAAAGTTCATGACGATGTTTATATGAAGGGTTGGATCTTCTTTAGCTGCTGGTTTAGTCAATATTGTTTGGAGATAGAAAAAACCTGCAGCTTCAGAATCTAGTGGAAAAAGGGCGTGAACTCAAAGCACGGATCAGCGGGCTGTCGGCTTTCAGCCCCGACTGTGTCCGTGCTGTCGTGAGAGAAAGGCGACATCTCGCTGATTCTGATCCGTCGGTGGATCCACGCTTTGTGTTTACGTCTTTGTGCAGAATCGTGTTCCTGCTCTCATTTACTATTTCAGCTGTTTGGCTGTTGTTATTTGTTGAAATTTTCTGAGGTTTAACCTGAAATTCTGGCATTTTGGTCAAAATAAATTTGTATTAAAAAATCAATTCAGGATTTTAATGAATCGATATCACATTATCCAAGCTAGAACCGATTTTAATCGATAAATCGATAATTAAAAACCCACCCCTATACATAACTTTGTGGACATGTAGCCAACAGTAATGTTATAACGTTCTTTGCAGATATATAAGTGATCTAAAATTTAATACTTGCTTTTAAAAGTTTATTCTTTGGCCACCACGCTTCAGCCATCTGCTGGGGTTTTTTCTTTGTTGAAAAAAAAAGCCACAGCCACCACTGCGCTATGAATTCTGGCCTATGTTGGGACATAATCAGCCTTCAAATGGGGCCTCGAGGGATGCAGACGAAGTATAGATAGATAATATAAGTGTAGATACTTACATGAAAACAAACATAATAACTTGATACTGTCACTGGGTTTAAACTAAAGGAGTGTTCACAAGAAATCATCGGTATCAAACTGTGACAATAAAAAAATGTTCATTAAAGCAATCAAGAATGAGTTTGATGTGAATCTTTGGTAATGCATGGGGGAAGCTCTGTGCCAATTTTATCAACAGCTACGGATTTTATCCTTTTCTGGATGCAATACCTTGGCCTCCAGTAACACTATATGGAATCTTAGAGTCATTTTGACCAGGATTTCTCCTTTAATGGCAATATTAAGCAAATATTTATGACTGCTTTCTTCCATTGCTGCAATATCTTGAAAATCAGAAATATCCTGTCCCAGAGTGATGCTGAAAAACTCGTTCATGCATTTATTTCTTCTTGTCGGGAATATTGTAATTCATTATTATCAGGATGTTCTTTTTTGCGTTGGGACACAGGCAGGAAGCGATGGCTGCTGTTTTATCCATGTGTGGATGCACATACCCAGCTCCCAAATTGTACCCAAATACTGTACGTCCCTCCATCCAACCACACACTTTAGGGACTGTGACCACCCACTGCACATGCTCCACCGTGGTATCACTATGAATGACAACATCATCCAGGTGGCAAACAGCATATGCAGTGTGAGGACGCAGCTATCGCTACAGCAGGTGCTGAAAAATGCCCGAGTCTTCAAACAAACCTAACAGAAGTGTGATGAATGGTACGAACCCTGCACTCACTTCTTAATTACCTGGAAGCACCTTAAAGACAACCGGCCCCTCTCAACTGCGACAAATCATCTGGAGAAAAGGTAAGCATAGGAGACCAAACACTGAGGAACAAATCCTAGTTTCATCCTATGATAACAGCATTTTCACCATTTCAGCCAATTCCTTTTGCACAATTTGTCTCTTGTGCTTAGGCAACCTGTAGGGCCATGAACACACTTTCCAGGCTGCGTTTCAAATTGGTGCTGCATGAGAGTCTTGAAGATGGTCGGGGGATGAACACATCTGCAAACTACTGTTGCAATGCAGGAACATCTGCTTTATTGGAACGTGTGAGATGCTATTCACAATGCATCTTAAACACACTCATGTTAAAACTTCATTCCCACACCTTGTTTTTAAGAAAAATTAATCATCTTTTCCTTGAAGATCATTTCAGAGTTTTTAATGAGCTGCAGGAACCGTGCCGAGCAGCCAAGTCTCCTCCTCTGATAAACCTCCACATGTACCACTAAAAACATTTAAATTAGTTTGAATTGGAAATCATGGCTCAAACTACTTGCTGTGAGACCATTTCTTTATTTTTCACACCAAACTGTTTAATAAACTTTACACAGAGTTCATCAAGTATAACTGATGCTTTAACAGTATCAGGATTTCATAATGCAAACTTCAAATCAAAAGGCAAACAGCTGCAGAACATGTGGATCAAAATGAATTCATTAAAAAAAACAACGTGGACTTCAAGGATATAGTAAATACACTAAAGTGAAAGGAGCCAAAAACAGAAGTTTAATAGGATTTGAATTAACTAAAAGTAGTCACCTGTAATCTTTAAAATGGTTCTGATGTGTGCTGCTGTTTTTAACTTTTAACAGTTCTTTGCTGCCACTGTGAATATTGTGTTCTTTCCCTAATTAAATAAAGGTTACACAGCATCACTGCTCCATCTTCTGGAAAAAAAAGGTATTACATGGAAATACAGCCCACATCAAGAGTTTAAATATGAATGAAGGATTGAAATTTAACTGAGGTGAAACATGCAATGAATACATAAAAAATAAGTTAATTTTGGAAAACTAAAAAAGTTCAAATAAAATAAATGATTTACATATCCATATTTGATTTTTGATAGAATACCAGTTTGGTTAAAAAAAAAGAAAGAAAAGACATTCCTATAACTTTAATAGTACAACTACTAAACACTACTGTGTCCTAAGGGAACAAAGGTTAAAATGTAACTGGGATAACATTTTAGAGAATTAAAATCCCTCAAAGGAAAAAAACATAAACTTGATATACATATCTATACATGCAGCTTCCTAAATGTAACATTCAGGATTTTTCACTGCAGGGGTCCGTTCTTCGTAAGTTAGCTGGATTTGATTGTTGACGATTTCGCGTGATCCTGGATCGTTCGGTTCCCCGAAGCTCATCCGGGACTTGCTGTCATAGCAACAGAGCCATGAGCGTAAACCTGCTCTGGAGCAGGTTTACTTTATGTAAACAGGATTAGATCGCGGCCACGCAGGTATGTCCGCTTCATTTATACGAAAGCAACAGCGATATTCCACCACTGTTTCACCATAAATAAATAACATCAATGTAACTAAAGATAATGCAGCACTTGATCCTTGTATTGATTTCACACAGATACATACAGGTCATTTCCTAAAAAAGGGAAATGTACTATTAACATTCTATTACATGTATGTGATTATTACAGATGCAATTCATATTTCAGAGTAGTAATTGTAAATTACTTCGTGTAATCAAGATGAGAGACCACGGCTATAAAAGCGAAGGTGGATTTGGGAAGTCTGTCGCAGCCATGTCCTGTCCGTATACGCGAGCCACCCATTGCGGAAGGTGCAAGATTGATAAGGAGAGTTTTCAGAATCCAGCGTATATTGTGGAATAGACAGGATCCTTTAGCTCAGCGCGACAGTGTGCTCATAGAGAGATATCGCTTTTCCCGTGAGGGTATTATTTACTTAACCAACTTGTTGACGTGGGGGTGCAGGACCACCACCTGTCTTTTTTTTGCTCTGCCCTTTTCTTGGTTGCTGTTATGAACAAACAAACAGATTATTTCAATTCAATTCAATTCAATTCAATTTTTCTTTATTGTCCCACAAGGGGAAATTAGTTTAGCAGCAGGAGGATAAGAACAACAGAACAATACTATAAAACAATAATAACAATAATAATGATAGAAAATTCAAGGACAATTATTTGCCATTAAGGAGACAAGACGCAGTAGGGATAAAAGAGACCTGGAGTCTTTTAGTCCTCCTCGGAGGTACTCTAAAACGGCGGCCGGAAGGCAACAACTCAAACTCACTGTGAAGTGGATGGTTCACACAATTAATAATAGAATGAGCCTTTCTAAGCACGTTTCTATTGTAAATGGCCAAAAGTCCATCTTGCCAGCGCCCTGAAATTTTGCTAGCGGTTTTTACCAGAAGTCCCAATCGATTCTTGTTCTTCACCGTCAGGTTACCAAACCAGGCAGCGATACAAAAAGACATCACAGATTTCCAAGAGACAAAAAGCAATATAAGTGATAAATATTACCATTCTGTGGAATATTCTTATATTTCACTTTTACTTGTTCCCATGTTCTAGTGGGTCCTGTTGTGGCTCTAATGTGAAAGAGGATATAATATAACAAAATATAATATAATATTGGATAATATAGTGTAATATAATAAATCTACCCTACCGCCTACTGGTGTTGGCCAGAGGGGCCGATGGCACGATATGGCAGCCTGGCTTCTGTCAGTCTGCCCCAGGGCAGCTGTGGCTACAACTGATTAAACTCTGAAACTCCTAAAATCCCTCACTCAAGAGTTCTTTCTCTGCTGCCAAAAAATACCGTGCGTGCTCCTTCGACATTTCGCCGACCAATCAGAGGGTTGCCGATCAATGTTTCTACTATCGATGCGTAGCCCCTTTTACGACACCCAGTTATCTCACATCATTTCATCCAGCTGTACTAATCGTCAACAGCAGGTGTGTTCGGAGAACCGGATTAGCGAGCTCACGGTTAGAGCGATGATTTGGTCTTGGATGTAGTAAGCGACGTACGAAGAACGGACCCCAGGTCCAGAAATCAGAGCTACCTCATCAGATCCAAGTGTGACATCAGCTGACACTCTTTACAGGAGATTCCATCTGAACTCTGTGGAGCCTGATCTCAAGGTTTTTAAGTCTGACCCTGAAACCAGAAGAGGATCTTTCTCTCTCTTCAGATTCATTGTGATCCAGTGATTTCAGTCCTGCATGATCAGGCTGATGTTTGCACAGAGCAGATAATGAAGTGAAGGTTTTTGCACATTGGTAACAGTGAAACAGTTTATTTACAGCGTGGGATCGTTTGTGTTTGGAGTATGAACTGAGATTCCTGAAACTCTTATCACACTGGTCACAGCTGAAGTTCACTTCCATGTGTGTACATTCATGTTTGTTACGATGACCTGATTGTGAGAAGCTTTTTATTCTACTGTATTTAGTATATTATTTTATTCTATTCTGTACAGCTGTGTACTGTATTTAGTCTTTTTGTATTCTAATTTTTGCGTCATAACTTTTGCACTGTCCACTTCCTGCTGTGACAAAACAAATTTCCCACGTGTGGGACTAATAAAGGTTATCTTATCTTATCTTTTGTCACATTGTCTGCATTTGTATGGTGTCTCTCCTGTGTGGATTCCCTTATCCTTTTTCATTGAGCTCACGTCCAGTGGTGAAGGATGACCCACACTAGTCACAGATGTGCTTTTTGACCACACTGTGAAAGAGTTCATGTATTTTTAATGTACTTGGTGTGTGGAAGCCTCTCCCACATTCATTGCAGTAGTTCATTTGTCTCCAGTGTGGCTGCGTTGATTTGGATTTAGGTCCAGTTGATGATTGGAAGCTTTTCCACAAAGCTTACAAAGAAACTCTTTCCCACCACCACAGCGACGACAGGGCTGAGAACTGGATCCATCTATGTTGCTCTGCTTTGTTTATTTTTATCCTGAATGTCGCCTGAAACAAAGAGCATCTCTGCCAACGTCCAATTACTTTTACTGTTTACATTATAACACTCAGCTTACTGAGAGAAAATGAGTCTTCATTTTCCCAAACAGTTCATTCAGTATAACTCCATAAGTTTACTGATCAAACTTGTTCCAAACAATCAGGTTAAAAATACAGGATAAAAAGGTAAATACATCCTCACAGTAACTGCACTTGTAGAGTTACTTTCTGGTGTGGATCTGTTGGTGTTTTTTCAGCTGATGTGGAGATTTAAAAGTCTTCTCACACAGGTCACATTTATAAGGTCTCTCCTCAGTGTGGCTAAACATGTGTTGTTGTAACTGTGCATCTGTTGGAAACAGTTTCCCACACTGATCACAGCAGTAAACACCATTTCCAGTGTGAATCCGTAGGTGAATATTTCGGTAGTGTTTTTCACTGAAACTTTTTCCACAAAAGTTGCAGCTGTACGCCTTAATTCCAGAGTGGGTAACTAGATAGTTCTGTAAGTTTCGACTTTGAGCAAAAGCTTTACCACACAACTCACAGTAGTGTGCTTTAACTACAATGTGGATGAGTTGGTGTTTTTTTTGAGCCCACACGATACGTAAAAGACTTTCCACACAACTCACAGCTGTAAGGTTTAACTCCATTGTGGACGAGTTGGTGTCTTCTTAAATCTCGACCCTGGGTAAAAGACTTTCCACACAAGTCGCAGCTGTAAGGTTTAAATCCACTGTGCACGAGTTGGTGTCTTTTTAAGTTTCCAGCCTGGGTAAAAGACTTTCCACACAAGTCACAGCTGTAAGGTTTAACTCCACTGTGGACGAGTTGGTGTCTTCTTAAATCTCGACCCCGGGTAAAATCCTTCCCGCAGTCATCACAGCTGTAAGGTTTAAATCCACTGTGGATGAGTTGGTGTGTTTTTAAGTGTCCAGCCCGGGTGAAAGACTTTCCACACAAGTCGCAGCCGTAAGGTTTAAATCCACTGTGGATGATTTGGTGTGTTTTTAAGCTTCCAGCCTGGGTAAAAGACTTTCCACACAAGTCGCAGCTGTAAGGTTTAACTCCACTGTGGATGAGTTGGTGTTTTTTTAAGCTTCCAGCCAGGGTAAAAGACTTTCCACACAAGTCGCAGCTGTAAGGTTTAAATCCACTGTGGATGAGTTGGTGTGTTTTTAAGTGTCCAGACTCTGTAAAAGACTTTCCACACAAGTCACAGCTGTACGCTTTAACTCCACTGTGGATGAGTTGGTGTGTTTTTAAGTGTACAGCCCGGGTAAAAGACTTTCCACACAAGTCGCAGCTGTAAGGTTTAAATCCACTGTGGATGAGTTGGTGTGTTTTTAAGTGTCCAGCCCGGGTGAAAGACTTTCCACACAAGTCGCAGCTGTAAGGTTTAAATCCACTGTGGATGATTTGGTGTGTTTTTAAGCTTCCAGCCTGGGTAAAAGACTTTCCACAGATGTCGCAGCTGTAAGGTTTAACTCCACTGTGGATGAGTTGGTGTTTTTTTAAGCTTCCAGCCAGGGTAAAAGACTTTCCACACAAGTCGCAGCTGTAAGGTTTAAATCCACTGTGGATGAGTTGGTGTGTTTTTAAGTGTCCAGACTCTGTAAAAGACTTTCCACACAAGTCACAGCTGTACGCTTTAACTCCACTGTGGATGAGTTGGTGTGTTTTTAAGTGTCCAGCCCGGGTAAAAGACTTTCCACACAAGTCGCAGCTGTAAGGTTTAAATCCACTGTGGATGAGTTGGTGTGTTTTTAAGCTTCCAGCCTGGGTAAAAGACTTTCCACACAAGTCGCAGCTGTAAGGTTTAAATCCACTGTGGATGAGTTGGTGTCTTTTTAAATCTCGACCCCGGGTAAAATCCTTCCCACACTCATCACAGCTGCAGGTTTTCTCTCCCTTTCTTCTGTGAGGTTTGTCGGCCTCCTGAGAGCGCTGACTTCTCGCTCCATGTTGGTCCTGCAGTGACAGAGATACAAACAGAGGCAGTGAGTGAAATGCAGTCGTGGAACAAACTGTAACTCCGTCTATTAGCAGAATCAAACATGTCAACAAACACATTGTAGGTGTGTTTCCACCACCTTCTGGTCATAGTATCACATTTCAATGATGTGCTACAATGACAGTCGTAATGAAAAATACATATTGAAGAAATATTGATAAGTGGAGAAAATATTTTACTCATAAAAAATTGAGTTCAATTTTTGATATTGTTGTTTCAATGTGTGCCGATAAAAATTATGTTTGTATCTTCTTGTAACATCTGAGTTTTTTGTTTGTGAATGTAGATTCTGTGTATATATGGAGGAGCCCGGGATGGAAAAGATAAAGCTGCTGTTAACATGTTTTTAAAAACCAACAAGCTGTGCAGTTTCAATAACAGTGTAACTGTGATATTTTTCTCACCTTCTGTGTTGAAGTCATTTTTTCCTCTGTAGTGGCTGAGCTGAGTCCAAATGGCTGAAATTGTTCCTCTGTTGCTCCACCAGACTCTTCTCCTGTTACTCAGCTGGGACACAAAAAGTATATGTATTTTATCCCTGATAAAAATTAAAAAAAAAGCAGAGCAAATAAACATGACTAAACTCCTCAGTGACAACAATACCTATGAAACTTCAATGTGGAAACTGAGAAGCAGCTACAACAAGAAAGTCATCAGTTGTCACAAGAACCTGAAAGGGGAAAAAGCCACTGACCCCCCTGCATATCACTACCTTTACCCAGTGGATGCTACACCCTGTATATATGGACTTCTATAGATCCACAAGTCCGGCTCACACTCAATGGTAGCAGTACCACCTGAAGCACCTCATTAGATTCCACCTACTCCACCCAGACAACCCACATGGAAAGGATATATATAAATCTTATAAAGTTTGTATCCGTCTTGTGTGAAACTTGTATGAAAAGCATACAAGAGTGAAAACAGATATAAGACCCCTTGAAAATTATATAATGAAACTTCTATGTTTTGGATACTTACTAAAACAATATATGAAAGTAATGAGAAAGTGGCCGCTTTCATGAGTAAATCATATAATTTTTTACTATTTCTTTTCCATATGGGAAGGTAAAGGGTGGTTGTATGTAGGGATGGGTATCGTTAAGGTTTTATCCGATACTAGGGCTGCATGATTAATCATTAGAAAATCGCGATCTTGATTCATACTTTTGTGCGATCTCATTTCCAAATGACAACGATTTAAAAAAAAAGAAAAAAAAAAGACGACGACTGTACCGCATTTTGATCCGGGACGTAATCTGCATGAAAACAAGCGCTCACTCTTCCTGCTCAACAAATGACAAGGGCGGAGCCTTATACCACGTGATACAGAAGCTGTGCCGTGTGATGCTAAAATTAGTAGGGAAAAAACAACGGAGAGCACGTCAGGGAAGACGAGAAAGTGACAGGAGAAAATCCATCCCGGTCAACCACCCAAACATCAATAACGGGAACCTTATACAGCACTTCCCTATACCCGTCGAACTCCCGCAGGCACAAAGAAATTACAGAGGCCATTACTTATCACCTGACGAAAGATATGGCTCCCATCAACACTGTGCAAAACGAGGGATTTAGGGAAATGATCAACACCCTAGACAAACGCTACACAGTGCTGTCCCGCAACTATTTTTCTATTGTTGCACTACCTGCTCTATACACGCAGTGTCGAGCAACGGTGGAGACGGAATTTCAAGCAGTACAACATTTTGCAGCAACAACAAATGTGAGACATTTGTTGTTTTTATGTTTATTTATTGTTTTTATGTTCAGTCTCAACTGTTATGAAGTTGATGTGCAGTTAATAAGTGCAATAAATATTTATCGTGAGAGAATCGTGATCTCAATTCTAAGGGAAAAAAATCGTGATTCTCATTTCATGCAAAATCGTGCAGCCCTATCCGATACCAGTACCAAACTGGTACTTCTGAAACGGTGACAGTGCTTAAACGGTACTCAAACTGGTGCTTAAAGAATGGAGAACACAAAATTGGTCCAAAACCCTCTCATGTTCAGCTGTTTTTTTTGTAAAAAGATAACAATGTTAGCCTTTTCTGCAGCCATAGGGCATATATGGTATCACTCTTGGCTGGAAGCAATGCTTAAACAATGGAAAAAACACAAACTTGGTCCAAAAACCTCTCATGTTTAGCCGTTTTCCATTTTTTCTTTGGTCATTTTAGCCTTTTTGGCCAGGGTGAAGGGAGTATCTGCCATCAGACAAGAAGAAAGCCATGTAACTATGACGGTGTTTGCTAGTTCACCTTACATGCATTAATGTAATAACGTGGTTAGCCTACTCAACGTAAATTACACACGAACAACATTAATCTACATATATTGTTACAAATATATGTAAGAACTGAGCCAAATTTAGTAATGCCAACAAAATGAAATAACAATATTTGTATCTTATATATGATACATTCTTCCACAGGAGCTGCTGATCCAGTTCTACACTGCGGTCATTGAGTCTGTCCTGTGCTCCTCCATCACAGTCTGGTATGGAGCAGCCACTAAACAGGACAGGAGCAGACTGCAGCGGACTGTACGGGCAGCAGAAAGGATCATCGGCACCCCCCTGCCCTCCATCCAGGATCTGTACCTCTCAAGAACCAGGAAACGGGCAGGGAAAATCATCACAGACCCCTCACACCCTGGACACAGACTTTTTGATCTGCTGCCCTCTGGCAGACGGTACAGAAGCCTGCAGACCAGGACCACCCGACACAGGAACAGTTTCTTTCTCCTCGCCATCTCCCTTCTTAACAGTTGACTTGTCACACTGCTCCCACTGCCAGACTGCAACTGCACCTTATGTACATTTTGTAGTATTCATTCCACCTCATTCATTTCTGTATTTTATGTATATAAGTTTAGGTTCGTTATTTATAGTTGGTTTACACAGCTTTGTGTATGTATGTGTAATGTGTATATATAGACACGTGTGTGTGTGTGTGTGTGTGTGTGTGTGTGTGTGTGTGTTTGTTTTACATTGCTGTGCTTGAGAGCCACCATCTACTGGAACCAAATTCCCTGTATGTGTCTGCACATATACTTGGCCAATAAACACGATTCCGATTCCGATACATCTATATATACACTGTAGGGCTGCCACGATTAGTCGACTAGTCACGATTACGTCGACTATCAAAATCGTCGACGACTGATTTAATAGTCGACGCGTCGTTTGAAGCTTTGTAAGATCCCAAAAGACGCAGGAATAAGTAGCAGGATTTAAGAGTGTAATAACGGACTGAAACAGAAGATGGCAGCACTGCATGTACAAGGATGCCAGCTGCCGTTAAACCCCGAAGAAGAAGTAGCTCCGTCCCAGTCAGAATTCATAGCGCAGCCCAGCCAGTGTTGCCAACTTAGCAACTTGGTCGCTATATTTAGCGAGTTTTCAGACCCCTTAAAAAAAGACGTGAAAGCGCTACTCTCAACAAGCAGCGGGTGCTGTAACGCAGTCAGTTCTTCTTTTACTCTTATGCTGTTTTGTGAATCACAAGGTTTAAAACTACTTATAAACACACACACAAAGTAACTCCACCAGAGTGTCTATTTCGGGTCACTTTTGCCGGTCCAAGCCCGGGCAAAGGAGCAGGGTTGGAATTGTGACATTAAAAAAAAACAATAATTGCTAAAAGAAATTTAATTTGTAGTTCTAAATAAACTAACTGCATTTAGGACGTTTTTACTCACTTTATGTCTCTTCCATGATGTTATTTCTCTCTCCAACAACATAGGTTACAATTAGATTAGCATGACCAATTATGCAAATTAGGCGATGACATCATTTAGCGACTTCTAATGACTTTTTTGGACAACCAATAGCGATTTTCCTTACTGAGGAGTTGGCAACACTGAGCCCAGCTCAGTTTCCAACAATGGCGGCAGCTAGTTAGCTTTAATATTACTCTTATTATTCTTTCTGGGTCACAAAATAAACGTTTAACATGTTTTCAGGCGAGAATGTAGCTGTGTAAACCTCAAATATCTGCTCAGTTTATCAAGACACCACATATTTTCAAAAGCGCTCCGACGTTTTCGGAGACGTCTGTTAACCACTAGCTCGACAGCTAGACGGGGGCAAGGCTCGCTAGAGCCATGAGAGCACTGGACTCCCGGCAAATCGTTTTCAAACCCACCGCCGTCTTTCGCTACTCAGGTTAAACATGATATATGAGTCACTTAGATAACTTAAAAATGTTATTGTTTGGCTTTTTTCAGTGTTTTATTTGTTCCTGAGTAAATCGGTTTGGCTGAGATTAAAGTTATAGTTCTTACACAGCTGAATAAACTTCAAGCAGACAGCTGATCATCAGAAGTGTGAGATGCTGGAGAATTTACTCCGGTGTCCTGTTATATTTTAGATAGCAAGGAGTTTATTAAACTTCACTGAAACAATCTGCAAATTTCATTAAAATTTAATAAACTATCATTTTGTCTTTATTTTTAGTTAGCACATACCTTAAACACTTAAAGCTGTAAGCTAATGATAATTATATAAGAGCAGATGCTGCTGGTGCAATAAGCTGTATGTTTTACGTTCAATGGATGATGATCTGATTAGTTGACTAATCGCAAAAATAATCTGTGACTAGTCGACTATCAAAATAATCGTTTGTGGCAGCCCTAATACACTGTCAAAGATACTTGTCTTTGAGTGAAGATTTAAGGTGATAGGACATAAATAAATGCAACTTGAATCTTTACTGAAGCTCAGTATTTGACACAGAGTTCAAGTTCAATGCTGTAATAACTAATAATGATTAATATAATAATAACTGTAATATTGGCAGTATAATATTTACATCACCAACATGAAATGACTTTAGTCTCATGAACAACATTAGCTAATTGTTATTTACTAGCTAATCTTAAAATGACTGTTCAGTACAGAAATGAAGCCCAACAATCATGTTTTTACAGTCCCGCGGTCTCAGCCTCAGATACTCAACAAATCAAACAAAGCTCATAAAAAAATAAACAGATGAACAAAAACTGTTTCTCTTCCATTTCAAACAATGCTGTATGAAACGTTTCAGCGGTTAGTGACATGGTTGCTAGGCAACCTGAGCAGCGCCATGGAGGCAAGACTGTCCCATTACACAAGCATCTCACTTTCGGTCTTTGAGGATGATTCCCGCATGGCCCGCATCCTCCAAGGCTGCAGACCCTGAATTGGAATACAGCCTATAAAGGTGTGTGTATGAGAAGTACTTCTCAGAACCACTTGGTGTTTGCTGTGACTGCATGTAGTGTGATCAGTGATAATAAAGCTTTGAAGAAACATACTTCAGCCTCATCTGACCCTTCTTCTCCAGCTGGGATATCAAAAGAATCGGTGAAGTCAAGAGAAAGTGAACCTCAACAGCACCTAGCCACACGAGAAGTCCGATCATTTTCTCTCTAATCTTCTTAGACTCAGAACAAAAGTTGTCCGGCTTTGTGTGTCTGGCAAAACACTTTTTACAAATCCTGCTGGAATAGGTCTGGTTACAGCCGCAGTCAAAGCATGATGGAAATAATTGAACAAGCAAGCAAATGTAGCCCTTTCGCATCCTTCGCAGTAGGCTTCCACTACTCTCTCTATAGGGCTTTGGAGTTGACATCACGGAATGCTGGGAACGCTGGGAACGCTGCGCCATCTTCCGGGGAAATGAATCAAAACAAACACACTGTGTTGTAACGACGACTACAAGAAAGATGCTTAAAAGTAGCTCAAAATAGCAGAGACTGTATAGAGACTGATTGCGTTGGAAATGTGGACCCGCATGAAATACAGCCGTGACGTAGAATCCCTGAAGACCTACTGCTATTGATGTAGCGTGACATTTTTTCGTACCTTGTCAGTGGAGTCAGCGCGCACAAGTCGTATCGCCCAGCACTATCGTGTGGACAATAGAAAAGTGTCTAGTGCCATTTGTCTTCTATTGTTTTTAACCCAAATTTTATAAATTATTACATAAAATATATAATTAACCCTTTACAACCAGTCGGAGAAGGCACTCCGTTTTACCTAACTATTTTTAAATCCCTGTAGAACTGGAACCAAAAATTATTTTTTTGGCATGTGAAACCGGAGGAGTTGTACTTACATCTTATGCCATTAGCTTGTCCTAGGTCACGGTTTCCTTCCACATACAGGGAGTGCAGAATTATTAGGAAAGTTGTATTTTTGAGGAATAATATTATTATTGAACAACCACCATGTTCTCAATGAACCCAAAAAACTCATTAATATCAAAGCTGAATGTTTTTAGAAGTAGTTTTTAGTTTTAGCTATTTTAGGGGGATATCTGTGTGTGCAGGTGACTATTACTGTGCATAATTATTAGGCAACTTAACAAAAAACAAATATATACCCATTTCAATTTTTTTTTTTAACCAGTGAAACCAATATAACATCTCCACATTCACAAATATACATTTCTGACATTCAAAAACAAAACAAAAACAAATCAGCGACCAATATAGCCACCTTTCTTTGCAAGGACACTCAAAAGCCTGCCATCCATGGATTCTGTCAGTGTTTTGATCTGTTCACCATCAACATTGCGTGCAGCAGCAACCACAGCCTCCCAGACACTGTTCAGAGAGGTGTACCGTTTTCCCTCCTTGTAAATCTCACATTTGATGATGGACCACAGGTTCTCAATGGGGTTCAGATCAGGTGAACAAGGAGGCCATGTCATTAGTTTTTCTTCCTTTATGCCAGCCACACTGTGGAGTACTTGGACGCGTGTGATGGAGCATTGTCCTGCATGAAAATCGTGTTTTTCTTGAAGGATGCAGACTTCTTCCTGTACCACTGCTTGAAGAAGGTGTCTTCCAGAAACTGGCAGTAGGACTGGGAGTTGAGCTTGACTCCATCCTCAACCCGAAAATGCCCCACAAGCTCATCTTTGATGATACCAGCCCAAACCAGTACTCCACCTCCACCTTGCTGGCGTCTGAGTCGGACTGGAGCTCTCTGCCCTTTACCAATCCAGCCACGGGCCCATCCATCTGGCCCATCAAGACTCACTCTCATTTCATCAGTCCATAAAACCTTAGAAAAATAAGTCTTGAGATATTTCTTGGCCCAGTCTTGACGTTTCAGCTTGTGTGTGTTGTTCAGTGGTGGTCGTCTTTCAGCCTTTCTTACCTTGGCCATGTCTCTGAGTATTGCACACCTTGTGCTTTTGGGCACTCCAGTGATGTTGCAGCTCTGCAATATGGCCAAACTGGTGGCAAGTGGCATCTTGGCGGCTGCACGCTTGACTTTTCTCAGTTCATGGGCAGTTATTTTGCGCCTTGGTTTTTCCACACGCTTCTTGCGACCCTGTTGACTATTTTGAATGAACCGCTTGATTGTTCGATGATCACGCTTCAGAAGCTTTGCAATTTTGAGACTGCTGCATCCCTCTGCAAGATATCTCACTATTTTTGACTTTTCTGAGCCTTTCAAGTCCTTCTTTTGACCCATTTTGCCAAAGGAAAGGACGTTGCCTAATAATTATGCACACCTGATATAGGGTGTTGATGTCATTAGACCACACCCCTTCTCATTACAGAGATGCACATCACCTAATATGCTTAATTGGTAGTAGGCTTTCGAGCCTATACAGCTTGGAGTAAGACAACATGCATGAAGAGCATGATGTGGACAAAATACTCATTTGCCTAATAATTCTGCACTCCCTGTATAGCTTTAGAAAAATTTGCATAAGAGTCACTTGCAGCAACAAAAAGATAATATTCCAGAAACACGCTTTGCCGATGTTCATAACACTTCTTACGTTGGCATATACATCAGTGCAAATTATTGCATGTCCGCCATTACCTGCCCGAAACCGGAAGTGACGTCATTTTTGTGGGCCTTATAAGCCTATGTTGATGTTCATAAAAGTCATGTGCATATTAGTATTGTACAACACTTTGGTCTACTAGGTGTGTTTTTAAAGTGCTATATAAATAAATGATGATGATGATGATGATGATGATGATGATGATGATGTTTGACTTTGTGCTTTTCCGTATTGTTTCTGGGATGCTTAGAACTTAAATTACACTGTTGTAAATATTATAATGCATCAAAATAAACTATTTATTTCCATTTTTCCTGTAGTATATAAAAAATAGTGTATCTCAAAAATACAATTATAAATACACTCAAAATAAATTTCTTGTGGTTGGAAACTTTTCTATTTACAATTTCGAGAGATACACCTCTTAATTGTATTTTAACTAAAAAGATATGTAAAAAAAACAAATCAAACAGATTTTAAATTTTTTTGTAGTTTATTGCACTACAAGTTTTCCAATTTATGTAGTTACTATGGACCTTATGGATACATATGCATACAGATTATTAAAATTTGGGCTATAACGGTTGTATTAATATATGGAAACTTGAAATGCTCCCACAAATGGCACTACTACAGTTAAAGAAATTGCAATAATTTGTTCATATTTATTATAAATAATTCTAATTATACATCTTACTTCCATTCTTTTATCCTGTGTCACTAAAAATACATTTTATTTTAGTTTTATACATTGATTAATGACCTGTGACCATGGGTCATTGTGAGCATCACAGGGAAGGTTGAAGCCGTCCACTGCACCTGTATGGCCGGAGTTGCGGAGACCTGCAGCCATGTCGCTGCTCTTCTGTTTAATGTAGAAGCAACAGTGCGGATCTGTGGCACAAGGACTGTTACAGATGAACTTGGATACTGGGTTTTGCTGGGTAATATGACCAAGAAACAGTCAGAGGTTGGCCATAAGATGGACTTCTCCTCTTCAGCTGCCCAAAAAAGGCTCTTGATCAAAACATAAACAGACCATCCATATGGAAAGGTAAAACTAGCCGTCAACAAAAAAAGAAAAATCCTACCTGCTACTGTGGAAGAGTTGTCACCGCCATAGGGCTTTGGAGCGTGATGTCACGGGCGTGGGCGTGGAAAGTATTTTGGCCTGATGCGCCATTTTCCGGGTCCAAACAAAGCACAAGCGAAAAAGGAGCGAAGGCACACACAACAGCCATGGTTCGTACTTGCCGTGTTGCCGGCTGTGGAATAAGCTTAAAAAGGGTTTGTCTTTTTTATTCTTTCCCAACCTGGAAGCATCATGAGGGAGCTGGGAGGGATGTGAGATGGGCAAATGAACTGAATCATTTCTTCAACAGATTTGATTCAGCCATGAGGCAGTCTGCAACATCGGCTGCAGACTCACCCACCCCCACTGCTGCTGTTCCACCTCAGACACTTCACACCTCCTCTATTCACCCTGCTCACTCCCCCCCACCCCCAAATGCAGCATCCAATACACACTCAACGCAAGGCTCCAGCCTGTCTCTCTCAACCACCCAGGTTAGGAGGGAACTGAGGAGGATTAATGGCAAGAAGGCAGCGGGTCCAGATGGCATCAGCTTGAGGGTCGTCAGGTCCTGCGCGGACCAACTGTGTGGGGTGATGGAGCACCTCTTCAACCTGAGCCTGAGGTTGGGAAGAGTCCCACAGCTCTGGAAAACCTCCTGTGTTGTACCAGTGCCAAAGACTTCACGCCCCAAGGACCTCAACAGCTACAGGCCGGTGGCTCTGACATCCCACCTGATGAAGACCCTAGAGCGGTTGGTCCTGGCTCAGCTTCGGCGCCTAATAAGCTCATCACTGGACCCACTTCAGTTTGCCTACCAGCCTGGCATTGGAGCGGATGATGCCGTCATTCACCTCCTAGATCGTTCCCTCGCTCACCTGGAGACCGCTGGAAGCACTGTGAGAATCATGTTCTTTGATTTCTCCAGTGCCTTCAACACCATTCTTCCCTCGGTTCTAAAGGACAAGCTGGTGAACTCTAGAGTGGACCATCACCTCACTACCTGGATCCTGGACTACCTCACCGACCGACCACAGTATGTGAGGACTCAGGGCTGTGTGTCGGACAGGGTCGTCTGCAGTACGGGGGCCCCACAGGGAACAGTTCTGGCTCCGTTCCTCTTCACCATCTACACTGCAGACTTCTCCCACAATTCCATCCAGTGCTTCCTGCAGAAGTTCTCTGATGACTCTGCAATAGTCGGCCTCATCACTGATGGGGACGACAAGGAGTACAGAGGTCTGACCCAAGACTTTGTGGACTGGTGCCAGCTGAACTACCTCCAGATCAACGCCAGTAAAACCAAGGAACTGGTGGTAGACTTCCGCAGGCACAAGCATTCTCCACTGCAACCACTGAACATCCAAGGTATGGACATTGAGGCTGTGGACAGCTACAGGTACCTTGGTGTTCATCTGAACAATAGACTGGACTGGACTCATAACTCAGATGCCCTCTACAGGAAAGGGCAGAGCAGGCTGTACCTGCTGCGGAGACTCAGGTCGTTTGGAGTGGAGGGCCCACTCCTGAAGACCTTCTATGACTCTGTTGTGGCTTCTGCTATCTTTTATGGTGTGGTCTGCTTGGGCGGCAGCATCTCTGCTGGGGACAGGAAGAGACTGAACAGGGTGATCCGAAGGGCCAGCTCTGTTCTAGGATGCCCTCTGGACCCAGTGGAGGTGGTGAGTGACAGGAGAATGGTGGCTAAGCTGTGATCACTGTTGGACAACATCTCCCACCCCATGCAGCAGACTGTGACAGCACTGAGCAGCTCCTTCAGTGGGAGACTGCGGCACCCACGATGTGGGACGGAGAGATTTCGCAGGTCTTTCCTCCCCACTGCTGTCAGGCTCCACAACAAAGACTTTAACTGATCAAACACACACATCCATACATATGCAATAATACTAAGTGCAATAATCCTTTCTGTCATCGTTGTACTTTTACTCAGTTGTATATAGCATTTGTATTTGTATTCTATTTTTATCTTATTGTATATTTATTTTATTTTATTCTACTGTATATAGTATTTTATTTTATTCTATTCTGTACAGTTGTGTACTGTATTTATTCTTATTGTATCCTAATTTTTGCCTCATAACTTTTGCACTGTCCACTTCCTGCTGTGACAAAACAAATTTCCCACGTGTGGGACTAATAAAGGTTATCTTATCTTATCTTATATGGCGGACCTTACAAAACGAAGGCGTCTAGCCTGGATAGCAGCCATGCGACGGCTTGATATCCAGTTTTCTTCCATCTCCAGATATCTGTTGGTGTGCTCCAGACATTTTAACTCCGGCAAGTTCTGTATGTTCATATCACTCTTTATAGCTTAATAATATTATCGTTGGGGTTCTTGGAGGTTATAGAAATTGCAAACAAACATAGAATTGAGTGACTGTGGAGACATACGTGCTATGTAACGATTTGCTAACTCTTTCGCACAACTGTAGGGAAGCCTGCCTATGAAATGAATCAAACAAATCCAGACTGGTTACCAACGTTACACGTAGGGCACTCCGAAATCCGAACGTGAGGGTTAGGGTCAGGGTTAACAAGATACGTGAAGATATCGGGGTAGGACAGTGGCGGTAAGTACTCTGGGTCTTTACTCCACTGCCCTACTTCATAGTCCACACCAGAGGCGGAAGCAGACATCTGAAACACCCGGGGCTTAGCCCTAAAGGATGGATGTGGGATTCTTTTTTTTCTTCTTCTTTTTTTTTTTTTTTTGGGGGGGGGGGGGGGGGGTAGACATTACTGAAAGATTAATTGGAGCATAACTGAGCCACTGTGTGAGAGCTGAGCAGCAAAAGGAAATTAAGTGAGGGTAGAAATGACTGAAATGGGCTTTATTATGAATTTTGTTCAAAGAAGAATGACTTCATATAGGAAAAAATATATATCACATATGCAGGACACCTTAAACTAGTGTTTTAATTAATCAGCAAGGCAGAACAAAGTTGGGGCTGCATCAAGACACGAGGACTAAACCCCAATTCAACCAGACCCAGAACTGATCCGGAATTAAAACAGGACTACAACAGTTCAAAATCAGGACCACTTAGGACTTAACCAAGACAGAACCAGAACTAGATGATAGTAGCACTAAAAATCATCATAGACCCGCACTACACTTAGTTTTTTAATTCTACCAAAAGTACACTATTTACATTCAGAAAAGTTTATATAATTATTTAGCCTTCATAAGCCTGCATAACTTAATAAATATATAACTTGAAAAATAACAAACCTGAAAAGAAACACTAGGTACGAGATACACAAGTACCTATGATACGGATTTTGGTAAACAACCATTTGACTAACATGTGTTTCTCACCTGCTCTTGTTCCCTTACTGTTCTGTCCTCATTCTCCTCTCTCTCCCTCTTTGTGCTGACAATCATCAAATATACAGTTGAAACCAGATATTTACATACTCTTCAGATCAAAACAGATACACTTGGTAAAGATACACATCAAATCAGACTACCGTAATTGTCGGGCTATAAGCCGCTACTTTTTGCACAAGCTTTGAACCCTGCGGCTTTTAGTCAGGTGCGGCTTTTCTATGGATTGTCCATGATTTTTATCATATCGTAAGACAATTTGTTTTGTTTGTTCCGCTGTTGTACGGCACTACATTGCCTGGCGGAAGGGCATGTGATCAGACACACAGTATCGGGGTTCAAGAGTGGTATGTTGGTCACGTGTCCATCCGCCAGGCTGGCCGTGCTGTACAAGTAGCACGAAAAACAAACTTCAAATTAACGCTACGCGTTCAGCGGGAGTCGTGGATGACGAGCGGCGATAAACTTGCGAAAAGCAAGTTATGCTCAATTCCACCGGTGGAATCTGACAGCGTGGAAAAGTGTGAAAACATCCATGATCACCAACGGATGTCGAAGGGCTGGACTGCTGCATGATGGAGAGGAGGACACCACGGCCTTTCTGAGGGTGTTCAACTCCGACACTGACAACGAGGATTTCTTTGGTTTTCAAAGTGACAACGAAGGAAAGAAGCTGAGAGTGGATGACGTAGCCATCCTGAGCCTGTTCGTATCTGACACTGGAGAAGAGGACTTTGGTGGTTTTAGTCCGCAGGAATATGGTGGTGAATGACTGACTTTTCTTCTTGTTAAAGCCGTGTCACTGCACCTGAGCCTAAAAGGTAGTCCGAATCTATTTTTCTGGTGTGCTGTAGGTTATTGTTATGTACTACATTTGTTACTCATTCATGAAGCACAGTACATGTTTCGTACTTGTAATTACTGCTACTTGCACATATACCTAAAAAGTTATGCAAATATGTACCCATAACTTGTTTTTCAAAATATTAATAAAAGGGGTGTGTCTCCAAACAGCCATCTCTTTCCTGACATTTCGCTTTGTGCATATTCTCTTACATATGATAAGTCAACATTGAAACACCTGCGGCTTTTAGTCAGGTGCGGCTAATGTATGTACAAAACAGGATTTTCCCCTGATTTTAGCTTGTGCGGCTAATATTCAGGTGCGCTTTTATAGTCCGGGAAATACGGTAAATGTTTATTTTTTTAGATTGATAAATATAAAAAACATATTTGTTAACTTTAAGAGTAAATAGAGAAACTATCTGTATTTCTTAATTTTAAATGGCACCAAATTGTATTCAAAATTGAGCCACACTTATGGAGCTCCACAATCCTTTTCCTGGTGTTTTGGTTGACATCTCTTAATTTTCCATTTCAAAGAAACAGGCTCTGTGTTTTGTCTTATATGCATCCACAGCTGTTCCACCAATTTACTCACATGGACTCTACTAACCTATCAGAAGCTTCTTCAGCGCAGAATGGAATCGTCTTGAGTTTTCTTATTAATTAACAATAAACTTAGTGTATATGTACTCCTAAATTTGATGAAAGTGATAAAAAATAGACAGCTGTCTCTCTTTATTTTGACATTTAACTAATTCAAAAGATATTTCAATATTTATTTATCTAAAACAAAACAAGTTTACTCTAAATTGATGTTGTACAGTAAAAAAAATGTTCTTGTGTTTTCCATAAAGTGTATGTAAATATCTGGTTTCAACTGTGAATATACTGCTGTGTATTGAAAGTCCTCTTGTTTTGCATAGATATACTGAACAACATACAAAGCATAATATATAAAATAATATCTACCTGAGTTTTTTCTTTGAAAGAAGCTCCTTATGTCCATTCTTGTATATCAGTGCATTACTGAAACCGATTTATTTAGCCGTGGAGGGTAAGAACTGAAAATATGAAATAAACACACATAAGCTAAGACTCTCTAAAGAAACAGCATTGTTGTTGTTCGGCTTTTCATTTCGCCATTTGTTGATTAACTTGAAGAGCAAGTAACGTAATATTGGTCAAGTGATCAGTTTCATATCAATGAAACTCATATCAATCTTTCGTGATACACTGTCATATTTACATTTTTTATACAGTATGAATGATTTACTTTGGTACCTGGTCAATCTTCAGTTCTCCTCTGTCTGCCTAGCTCCATTTCTCCAACAGCGCACTTGCAGTAGTGATGTGTCGGACGCGAACGAAATGGCTCGTAGAGCCGGCTCTTTGGAGTGAACGACGCGAGCCGGCTCCTTATTGGGAGCCGTTTTTTTTTCTCTCTCTCTCGCACTTTTTTCCCCGCGTCACTCCGCACTCGAGCCTTGTGCTTTGCGCTGAAAAGAGAGGGGAGGGGCAGTAGCTACACTGGCAGTAGCACAGGAACAGAGCTGGAGGGAAACAGCCAGGGACATCAACGTCACATTAGAAAGGTATAGTAATCATCCAAAACTATATTCAGTTGCGGATGATAAAGGATTCAGAAAGTTTATTCATGCAGGCCCAAATGGCAGAGAATATGCATGTTCTTTTTGTTTTCATATTTTAATTTATATTTAATTGTGTTGTGGTTTGCAGTGTTTTGTGTTCTTTCACTTTAAATTTGTTTAAAAGGAAAAAAGCTGAAAATTTAAATAGTTAAAAGTTGAAATGTAAATAGTTGGTTTTTTGTATTATATTATTTATTTATTACATTTTGTGTGGAGTGAATAAATAAAAGTATATTTACAGTGGCCCCTAGAGACAAAGCACATAAAAACTCCAAAACACGTACAAAAGACAACAGAAGTGCTCCAGGATGCTGGGCGCAGTGTTGAGCCTTTGTTATCTTGTGGCTACACAAGCCAGCAAGTACCAACGACCGGATTTGGTGTGTGGTAGTAACAGGTAAATGAACTTTTTTTTAAATTATTTGAATATATATGAGTGCTTGTGTATAAATACACAAACAATACACACATGCTTTCAATTGTGTAATTTAAGTGATCTAGGTAGCGGTTTTGAAAGTTCAGTTAACGTTAGAAATGTGTTTTGGAGTTTGTACGTGTTTTGTCTCTAGGGGCCACCGCATATATTTATATATAAACATATATAAATAAAACCACTTCTTTTTTTACATTAGTAATTCCTTTTGTGCATAATTTTATATTATTGTTAATAATAAATTAATTAAAGCAACAAAACAACCTGAAGAGCCGGTTTGGAGCCGAAAGAGCAGACTCTTTTTAGTGAGCCGAGCTGAAAGAGCCGGAAATCCCATCACATCATCACTGCGGGGCGATCGTGGCTCAAGACTTGGGAGTTCGCCTTGTAATCGGAAGGTTGCCGGTTCGAGCCCCGGCTTGGAAAGTCTCGGTCATTGTGTCCTTGGGCAAGACACTTCACCCGTTGCCTACTGGTGGTAGTCAGAGGGCCAGTGTCGGCAGCCTCGCCTCTGTCAGTGCGCCCCAGGGTGGCTGTGGCTACAATGTAGCTTGCCATCACCAGTGTGTGAATGGGTGGATGACTGGATATGTAAAGCGCTTTGGGGTCCTAAGGGACTAGTAAAGCACTATATAAATACAGGCCAACAATCATGTTTTTGCGGTCTCAGCCTCAGATACTCAACAAATCAAACAAAGCTCATAAAAAAATAAACAGATGAACAAAAACAGTTTTGTAATAGAGTGAATTGTTGCCCCCCAGTGGTAAAATACCTGGGGGGCATACCTGTTACAGGGCTAGTTCTTGGTTGACCAATATATAACAACAAAAAGGGTAGATTTCTGCACGCTAAGAAAACAACAAGTTAGTGTGTGATGTCCTGCTGTTCAATAAAGGCACCTATCCACGTCCGATCTTTTCAAAGAGCCTAATCCAGAATATCACAGTTTCTCTAAATACAGGCAATTTACCATTCACTAACTCGCAGGCAGTAGCTGCCCCGTCCTGCTTAGTGCCTGAGCTCAGATCATACCAATATTAGGGGGGGTTTACGCACAGTCGTAAACACATACACATACAAATCCTGATTTACAAGTACAAAATATTTATGATCACATTTTGAGCCCATACTTGAGCTTTGGCCCAGAAAGTGGCGCGTCAGGCCAAAATCCTTTCCACGCCCACCCCTGTGACATCACGCTCCAAAGCCCTTTGGCCTCCTTCTCAGCAAGCTTCCACTACTCTCACCCTGGAGTTGCGCTCCCCCAGGCTTGTACCTGTGGCTTCAGGTCCTGGGGTGGGGGTTGGTTGTTCTCCTGCCCTGCACCCCATCCTTTTGTTCATATTCCAAGACTATTTTTCTTTATGTATTCTTTCCCCCCAGCAACCGCCATATTATGATGTTGCAAGCAATCACAAACTCTACAGTCTGTCTAACTCCAATGTCTACCAAGCAATCTATTATTCTCAACAGAGCTAAACTCAGCATAAACTGAACCCACATTAAAGTTAGCTCGATGCTTACCTTTAGACGAGCCCACAAACCGAGGGAAACTCCGTGATGAAGCTGGAACACTTTCCAAAAACAGGAAACAGATCAGGGAGCAGAGACCCACGTGGTTCACGCTGATCTCAGCTACGATCCAGGAGACAAGGGTGTGCAGATCGATGCAGATATCGATCCAAACGTTGGTAGTGGTATATGTTCCAGTAAGTTTACTACTTTACAACCGTTTCATAAAAAAGCAGCTCTCTCTGCTCGACTCCTCTCCTGCATACACACTTTGCTCCGCCCCCTTTATCTGACTCCGCTGTGATTTGTTGCTGTGCGGTCACGTGACTCAGCTGCACAACGTAACCCAGTGGAGTGTTATTTCAAAAGTAGCGCCAATCTCCTTTTCCTAATCTCTTTTCCTTGGCCTCGATGAAAACGTCATCGTGGGGAGGACAATATGGAATCAGAACGATGCCACCTTGAAGCGAAACCGAAAAAAAATATTGTAACTGAAATAAATGTACTGGAAAATCTTGTATTGAAACCGAAAAAACAATTGATAGTGAATAAACAATTAATTGAAACTGTAATTTTTTTGTTTTCGTTTACAATTTTTTTTTTCGGTTTCAATCCATTTTTTTTCGGTTTCAAACCATTTTTCAGTTTCAATCCATTTTTGTCATTTTTGTCATCCACATTGTCAGATGTAGCCCCCCAAATTTTTTACACACTGTAGTCAAACATCTGTTTAAAAAAAACCTGTTCTTGATCTTACGATTCTTGCAAATTACAGGCCTTTCTTCTAACTACCTTTTCTTTCCAAAATTCTTGAAAAGAGAGTTGACAGTCAATGAATGACCTTCCTGAAAAAGCAAAATGTTTTACACGTTTTCCAATTTGGTTTTAAACCCTTTCATAGCACTGAATCAGCCATTTTACAAGTTTTTAATGACATATTTTTAGCCACTGATGCTGGGGACTGTGTTGTTCTTGTACTTTTAGATTTGACAGTTGCATTTGATACTGTGGATCATGCATTTTACTCTGTCATTTGGAGCACTGGGTGGGCACTTGAGTGGTTCAGGTCCTACTTGGCGGGGCAAACATTTTGTGTCAGTCTCTGTGACCATGTGCCGTCCTCCGCTCCTCTCTTTTGTGGTGTCCCACAGAGCTCAGTTCTAGGCCCCCTTCTCTTTTCTTTGTATCTGCTCTCTCTTGGATCTATACTGAGAAAACACAGCATTGCATTTCACTTCTATGCTGATGACTGTCAGATATATGTCCCTCTACATCATAAAGGCACATATTCCATACAACCATTACTTCAGTGTCTTGATGACATTAAGGCTTGGATGTCTCTTAACTTTTTAAAATTCAATGATAAAAAGACTGAGGTGATGACTTTTGGTAGCCCCACTGAGATGCCAAATGTATATTTAGATTCCTTGGCTCGGTATGTTAAGCCAACTGTCACAAACCTGCTGGTCAAAGTGGAGTGTAATGAGAAAAGATGACATTATATGCCACGGTAAATGCACTGCCTAATTGTTACCTCTCCCCACTGCCTTCAGTGGCAGGCAGCAGGAAACAGATCAGGAGGCAGAGATGATCTTTAAGTTTAACATTACTCACAATATTGCCAAAGAGTGATATGGAATTTAAGCACAAGCACGTTTCAGTAACTTATCTTTCTTGTAGATCTGTGCTCCAAATAAAGAACTTTATGCTGACAAGATTATTAGTTAAAATAACAAATTTTAAGTTACAAATCAATATTGTCTGCATGGACAGATATTCCACATTCCATATATCATCATTCAGGTCCTGCATCAATACATTTCCATATTTTTATATCTATAAAAAAAGCCGACACTTGCTAGACTCTATCAAAGGTGTGAGCATCACAGCAGATGCCTTTGTGTCGAAGTAGCTGAGGATAAAACACAGAAAAACACAAAGTTGATTTTCCTGGCCTGGGATTTTATAAAAATATTCAGCAGTACATCAAAAATGAAAGAAAACCATTAATCAACATATGAACCTTAGTTGATGCTGCTGAAGTGAAGCAGAGCAAAGTTACAGAGGTTTTATTAGAGACACAGCTAAGTGTTTTGAAATTTCGCATAATTTTAAAAAGTTTGAATTTGTTCAGTAGCCTATTGAACAGCAGAAATGAGACTTTCTTTTCAGAATTAGGTAAAAGGGAAAAAACAGCGGCCGACAGCACTGTAAACAACAGTAGACTTGTGAGTAATAAACAAGCGAATAATGCAGAAAACAGATTTTTTTGACGGGAAACTGTTCTTGAAGTACACATAGACAGAAAGAGAGAGAGAGGGAGAGAGCTGTGCATGAAGTGTGATTTTATTGTTGTGGAAGTAAAACAGCAAAAGTTCATGACGATGTTTATGTGAAGGGTTGGATCTTCTTTAGCTGCTGGTTTAGTCAATATTGTTTGGAGAGAGACAAAACCTGCAGCTTCAGAATCTAGTGGAAAAAGGGCGGGAACTCAAAGCACGGATCAGCGAGCTGTCGGCTTTCAGCCCCGACCGTGTCCGTGCTGTCGTGAGAGAAAGGCGACATCTCGCTGATTCTGATCCGTCGGTGGATCCACGCTTTGTGTTTACGTCTTTGTGCAGAATCGTGTTCCTGCTCTCATTTACTATTTCAGCTGTTTGGCTGTTGTTATTTGTTGAAATTTTCTGAGGTTTAACCTGAAATTCTGGCATTTTGGTCAAAATAAATTTGTATTAAAAAATCAATTCAGGATTTTAATGAATCGATATCACATTATCCAAGCTAGAACCGATTTTAATCGATAAATTGATAATTAAAAACCCACCCCTATACATAACTTTGTGGACATGTAGCCAACAGTAATGTTATAACGTTCTTTGCAGATATATAAGTGATCTAAAATTTTATACTTGCTTTTAAAAGTTTATTCTTTGGCCACCACGCTTCAGCCATCTGCTGGGGTTTTTTCTTTGTTGAAAAAAAAAGCCACAGCCACCACTGCGCTATGAATTCTGGCCTATGTTGGGACATAATCAGCCTTCAAATGGGGCCTCGAGGGATGCAGACGAAGTATAGATAGATAATATAAGTGTAGATACTTACATGAAAACAAACATAATAACTTGATACTGTCACTGGGTTTAAACTAAAGGAGTGTTCACAAGAAATCATCAGTATCAAACTGTGACAATAAAAAAATGTTCATTAAAGCAATCAAGAATGAGTTTGATGTGAATCTTTGGTAATGCATGGGGGAAGCTCTGTGCCAATTTTATCAACAGCTACGGATTTTATCCTTTTCTGGATGCAATACCTTGGCCTCCAGTAACACTATATGGAATCTTAGAGTCATTTTGACCAGGATTTCTCCTTTAATGGAAATATTAAGCAAATATTTATGACTGCTTTCTTCCATTGCTGCAATATCTTGAAAATCAGAAATATCCTGTCCCAGAGTGATGCTGAAAAACTCGTTCATGCATTTATTTCTTCTTGTCGGGAATATTGTAATTCATTATTGAATTGAATTGAATTGAATTGAATGAATGCTTTATTGGCCATATGCAGGCTGCCCCGCAGAGGAATAGGACCCCCCCCCCGACTTAGACACACAACAAACACATCACATAGGAATACAGTCGGAGATCGGCAGCGTTGCAGAGAATAACACTGAAAAATTACACAACAATGGGAAAAGTACAAGAGGAAAAAAAGAGACCTCTTCTCACGCTGGGCACCTATGGGAGGACAGCATTAGAACAGGAAACAAAAAAAAACCTCCTCTGCACAGAGAGCACATTAATGTCCACATCGCAACATTAGAGCACATGACAAGCCACAGGGGATGGATAGGGGGGTGGGGGGTAATCCGAAGGAACACAGTAGTCATCCTACACAGCGCTACCATTTCAGCGCGGCACGCAGACCCGCCGTCTTCCCCCACAGGAAACAAGCATCGAAGGCGTTTGGAAAGGGAGGGGGATGAGTGCGTGCTTATCAGTGTAAGTGTATGTGTGTGCATGTCCAGAGTCCAGCTGAGACAGTGTCCTTCGCTCTATCAGGCTAAGTAAACAGTCTGCCAGCCAACCCAGGTGGCCTTCATGGGATGGGAAGAATAGTCATCACACAGTCGTTATCAGGGAGTTGTTTTGGTGGGCTCCAGCCTCGGGCCTGAGCAGCTGGCGCCGTGGTGTCCATATGTTGAATATTGTCGATTTCTCCTTTATGCGAGCAGCGAATTTAGCACTATGACACTGGTCCCTCGATCTCCCGTTGGAGAGCCGCGAGCCTCCCCATGATGGTATCAAACTTCCGTTCCGTGGTGTTGTCATTCTTTTGATTCTGAGACCCCACAGCTGCAGTGATCCGTTCTGCGATGTGATCCAACTTTCGCTCAAAGGTGTCATTGCGAGCAGGCCCCTCTCTGATGTATCCCATCATACGCTCAATGGTGTTAGTTTGAGTCTTCACGGCAGCTGTAAGCGTCTCCAAGGTGTTAACCATGCTACGTTCGGTGTGAGAGGCCGTGCCTCGTCCGATCGCCTCAATTCCAGCGGTCAGCTTAGGGGTTTGAACAGCTGGTTCCGCTCTCTTATTTCTCCGATAAGTAAGGGCCAAGCCAGCTCCGATCAGCAAGAACCCTGTTATCATGGTTCCGAATAGGTAGATATCTTCAGCGTCCTCGATAGACAGTCCCGCCAGGCACAAGATCCTCCAGGTCTGCCACCCATCCATCGTGTATCTGGCAGGGAAAGTCCCTCCAGGGCACTCGGGCTCTCCCGAGCCCAGACTTCTCGTTGAGAAGAGGGTGTCAATATCATTCAGAGACCAGTTATCAAATTCATAATTCTATTAGGTTTTAGAGAACGACAGTGAGAGACTGTTCGAGGGAAAAGTAATGCACACGAGACAAGACAAGGACACAAGAGGCTAAGCAGGGAAGATAAGGGGAAGAAGGAGAGGAGAAAAAGTGCGACCGCCTTCACCGTTATTACATTATCAGGATGTTCTTTTTTGCGTTGGGACACAGGCAGGATGCGATGGCTGCTGTTTTATCCATGTGTGGATGCACATACCCAGCTCCCAAATTGTACCCAAATACTGTACGTCCCTCCATCCAACCACACACTTCAGGGACTGTGACCACCCACTGCACATGCTCCACCGTGGTATCACTATGAATGACAACATCATCCAGGTGGCAAACAGCATATGCAGTGTGAGGACGCAGCTATCGCTACAGGAGGTGCTGAAAAATGCCCGAGTCTTCAAACAAACCTAACAGAAGTGTGATGAATGGTACGAACCCTGCACTCACTTCTTAATTACCTGGAAGCACCTTAAAGACAACCGGCCCCTCTCAACTGCGACAAATCATCTGGAGAAAAGGTAAGCATAGGAGACCAAACACTGAGGAACAAATCCTCATTTCATCCTATGATAACAGCATTTTCACCATTTCAGCCAATTCCTTTTGCACAATTTGTCTCTTGTGCTTAGGCAACCTGTAGGGCCATGAACGCACTTTCCAGGCTGCGTTTCAAATTGGTGCTGCATGAGAGTCTTGCAGATGGTCGGGGGATGAACACATCTGCAAACTACTGTTGCAATGCAGGAACATCTGCTTTATTGGAATGTGTGAGATGCTAATCACAATGCATCTTAAACACACTCATGTTCAAACTTCATGCCCACATCTTGTTTTTAAGAAAAATTAATCATCTTTTCCTTGAAGATCATTTCAGAGTTTTTAATGAGCTGCAGGAACCGTGCCGAGAGCAGCCAAGTCTCCTCCTCTGATAAACCTCCACATGTACCACTAAAAACATTTAAATTAGTTTGAATCGGAAATCATGGCTCAAACTACTTGCTGTGAGACCATTTCTTTATTTTTCACACCAAACTGTTTTATAAGACAAACTTTACACAGAGTTCATCAATTATAACTGATGCTTTAACAGTATCAGGATTTCATAATGCAAACTTCAAATCAAAAGGCAAACAGCTGCAGAACATGTGGATCAAAATGAATTCATTAAAAAAAACAACGTGGACTTCAAGGATACAGTAAATACACTAAAGTGAAAGGAGGAGCCAAAAATAGATGTTTAATGGGATTTGAATTAACTAAAAGTAGTCACCTGTGATCTTTAAAATGGTTCTGATGTGTGCTGCTGTTTTTAACTTTTAACAGTTCTTTGCTGCCACTGTGAATATTGTGTTCTTTGCCTAATTAAATAAAGGTTACACAGCATCACTGCTCCATCTTCTGGAAAAAAAAAAGGTATTACATGGAAATACAGCCCAAAACCAGTTCAGCTTGAGTTTCTTTTTTCTGGACATAAAGTCACAGCAGGTGTTGTTTCAAAGCCGGTGGACAGATTTAGTTCATTTTGGAAGTTTTAAGAGCAACTGCTGTGAAAATATTTGCAGTTTTGGGAGAAAAGGATTTAAGAGAAGATTTTATCACAGCAAAAGTTTAAATATGAATGAAGGATTGAAATTTAACTGAGGTGAAACATGCAATGAATACATAAAAAATAAGTTAATTTTGGAAAAGCTAAAAAAGTTCAAATAAAAGAAATGATTTACATATCCATATTTGATTTTTGATAGAATACCAGTTTGGTTAAAAAAGAAAGAAAGAAAAGACATTCCTATAACTTTAATAGTACAACTACTAAACACTACTGTGTCCTAAGGGAACAAAGGTTAAAATGTAACAGGGATAACATTTTAGAGAATTAAAATCCCTCAAAGGAAAAAACATAAACTTGATATGCATATCTATACATGCAGCTTCCTAAATGTAACATTCAGGATTTTTCACTGCAGGGGTCCGTTCTTCGTACCTCGCTAAGTAAGTTAGCTGGATTTGATTGTTGACGATTTCGCGTGATCCTGGATCGTTCGGTTCCCCGAAGCTCATCCGGGACTTGCTGTCATAGCAACAGAGCCGTAAGCGTAAACCTGCTCTGGAGCAGGTTTACTTTATGTAAACAGGATTAGATCGTGGCCACGCAGGTATGTCCGCTTCATTTATACGAAAGCAACAGCGATATTCCACCACTGTTTCACCATAAATAAATAACATCAATGTAACTAAAGATAATGCAGCACTTGATCCTTGTATTGATGTCACACAGATACATACAGGTCATTTCCTAAAAAAAGGGAAATGTACTATTAACATTCTATTACATGTATGTGATTATTACAGATGCAATTCATATTTCAGAGTAGTAATAGTAAATTACTTCGTGTAATCAAGATGAGAGACCATGGCTATAAAAGCGAAGGTGGATTTGGGAAGTCTGTCGCAGCCATGTCCTGTCCGTATACGCGAGCCACCCATTGCGGAAGGTGCAAGATTGATAAGGAGAGTTCTCAGAATTCAGCGTATATTGCGGGATAGACAGGATCCTTTAGCTCAGCGCGACAGTGTGCTCATTGAGAGATATCGATTTTCCCGTGAGGGTATTATTCACTTAACCAACTTGTTGACGAGGGGGTGCAGGACCACCACCTGTCTTTTTTTTTTGCTCTGCCCTTTTCTTGGTTGCTGTTATGAACAAACAAACAGAGTATTCCAGGGTCTCTTTCCAAGAGACGACAAGCAATATAAGTGATAAATATTACCATTCTGTAGAATATTCTTATATTTCACTTTTACTTGTTCCCATGTTCTAGTGGGTCCTGTTGTGGCTCTAATGTGAAAGGGGATATAATATAACATATTATAATATAATATAATGTAATATAATATTGGATAATATGGTGTGATATGATAAATCTACCCTACCGCCTACTGGTGTTGGCCAGAGGGGCCGATGGCGCGATATGGCAGCCTGGCTTCTGTCAGTCTGCCGCAGGGCAGCTGTGGCTACAACCGTAGCTGCCTCCACCAGTGTGTGAATGTGAGAGTGACTGAATAGTGGCATTGTAAAGCGCTTTGGGTGCCTTGAAAAGCGCTATATAAATCCACTCCATTATTATTGTTATTATTGAATTACTTACGAGTTTAATTTGTCAGCAACTTTCTGCCAGTCCTCTCTCCTTGCTTTTGCAGCCTTTGCAGTGTTCCCTTGCGTTTTAATTAAACTCTGAAACTCCTGAAATCCCTCACTCAAGAGTTCTTGCTCTGCTGCCGAAAAACACCGAGCGCGCCCCTTCGACATTTTCGCCGACCAATCAGAGGGTTGCCGATCAATGTTTCTACTATCGATGCGTATCCCCTTTTACGGCACCCAGTGATCTCACATTACTTCATCCAGCTATACTAATCGTCAACAACAGGTGTGTTCGGGGAACCGGAATAGCGAGCTCACGGTTAGCGCGATGATTTGGTCTTGGATGTTTCATTTGATCTTGGATGTAGTAAGCGACGTACGAAGCACAGGGCCCTGTGCTCAGAGTGAACCAGCTCTAATCTGTGAAGACAACAGGACACCTCATGCTAATCAAGCTGCATGGTGCTGGTCATTCCACCTACATTGAGTGTATTTCAGAAACAAGTTACCTGCTGGGGGTCATTTTGTAGCACTCTGGCAGTACTCCTCATCTTCCTCCTCACACAGAGGGTCAGACATCGGTCCACTCTTGAGAATGTGCTGGGAGACACAGGAACTCTTGTAACGTTGCACATGTTTATGCCATCCTAGAAGAGCTGGATTTCCTGTGTGGCCTGAATAGGCTGTAAGTACTACCCTGTGATAGCAGCAGTGACAAGGCCTCTAATAAAAATCTAAACTAGTCAGAAATTCAGAGATACAAGAAGAGATCCTTGGCCACCACTGGCAACCGCTCCCTTTTTGAGTGTTATCTTGTTATTGTTTGGTTAACATCAAAGCAAGATAAACTAATTCACAGTGGTTTATGCTTCTTAACTGAGCAGCCTTTTGTTTTAGCTGCTACCTCGAGCACATTCTCTCCAGGAGGCTAACACACCTGAAGAGTATTACCTATTGTAAATCATTTAAATTGGACTTTTCCCCACCTAATTCCTGAGCCTTCACTCTTATCTCCAATATGTAATTAAAGCAATGTTTAATGACCACATAATACAGTATATACATAATCGTACTGTACAGTACACACAGTACAGTACATAATTACCAGTACATGATGAAGAACACATACAAGAATTAAACAGATGTCTTAAACAACTTAAACAATACTTTTGCTGCAGGTTTTATTTTTGTTCTTTGTTTAAATCTGCAAAAAGCTGAAACAGTTACAACAAATGAAACAACTGGGACAACAGGGGGCAACACTGTGGGGCTGCTCTTACAAACAGACATATTTTGAACTGCTCTTTGTGTCTTATCCACGCTGAAAGTTATCTGAGTGAAAGAATATAATACAGAGTGTGTATTGTGCAGCTCTCACAAACATCAAATAAACATGAATAAATGAGGGGAATGCAGCTCGGTAGGTTTTGGATGAGTCAGCCTCTCAAACTTGCTTGAAGTGAAGGCATGTGGCCTATTTTGTTGTGGCTGAATAGTTTTGTCCAAATATGTCCCCATACTGCTTCCTTCCTGTTTCTGTGTCTACAAAACAAGTAGAGAGTATACCTCTTATATATACAATGACTGTTTATATATGAAGTATAAGCTTCCTATTTATTTATTTTTTCAAGATTTCTGTGACCTTCTGTGTACACGTCGATTCAGATTCTGACACTTTTTGATCTCTCCAAATCCAAAATAACGTCTAACTTATATGTAGTGATTCATAACAAAACATAACTATACTGTATAACCCTCAGTACCTCAGTGCAACAATCCTGAACCCTCATGCTTTATAAAGCAAGCAAACAAAAAATGCGTCCTCCACTCCAACAAAGCACCATCAGGAACAAAACCACGTGCACTGTTCTTCTTCAGTTTTACATAAAGCGACTATAAAACCACAGCAACACCCACACACCTCCTCTTGGGAGTTCCCGATTTTGATATTTGGGTCCCTTTCTGTAGTTTTATGAATTTTCAAGGAACCTTCTCACTCACCCTGACTTAACAACCCAAGACAGCAGCAGTGAATGTAAAAGAACATTAAAACTGCAAACCCTATTCTTTACTGCCAGTGTTGTAGAGAATGCAAAACTCTGACCACAGGGCTGCACTATGAAGTAAGTTCCACATGCCTAATCTTGATTCACCTCAGCAGTCAGGATACACTTCCAGGCTTTCCCCTGCACGTTCATGTTAAAGGGGTGACAGTGGCTCCAAATGACTAATCACAAACTAGTTTTAAAAGTGAAGATAGCACCGTATGTGCTATCTTCATTTATATATATATATATATATATATATATATATATAGAACAAAAAAAAAAAAACAGGACACTATTCAGTAAGACAGGACAACAGCTGATATATTTAAAATGATGAGGCTATTTAAAGACAGTAAAGACAGTAAAAACTGCCAGCACTGCTAGTTCACAGACTTGTGATTCACGGCTCATTTCAATTTCTCATTAGAGAAATTTTGTTGGATTTAATCAAATGAAGTTTGAAGGGCAGCTTTAGTTTTCAGCTTTATCTTTGGGTTTTAATGCTCTGGAAGTAAAAAATTAACATAAAAACTGAATTAAGGGAGTGTCCAAATTCATAAGCTGCATCCACCTGAGGACTCTGCCTTTGCGGCCTATGTGGGCCGGGTCCTCAGGAGGATGCAGCTTATGAATTTGGACAACCACAATAAGAAGGTCAGAATTTGATATGAGGACAGCAAGCACAGTGTTTTGCCCTATTTTATAGTTTGCTGCCAAATGAAACAAAACACACAGTATTATCTCAAAATTGTGACGTCAGTTTCCGGATCGTTCCATGATTGTAGTGATAGGGGCGGGGCTACAGCCGGTATAACAGGCAGGTTTTTCTGTGATTACTCACTGACTTGTGTTCTGACCGAAGAAGAAGTCAGACAGACTTAGATGTCAGCGAATTTCATCACAATGAAGGCGATTTAAACTAAAAGAACTGCACAAGGTAGGCTAAATGTCCTGTCCTCCTCATCTGCTGCGTGCAGAGTGACGACTATGACACCCCGTGTCGATGCTCGGGTCACTTTTTTAGATCGTGGCTGATAACATAGATGCTCACTACATCCATTCATTCTGAAATGAGGTGATTTTAGGAGGCGCTTAATTTAAATGTTTATATTGGTATATGAGCTGTAGAAAGGGTTTATATATATATATATATATTTATATATATATTGCATATATATTTTTAAAAGGACGTTAAGTGTTCTTATGACTGCTTTATTGTACTTGATCTGTGTTCTTTATTAGCCTGTAATCCAAATCATCCAGAACAGTTATGGTATATTTAAAATTTCTGCTGCCAACTTAGCCACATCTCACTGAAAAAGAAATAATATTAGTAATAATAATAATAATAATAATAATAATAATAATAATAATAATAATAATAATAATAATAAATTAATATCACTGAGACGCTTTACTTCAATTAAATACATTTTTTGTAGAGTTAGACGTTTTTCTGTGGTGTGACAAGAATGTTCTTCCTCACTTAATATTATAGATTTTATGTCATTTATAGCAGTTTAAATATAGTACAGAAACATGTTGTTGCTATCATACATTACTTTTATCTTTTATTTCTCAGCGTGCGTTCCAAAAATGCCCCTATCTCCTATTCCTAACCAGTGATGGGAATAATGGCGTTACAAGTAGCGTTGTTATTAACAGCATGATTGCTGCTGTTACTGACTGAGGAAGAATAAATGAGTCGTGGTAAGCCAATCCTACGACCACTTTAAAATGACAAAGCAACAAGGTGATATATACCAAGTTTTAAATTGTGTTGATGGGCCACGTAAAACCAGAGTCATGATAAACAGTAAAAATATAACGTTTTCTACTCGGATTTTGTGTTTTTTGTCTGATTTTAGATCAAATGTGTTAATACAGTATGTCAAAATAAAAACATAACACGTGAGGTTGTGCTGAAAAGAATGAGACCAAACAAGGCAAGTAAATAGTTTTTAAAGGTGAAATGTAGAGGTCAAATCAAAAGTAGTTAAAAATGGCCAATTATACCCTAGGCACCAGAGGGTTAAAGATTTTTTTTAAGTAACGCAATAGTTACTTTTCAAGTAATTAATTACTTTTAGTATCTTGTAACTCACTAACTCAGTTACTTTTTTGTAGAAGTAACTAGTACCTATAATTAATTACCTTTTCAAAGTAACTTGTCCAACACTGTTCCTAACCTCTTTTTATTGATCTCAATACAAGCACCATAGAGGTCAAGGAAAAGTGCATACGAGAATTGCTAAGGACTTAGGAAAAGAGAAGAGTTGTGCGTTGAGGTTTGGAACTACCTTACTCTAGTCTATCCCTAAAAATGTGCTGCCGTATGTTTTGAAAATGCAATGTGCAGAAGAGGAACTGCAAGACCAAAGGTTTCTAAACCGGAGGTCTTGTAAGGTCATGCAACGAGAACAGCCTGTGAAAAATATCCTTCATTATGAACGGTGGAATTTTAGGGGCCAGATTTATTAAATGCTAACTCTGCCTCTTGATTGACTGAAGAGGCTCATTGTCACTTTATGACTGACAGTTGTGAACCGGAGTATTTTTACAGCTGAACTTGTGTCGTATATGTTTTTAAGAGTTTCATTTCACAAGAAGAATAATTCAATTTCTTGTTTTATTGCCAAACGTTTGGCTCTGTCCTAATAATCTTAACTCAGTCCTCACACCAAACATTTAGATCATCTTGTTGTTCCTCAGTAACGCTGGGAGTTTCATAAAACAGAGCAGAATGAGCTGAATGAGCTAGGCTGTTGTTCAATTTATACATTTCTTCCTTCAGGTCAGGTTGCAGCAACTCCACTGTCTGCACGACCCGTCATAGATGAATCCTCTCACTGTCCTTCTCATTTTGTCTCTGAGTTCGGCATCTACGGGTGAGTCAAAAAGGGGACGTTGATTTTAGTTCGTTCAAAACAAAAAACTCATGAGGAAAAAAGAGAAATGTTCTAAACAGTATTTGTGTATCTAACAGGGTTGTGTGTAGCTTGTCTGTCATAATGATATGATTGGAAAAAAAGGTGTTGTTTTTCTACTTGTTTCTGCATTTATAACGTCACAAAGACTGTGTGTCCCACTTCCTCATTCTGTCTTTTGCTCAGGCTTAAAAGAGATAGATGTGCAGGCAGACAGGAATGCCCAGCTGGAGTGTCAGGGTCCTAAAAAAGCCAAACTTGTCCTGTTAGAGTGGAAAAGACTTGATCTGTTGTCGGATGGATACGTCTTCTTCTACCGAGATGGTCATCTTCATAAAACCTTCCAGCATCCAACTTTTAGAGATCGAGTGGAACTGAGAGATCCGCAAATGAAAAATGGGAACATGTCCATCATTTTGTCCAACACCACAATTAAAGACACTGGAACGTATGAGTGTCGTATCATCGCACAAAACATAAGAGACAGTAGCAGCTCTACCTTTGAGATCAAGCATGAAATCAAGCTGACAGTTGTTCCTCCAGGTGAGTGAGGAGAGTTGAGTGTGTGTGTGTGATCAAGCAGCTGGTCTGAGTGATGTGATCAGAGTGCAGTAGATAATGTCTGACAGCAGTTTGAAGAGGAAATGGATTCTGTTCTGTTCTTCACTCATCACCTACCTGACAGCTGACACCTCACACCTGTTTCTCACCTGCAGGTCGGCCACAAGAGATCACCGCACTTAGCGATGAGGAGAATGGAGGTATGGACGTTGGGAACAAGGATGAAAGAGATGGAGGATTTATTGGACTGGCAGGTGGTCTGTTAGCTTTGGTGGTGATTCTTGTTGTTTTGTTGTCTTACAATGTCTTACAATCTCTTCCTCCTGTTGATATGACAAAACGGTCGCAAAGGTGACAAACTAACAGCAATTGGCTAATTGCCAATATGCATTTAAAATATTATATGAATCATGTCATTAAAACACACATTGCGTGCATCTTCTGTTTTCTTCTAAGCATGTGCAGTCGTTTGCATTTTTTGTTCCAACACAGTATTGTTTCCCCAACACAAGCCCGTGGGGAGTAGGGTTGCTGAGGTTTGCTGCTCCAACCCTTGTCGCAAAAACAAACGTCTTCAGAAATGTTTTATTTAGGAAGTAGAATTAATTAACGAAACAAGTAAAGAAAGCCCCCCGTAAAGCATTATAGTCAAATAACATGCATACTAGATACGAGTACAAGTGGTGTATTTCACAAAAAGAGCTAACAGACAACAACTGTCCCCAGCTAAATGCCCTCCCTAACATTTTGAACACTTTGGACATCACTGCTCCTCCTGAGGAAATTTATCACCAAAACTTAAAGTCACATTTAGAGTATTAATAGCACACACTCAGACAAAGGTTACACTTTAGCTTATTATGAGATGTCATCACAAAGTTTAACATTATACTTAAGCAATAATTTCACCTTCCCACTTTTGTTTCCAAAGGGTTCTTGACTATGTGTGTAAATTTGACTTTTGGCTGAGTGAAATATCCATATATGACTTGGTTCTGTTACATTTTGGCTCTTTATGTGAGCACCGGGATCTGTAACTGGGGCTACACTGACTATAGTACAACAATCCAGTATTGAGTAGCACAGAGCTGTTGCCTTAAGTAGTGGCAGGAAAATGCAGGAACACGAGTTACTTGCAGGTGCGTAGGTCAAATGCGGGAACCTGTAATGAGTTCTACTCAGTTGGAGAGGAGTGGAAGAGAGAGAGAGAACAACATAACAAAAACCCAGCTGACATCAATTTGGAGGCAATTTGGAAGGATCATGACATCTGCCTGTTCATCACTGGGATGAGAAAGTGTTGCAGCTCTCAGTCTGACAAAACCTGCAAATATACACATTGTTCAAATGACTTGATATCTTCCACAAAAGATATGTTTGACAAGTTATGGGCCATACTGGAAATCACTTTTTGGCAATTTGATAAATAAATTAATTTTTGGGAAAACTGTGAACTATGAGATTTATTTTAACACAGTTAGATGCTTTTTTTAAAAATAATTTTATTACTGGTCCTGGTGGCAATAATAAACTTCATAAACTTACCTTTCTAAATGCTGTAACACTTTCATTTGTGGGCACTGACTCTTAAAATGAAAACACAGCTACCTAAAACTAATGTTATTCCTTTTGTGTTGGAATTGCAATCAGCTGGATGCGTGAATCATTTGAAAGTTTGTGGCTGCTATAATTGCAGCTGACCACCAGATGTCACTGGTAGGGCCTGTTTTTGACTCTTGGAACTTTCATATCTTTTACTTGTACAATGAGAAAGAAGTCACAGAAGCTTCACAAGGCTTCGTCGGCCTATCTCTAATATGCGGAAGAAAGTGAATGGGTTACAGCATTTGTAAATTATGTGCACTTGCGACATTCATTCTCCTCATTCATTCTGATTGAGAGGAGGAGTGTCTGAAAGTGAAAATATGCAATCCTGCATCAGATCTGACGCACAAACACCCACAGTTAAGCTGCTTTTACGTCACTCTGACATAGTTCATCTGTCAAGGAATGCATTTACCCAGTTTGTTTTTCAAACCTTGTCTCATGTGATGAGGCACATGATCAATTGTGGGTCAATGAACCTCTTATGGGACAGACCCACAACAGTTTGAATAACTAGGACCATTTGATTTTTGGAGTTGAGGAAGCCTCTTGGATGAGAAGTGAAACATCTTCAAGAAACTTAGAGAACTCCAGCTGCTTTCTTTCCAAGCTCCTTAGACACTGAAGCAGAGTGAACTTCCACTGCTGGTTTATGTCCCTCACTCAACTCACTCACACTTATACACCAATCACCATAAGGCAAATACGTATTTTCAAAATACCATCTTTTAAAATGACAAATATTTCAAGATTAATTTTGCAGAATAATGAAATCTCCCTTATTCAGCTTATAGCTTCTCTCTGATTTTTTTGCTGTAGAAGTGATTTTTTTTCCACCATAATTTCACACTGGATAAATTGAAGGTCCTGTGCTTCCACCTGGTGGCTGCATATATACAACATTTTGATTTAAAGGCCTGACAGTGTGTCTCTGATTCACACTCACAGCAGATATTGTTAACCAAGATTTAACTGATAATTAAAGGTGCACTTCAGACGCTGCAGGAGGAGTAAGTGAGGAGGATGTGTTTTCCGCCACTGCCACTGTTATCAAACCTTTTGGGGGTGACCATTCTACTTCAATATCAACTTTCATGATTTTCTGAAGTTCAAGTTCCCTACTTGATAAAGCTCCTCTAGAAGTCTTACAAACAATCAGGCTGGGAGACATCTAACTGATTTAAATGTCACCCCTTTGAAAATTTTCACTTGTCTGACCCTCAGATTTGTGAATGTGATCTGAAGTTTGTGGTGGGTGATCGATCTCCACGTGAGGACACTGCTGTAAGTATCTCTGTTTAAAAACAAACAAACAAACAAAAAATCATCTTTTAACTGACCGCTTTATTATTTGACTCTCATTAATATGAAACAATAAGAACATACAATCAAGTATGTTTGTGTCTGAAGACGTTACATTAAAAATTGACATTATAAAGATTGCACGTTTAGAGTATTCCAATGAAATGCACGTTTTTCTTATTTCTCTTTAAATCAATGAAGACCTTCAGAAAAGCAAAGAACACATACTTGTCACAATGTTGTCACCTATGACAATAGTGGTCTCAACATGATCTCAACACTTAGAAGATTCTTTAACCATTCAACCAACCATTTAGAGTTTGATATGAGTTTGACAATCAACTCTTTGAACCTAATTAAATTATATGTTTGTTAAACCTGCTGTTAACAAACAAAACAGCTACATCAAAATAAAAGTCTCAGTTAAACTAACTTAAAGAGGTGGGCTATTTATATGGATACACCGTAATAACATGGGAATGGTTGGTGATATTAAAGTCCTGTTTGTGGCACATTAGTATATGTGAAGGGGCAAACTCCTCAAGATGGGTGGTGACCATGGTGACCATTTAGAAGTCGGCCATCTTGGATACAACTTTTGTTTTTTCAATAGGAAGAGGGCCATGTGACACATCAAACTTATTGGTAATGTCACAAGAAAAACAATGGTGTGCTTGGTTTCAAGCAAGAAATTCAGAATGCTGAAGACAAATAATGAGCTGCAACAAGTTAAAGATGATTATTTTCGTGTAAAGTGGGGAGCAAATTTTCCACCAGTAATGTTTTTAATTGTGACGGATTCTCTGGCTCAGCATGCAAGAAGTTCTGAGACGCTGAGGCAACCATTCTCCGGTTCATAGAATATTTTCTGTAAATCAAAACAATAAGAAAAAGAACAGCAGAAACTACCAGACCCACTCTCAGTCCAACAGATCCATCCTCTGTGTGTCCTCCTGGCTGAGCTGCAGGTGAGAAACAGGTGTGAGGTGTCAGCTGTCAGGTAGGTGATGAGTGAAGAACAGAACAGAATCAAACTGCTGTCAGACATTATCTACTGCACTCTGATCACATCACTCAGACCAGCTGCTTTCTACAAAGTCTCATCAACAACATCTTTAGAAACAAACAACAACAACCAGGAAGCAGCTTCACCTCTGATCACACACACACTCAACTCTACTCACTCACCTGGAGGATCAACAACACTCAGTGTAAAGCTGCAGATAAGATCCAACGATTGTGTTTCCTCCATGAAGACACGACACTCGTATGTTCCATTATCAGCACTCGTCACATTCTTCAGAATCAAAGACACGTCTCCATCCTTCATCTGTCTGTCCTGAAGATCCACCCGGTTCTGAAAAGATGGATGCTGGTTGCGTGGCTCAAAGTGCCCGTCCCGGTACAAAAGCACATATTTATCTCCCTGGTCAGCTCTGCTCCACTCTACAGCTATGATGTTGTTGTTTGGAGCTCGACATGTCAGAGTGACGTTCTGTCCAGACTCAGCTTTGATGTTTTTCTGGTCTGAAAGAGGAAACAACACAGAGCAGATATTTCTATGATATATTTCTGGAGATTTGGGGAGATTTTCATACACCTGTTAGAAAAGAGCCAATCAATCAGAAGTAGGAATTATGAGCCAATTATGGTGGTGCGTTAATGCACAGTGGACGTTTGGGACAATGTCAATTACTGGTTATTGTTGGGTCTGTGTTTCCACAAGCCCCGATAATTCTAGAGACTTATTCATCATGAAAAAAACAAGACAGTCGATCAATCGATTATTTGCGCAAGGGAGGCCTCGTCTGTGTCCACCACGAAAATGACCTCCAGATCTGACCTCCTCCTGCTGCCTTTTAATGAGAGACAGTTCACACAAAACACGTCAGAACAAAGCCACGCCCAGACAAGGCATTGTATGTATATGTGTGAACTTCTGTATCTAAGTAAGAATGTGTGTGTGTGTGTGTGTGTGTGTGTGTGTGTGTGTGTGTGTGTGTGTGTCAGACCTCCTGCTGACCAAAGGGTCGTAAGTGCAGGAAGCTTACATCAAAAGCACAAGGATGTGTCTGTAATAAAAGACTACAGCCCCCCACCTAGAACCTCGAGAATCTGGGGGGAAGGACAGTAGAATTTATTTCATCAGAGTTAAAACAATGTACAAATGGTAAACATAAAAATGACAAACATTTAACAATTCACTCTAACTCACAGTTATGGTAATAAAGATGTCGTCGAGTACTTATTGGAGGAGCAAACAAGGAGGAACCGTTTACATGTCAACTAAAACTTGTCACACAAGATTCAAGTGTAACATTCTTAATCCTTCTGGTAAAAAAAACAATCTCATTGAGATTAAAAATTGCATTTCAAAGAGAGACCTGCATGATCAAAATAAAAATAATAAAAAATAATAAAATGTACATAAAAATCTATCAGGTTTTAATGAATAAAACGTGTAGAAAAACACAAAAGATCAAGATGTAAAATAAATTAAATAAAACAAAAGCCTTACGATAAAAATGAGACTGAAGTAGCGATGCAAACGAAGACAAGTTGCACAGTTGAGCTCTAAGAGCAAACGCTCGATCGCTGTGCGTCTTTCCGCGTGAGGTGGGAACAGTGAACAGGTTTCTGTCTGCAGGATCTGGGGATAGACGCGGTGACTGTTACGGGAACAGCAGCTCAGGTACAATATTCTGGAGCCAGACCATGAAGGACTTTAAAAGTGATAAATAAAACCTTAAAGTCAGACTGCCTTCTTTAAGTTACCTCAGCATTATTGAGAGATATTACTTTGTTTCGATCAGTCAGGTATAAGTTCAGGTCTGAGGCTCGGCTGATGTCAGAGCTCACTTTCAGCAGCGCAAACCAGGACGCAGACGCACAGCACGCCCCGGAAAAGTGACGCAGGTTTAAGATGTTTCATTCCTGCTAACAGTGAACCAGAAGAACCGTCTACTTCATGCCTTTTCATCCACATTTAGTCACGAAATTCCGAATAACGTTGAGGAAAGCCTTATTTTAAGCTTTGGCGTGGGTGGCTTCAGCTTCTGACAGTAAGCTGAAAACTCTTTTGCATTTTTCATATAAGATTTTAGCATTTTATATACTGGTGTTAATGTGATTCAACTCACATTTGGCTTTCTGTGGGTTCACACCGCAGACATAAACACGAATCTTACATTTTCTTTTGTTTTTTTGTTTATTTCTTTGTGGGGTTTTTTTTGTTTTGTTTTTCTCGAGACAAATTCCCTTCCCTTTTTTTCCAGTGATGACGCTTTTTAAATCTGACTCGTCTTATATACAGGCTGACTCGTGTCCGTACATAAACTAAATTTCACCTTTAAACGGGGAAAAAATCCGCAATTTGGGGTTGAAGGGCTTGGTGGAGCCGTTTACATCACGCACAACCGTTCGCATTTGGACCCGATTTTCCCAAATCATTTGCATTACTTTACAGAAAATGAAAAATAATACAACTGAGAAGTGAAAATCAAATCATAACTGACATTTTACGTTTTACGTTAAGACAAAAAACAAACAAACCAACATGAAAACCTAAAGTTTGAAAAAGGTTCGCGTTCATCAGCGATACTCTGGTGCAGTGTTGAGTGTGCTGATGTGGAGCTGTGCGCATCGTTGCTCACAGTGTGAAGAAACGCAGAGCTCACCTTCGGCAGCGCAAATCAGGACGCAGGCGCAGAGCACGGCCCGGTACAATGAAGCGGCTGTAAATGTTTCCATTGTGGCTGAAAGCAGATGAGGAGAGGTGTCGCCTCCATGCGTTTTACCAACCAAATTTCGATCAACGTTACAGAGTCGGTAAATTCTCGGCTTTGGCTTCGGAGTGGAAATAATGGTTTGTCTGTGAGGGTATGCTGAAAAGTACTAAGTATAGATTCATGTACTTGCTATAAATATTTATTGTAGTATAAATGACGTTCAGAAGTTTGAACTTTTAAAAGTTAATTTAAAAGAAACAAATGCTAAATGATTGAAACGTTTCTGCAAAACTAAAAACAAAAACGATAAAAAACTAAATGTGAAAATCGTCACTTCATCCTTCTGCATTTTTTTTCTTGAATTCATAGATTCTTTGTTTGGATGGGAGGTTGATTATTTTTATATTAGTCACATTTTTCAATGGTAAAGTGAATGTATTTGAGGAATACATCCTAAAGAGATTTGTATTTGGGATAACTTGAAATGCAGCTGGGGTAGACTTCATCTCCCTGTGAACCTGAGCTGGACGTGCAGAAGCAAATGAAGAGCGGACTTGAAATATCTCTTCAGTAATTTATGTGAATATGAGGAGTACCTGAGCCACCGTTAGTTTCTGTTGTACAGACGTGATTATAAAAGCTGTTGTTCTGCTCTGTGTTCCCTCTGGACTCCTGTTGAATCATCAAACAGCACACAGCTCACCCTCCTGAGCTTTGCTCCAAGCAACCGACAGTGGAAACTAGAGGGATCACTGATCCTCCTCCTTAACCACAGCGCACTTTATGAAAGCAGTCTTAAATGTCTGTTTGATAAGCTTTTATCAATCAGGGACAATCAGACTCATTGGTTCTGTGTTCACTTTTAAATCACAAAGATTAAACAAAATATAAGCTCTTTACTGTTATTGTTAACCTGTTATTGTGTGCCTGGGAATCAAAGATGTGATCTGGCTCTAATTGGCTGCTCTCGGCCTTTGGCTGTCATTAGAGGCACCAAAATGAAGCTGCTGTTACAGATTTCAGCTGTTACACTTCTTCCTGTGATCTGTCACTAAGTCAGTTTAACTAACTTTTGCAGGATGTCACAGGTTGTTTTTAAGTGTTTCAAAAATACTTTGTTTTTCTTTTTGTTCTCTCATTTTTAAAACTTGTATGGCTTGTATGGCTATGATGTTGTTGTTTGGAGCTCGACATGTCAGAGTGACGTTCTGTCCAGACTCAGCTGTGATGTTTTTCTGGTCTGAAAGAGGAAACAACACAGAGCAGATATTTCTATGATATATTTCTGGAGATTTTCATACACCTGTTAGAAAAGAGCCAATCAATCAGAAGTAGGAATTATGAGCCAATTATGGTGGTGCGTTAATGCACAGTGGACGTTTGGGACAATGTCAATTACTGGTTATTGTTGGGTCTGTGTTTCCACAAGCCCCGATAATTCTAGAGACTTATTCATCAAGAAAAAAATAAGACAGTCGATCGATCGATTATTTGCGCAAGGGAGGCCTCGTCTGTGTCCACCACGAAAATGACCTCCAGATCTGACCTCCTCCTGCTGCCTTTTATTGAGAGACAGTTCACACAAAACACGTCAGAACAAAGCCACGCCCAGACAAGGCATTGTATGTATATGTGTGAACTTCGTGTGTGTGTGTGTGTCAGACCTCCTGCTGACCAAAGGGTCGTAAGTGCAGAAAGCTTACATCAAAAGCACAAGGATGTGTCTGTAATAAAAGACTACAGCCCCCCACCTAGAACCTCGAGAATCTGGGGGGAAGGACAGTAGAATTTCTTTCATCAGAGTTAAAACAATGTACAAATGGTAAACATAAAAATGACAAACATTTAACAATTCACTCTAACTCACAGTTATGGTAATAAAGATGTCGTGGAGTACTTATTGGAGGAGCAAACAAGGAGGAACCGTTTACATGTCAACTAAAACTTGTCACACAAGATTCAAGTGTCCTTCTGGTAAAAACAAAAAAAAAACAAACAATCTCATTGAGATTAAAAATTGCATTTCAAAGAGAGACCTGCATGATCAAAATAAAAATAATAAAAAATAATAAAATGTACATAAAAATCTATCAGGTTTTAATGAATAAAACGTGTAGAAAAACACAAAAGATCAAGATGTAAAATAAATTAAATAAAACAAAAGCCTTACGATAAAAATGAGACTGAAGTAGCGATGCAAACGAAGACAAGTTGCACAGTTGAGCTCTAAGAGCAAACGCTCGATCGCTGTGCGTCTTTCCGCGTGAGGTGGGAACAGTGAACAGGTTTCTGTCTGCAGGATCTGGGGATAGACGCGGTGGCTGTTACGGGAACAGCAGCTCAGGTACAATATTCTGGAGCCAGACCATGAAGGACTTTAAAAGTGATAAATAAAACCTTAAAGTCAGACTGCCTTCTTTAAGTTACCTCAGCATTATTGAGAGATATTACTTTGTTTCGATCAGTCAGGTATAAGTTCAGGTCTGAGGCTCGGCTGATGTCAGAGCTCACTTTCAGCAGCGCAAACCAGGACGCAGACGCACAGCACGCCCCGGAAAAGTGACGCAGGTTTAAGATGTTTCATTCCTGCTAACAGTGAACCAGAAAAACCGTCTACTTCACGCCTTTTCATCCACATTTAGTCACGAAATCCCGAATAACGTTGAGGAAAGCCTTATTTTAAGCTTTGGCGTGGGTGGCTTCAGCTTCTGACAGTAAGCTGAAAACTCTTTTGCATTTTTCATATAAGATTTTAGCATTTTATATACTGGTGTTAATGTGATTCAACTCACATTTGGCTTTCTGTGGGTTCACACCGCAGACATAAACACGAATCTTACATTTTCTTTTGTTTTTTTGTTTATTTCTTTGTGTTTTTTTTCGTTTTGTTTTTCTCGAGACAAATTCCCTTCCCTTTTTTTCCAGTGATGACGCTTTTTAAATCTGACTCGTCTTATATACAGGCTGACTCGTGTCCGTACATAAACTAAATTTCACCTTTAAACGGGGAAAAAATCCGCAATTTGGGGTTGAAGGGCTTGGTGGAGCCGTTTACATCACGCACAACCGTTCGCATTTGGACCCGATTTTCCCAAATCATTTGCATTACTTTACAGAAAATGAAAAATAATACAACTGAGAAGTGAAAATCAAATCATAACTGACATTTTACGTTTTACGTTAAGACAAAAAACAAGCAAACCAACATGAAAACCCCAGGTTTGAAAAAGGTTCGCGTTCATCAGCGATACTCTGGTGCAGTGTTGAGTGTGCTGATGTGGAGCTGTGCGCATCGTTGCTCACAGTGTGAAGAAACGCAGAGCTCACCTTCGGCAGCGCAAATCAGGACGCAGGCGCAGAGCACGGCCCGGTACAATGAAGCGGCTGTAAATGTTTCCATTGTGGCTGAAAGCAGATGAGGAGAGGTGTCGCCTCGTTTTACCAACCAAATTTCGATCAACGTTACAGAGTCGGCAAATTCTCGGCTTTGGCTTCGGAGTGGAAATAATGGTTTGTCTGTGAGGGTATGCTGAAAAGTACTAAGTATAGATTCATGTACTTGCTATAAATATTTATTGTAGTATAAATGACGTTCAGAAGTTTGAACTTTTAAAAGTTAATTTAAAAGAAATAAATGCAAAACGTTTCTGCAAAACTAAAAACAAAAACGATAAAAAACTAAATGTGAAAATCGTCACTTCATCCTTCTGCATTTTTTTTTCTTGAATTCATAGATTCTTTGTTTGGATGGGAGGTTGATTATTTTATATTAGTCACATTTTTCAATGGTAAAGTGAATGTATTTGAGGAATACATCCTAAAGTGATTTGTATTTGGGATAACTTGAAATGCAGCTGGGGTAGACTTCATCTCCCTGTGAACCTGAGCTGGACGTGCAGAAGCAAATGAAGAGCGGACTTGAAATATCTCTTCAGTAATTTATGTGATGCTGAATATGAGGAGTACCTGAGCCACAGTTAGTTTCTGTTGTACAGACGTGATTATAAAAGCTGTTGTTCTGCTCTGTGTTCCCTCTGGACTCCTGTTAAATCATCAAACAACACACAGCTCACCCTCCTGAGCTTTGCTCCAAGCAACCGACAGTGGAAACTAGAGGGATCACTGATCCTCCTCCTTAACCACAGCACACTTTATGAAAGCAGTCTTAAATGTCTGTTTGATAAGCTTTTATCAATCAGGGACAATCAGACTCGTTGGTTCTGTGTTCACTTTTAAATCACAAAGATTAAACAAAATATAAGCTCTTTACTGTTATTGTTAACCTGTTATTGTGTGCCTGGGAATCAAAGATGTGATCTGGCTCTAATTGGCTGCTCTCGGCCTTTGGCTGTCATTAGAGGCACCAAAATGAAGCTGCTGTTACAGATTTCAGCTGTTACACTTCTTCCTGCGATCTGTCACTAAGTCATTGTTGAGTCAGTTTAACTAACTTTTGCAGGATGTCACAGGTTGTTTTTAAGTGTTTCAAAAATACTTTGTTTTTCTTTTTGTTCTCTCATTTTTAAAACTTTTATGGGAGGATTTTGAAATCCAAAAATCACATATTGTGGTAATGCAGAGTTAGAGGTAGAGGTAGAGGACTGGCTGAGGTGACCTAATTCTCTGCTTCTAAATTCAGACAAAACTGAGGTTATTGTAGTCTGTGCTAAAACTCAGATACATACTTTTTATGGCATTAACTTGCCATGTAGTAAACGAGTATGGAGGTGCAATCACATTTCCGGTCCTGCATAGGTCAAACACAGCTAGATATAAAAGAAAAAAGAAGCAGTTTCCTGCTCGTCACAACTAAACCTATGACCACACTGTTCATCGCTTTTCTCTGCAGTCTTGTTAAATGTTAAATGTCAAACTCAAACTGCTGACCTCATTGTTTACCTCCCCATGACTCTCTTGCTTTAACCTCTATTTAAAAACATTCTGATCTTCCGCTTACAGGAAGTGACTTCATCATCTCCATGGCAGCAAAACCACCCAAGCACACTGAGCAGAGATTGGCTGAGGGGTGCTGTGACTGCTCAGCATCACTTTTGAGCTGCACAGACTCAGAGTCACAGAGTTCATGTTCAGTCAGCTGGGTGTAACTTGAGCTTTATTCACTGAATTTAAATGAATCCTGCCTTGTTCCATTTTAATGAATTCTGAAAGGAATACAGCTCTGAGCTTCAGGGTCTCTTAATCTTTCCTTCGTGGAAACATGAACTTCCAGTAAGTATCTGCAGTGAAGTGTAGTGATGGATTATCTTTAGTTTAGAAGAGCACATAATGTCGAAGCCTCCACAGGAACAGAGGGAGAGACTTTAGGGATCGCACTGGAACTGTTTTTACAGCATCAACCAAGAAGGTCAAACTTTTCTGCTACAGAAACTGTTTAGTTTTAATCCTTCAAACATTTCACATTTGCTAACATGGATTTTATTTTGATTTGTATTAAGTTAAAGTTAGTAACGGTCTATAAATCATCACAGTACAGTTGGTCTATTTTCCACCTCGTGGGTAACAAACGCAAACACCTGTGTGGTCGTCCAGGTTCAAGTTTCTGATCCTCAATCTTAGTGTCATGTGCCTGCCTAGTCAGCCCATCATGGCAACAAATGTTTTGGTTTTGTCTCTCTCTCTTCTCTCTTGCTCCTGTCATTCTGCCTGCTCAGACTGAGGTCCCGCCCTTGCCTCACGCACCTGCAGCTGATCACCGGTGATTCCTCACTATTGTTTGCTGGCTCTTCATAAGGCAGGGGCGCGGGCTACATGTCGCTGGGATATTGAGTAACTCAAGTTAGTGTTTGCCCAGCTCTGCAGAAAGCTGTCATTTGTTGTGTTTGCTTTGGAGTAATTCTCGTCTCTGTATGTAGACTTCCCTGATCCCTCTCATACCCTCACCCCTGAGCGTGAGTATGGCTCATTGCATGGAGTTTTGTGTGGGAGGGATACCCTGTGAAGAGCGAGAGGAGTGGAGCATGTGTGAAGATCTTGTTGCTCCATGACCCTGTGGAGCCTTGGAACTTTTTCCCCCACGTGTATCTAGTGCACCCAGTGTGGATTAATAAAAGACTGTTTAATTGTATCTCTTAGTCTGCACCTGAGTCCTTCCCAATTGCCTTGACTCTTAGCCAGTTTGAATCTACTTTAGCATCTATATTTTAAATAATTTGGAGTTCACGTTCCACTCACAGTGAGAGATGTTGACATAAACGTGGAGCAACAAGCAGCTCAAACAATGATGCACATTATTAGCAGTAATTTTAATATGGGAGACACTAACAGTATCTCCCATATTATACATGACACATGCTGCTGCTTTGTGAAAACTTGTTTATGTGGGAAATGCACATGATTAATAACATGCCACCCTGAAAACAAGGGTCAGGAAAGGTTGCATGGTTTTAGTTAAGAAGCAGTTTTAAGAAATTTCCAACAGGGGACAGCAGATCATCTCTTTAGTTCCTTTTTTTTTTTTTTTTGTTAATCACTTATTTTAATCAATGAACAAAATGCATAATGAATAAACAAAAGAGAAATCTAAATCAAAACAACATTTGGTGTGACCACCCTTTACCTTCAAAACAGCATCAATTCTTCTAGGTGTACAGCCCGTGTAACATACCAGTTTGCACTCTCACAAACATCTCCACGTATTTATAAATCATCCAGTTCAATTAGACTGTAATATACAAGTTTAACTTTTAAACACGAAAGAAACACTAATGAAAACTAAACACTCAAAATTAACACTCATTACTCACTCACTTATTACTCATCCCTCTGAAATTGACATTAAATATTCTTCAGGGGAATTAAATTTGCATTGTTTTTAAGTGTCAAATCTAACCTTACAATGGAAGTGGTAAGCCTGCATTTTATAATTTTATAATTTAAAATAACCTTGCATGAGAAGTGACTGAGGATACCTAATGTAAAACTTAAAGGTACAGAGCTTTAGACACCATTCAATATAACATATCCACTACTGAGAGGCTTGAAAATGTCCAGAAAGTGGAACCAAAGCCTCTCTTACATAATGTAAACAAAAACTGAAATTTTTACGTTTAGGACAGGTTGCTGAAATACATTCGATTATATGGGTGCTTCTGATGTCACATCATCATCACATCACTTTTTATTGTCACATCACATGTGCAGGTACATTGGTACAGTACATGTGAGTGAAATTCTTGTGTGCGAGCTTCACAAGCAACAGAGTTGTGTAGAATTTGTCAAACTGCTTTTTAAGCAGTAACTGAGCAACAGCTGTGATGGAGTGAAATGTTACAAAGAGCCATCAGTCTACTCAGATACTTTCTTCGCTGCTCACTTGGAACATTTAAGCAATTTCTCTCAACTACTAGAGTGCGACTTTATCAGTGTCCCTGCCCAGCCGGCTTCAGTGCGTCACCACAACCCCTCAGTAATGAAGTCCGAACATCTAAGGCAAGATGACCTCACCAAAAAGAGCCAATCTGCCACAGCTAAAAGAGTGTAACGAGGTATCTGTCATGGTTATATGAGCGTTATATGTTGAGATATAGTGTTGTAAAGTCTTCATTTTCATGGAAAGGCAGCACGAAAAAAATCCAATTTTATCCAATATAATAACAGCTTGTGCAACAATTCTTTCTTGGATTTGTTCTTTTGTACTCAGCAACACCTTAGAAGGTTGCGCTGCAGTAGAATTTACATAAATCAACTCTGTTACTACAACTTTTACTGTTTATATAGTTTTTCTTAGGGCCAAATAAGTCAAGCTGATATATGAAAAACACATTCTTATTTATAATGCCATTGAATTTAATGATCCTTGTCTTTTTCTAAATGAGGAGACTTTGTTCATGACAACAAAATCATCAGTTGAAGTTATGAAATTTTGTGTGTTGGTCGATTAATAGATGATCCTTGAGAGTTAAAAACTTTTTCCTCCCTAAAAAATATTGTATTAGTTAGAACTTAGGAATGAGTAATTACTACATTTTTGCTAATTAATTATTGTCCAGTTACTTTTGAGAGTCTGAAAATGGGAGACTGTACAAAAACCAATGCAATTCCTAAACATTTCATATGACAATATAAGATTTATTAAACCCACTGCAATGAATTAAAGCTGAATCTTCACTTTCTTTACATCTTGATTGCCCGATTTAAAATCAGTGTGTTGGTATACAAATGCAAAATTACAAAAATTGCATTTTTGTCCATGTATTTAAGAATCTACCTGTAAACATTTTACAAGGGCAACAACCTGCCATGGAAGAAGAAGAGGAGAAATGATGTGGACTGCACATTCTTTTAGTATTAGAAACATGCTTATAAGTCCAAGCTTGTTAAGCAAGTGGGTGCCATGGTCTTCAGTGTTTGACCCAGTGTTTTGAGTTTGTTATTCTTTGTTCTTAGTTAAGAGTTTTTTCTCATTTATGATTTCCTGTGTTCTTGGAATGAAGGAGTTTTTTGGTTCTTGGTTGTAATTTAGTCCTCAAGTTTCAGTTAATGTCTATTTTCAACAAGCATTCTACTTAAGGTTATTTGATTTAGTCTCTTGTTATTTTCTTAGCTTTCCTGTTTGTGTCAATTTTGTATGTTATTCATTGTCTCAGTGTTTTTATCTTTTATTTTGCTGGTCACTTGTCGTGTTAGTTAGATTCTGTGGCTGTTTCTTTGCTCCCTAACTATACCTCATATGTGTATTTAGTTCCAACACTGAGAGAGATAGAGATTCACTATTTAAGTTCTGTGTAGAGCAGGGGTCCCCAATCCCAGTCCACGAGGGCCAGTGTCCCTGCAGGTTTTAGATCTCACCCTGGGTCAACACACCTGAATCACATGATTAGTTCATTACCAGGCCTCTGGAGAACTTCAAGACGGTTATTTATCTATTTAAATCAGCTGTGATGGATCAAGGACACATCTAAAACCTGCAAGGACACCGGCCCTCATGGACTGGGATTCGGGACCCCTGGTGTAGAGTCTAACCCAGTCAGAGTAACAGACACTGTAAAATGAGGTTGAAGGCTCTGAAAGCTGTTTTTTTTCCTTGTAGCTACAACTTTGAAACTGACACACAGAGTCATCAATTCTGGACAAAAACAACATAGGAAAAGCCCAACACGTCTCTACACTGCAAATCTATTCCTGAGTGTCCCTCTGTGGTTAGTTTGAAGTCAACTCATAGTATCTTTGTTTTAGTATTTGGTGCCTTTGAAGTCATTTCTGTTGCCAGTATTGTAGTTTTCAGATTAGAGATTTAGTCAAACACTTTTTTAAAAGTTTTTTTTGCTTGTTATTTTTATTTTGCTGTTTATTCTTTTTATTTTTAGTATATGGTGAGAAGGCAAAAAATGAAATGGCTGCTCAATTCTTAATGTCAGAAAAATGAATAATAAAAATAAATATTATAGAATTTATTTATTGTTTGCATTTTAAGCCACTTAACAGTGACCTCTGAATTATTATAGTGTAAAAAGCCACCACAAACAAGGGAAGAACTGTATGCTAGCTACACATAGAAGACAATTTAGAAACTGAAACATGTTTTAATTGTACCTTTGCATTTTTTTGTTGTTTTTTTTCTATTAACAGCCTGCAAAAATACACGAACTTTTAGAATGATTTTTAACTGAAGCTAGAAAAATACCCCAAGTAAGATCTCATTGATTGTTTTACACACTTGGTGATTCTCACAGAGCTGTTAGCTAAAAATGTTTCACAGCATTTTCTGCAAATCTGAGGAAACTGGATACGCAGAGGACAAACTATCCACAGCAGATGAATAAACAAAAGTCACTTTTTAAAAAATATTTTTTCATCATGGAGTTAGAAATGATTGAAACATTGGGAATACCAACACCAATAAGGATGTTTCTTCTCAATATTCAAAGTTCAGTATTCAAAAAAATTACAGAAAATGAAGAAGAAAGTATAATCTCTAAATTAAAAAGTTCAAAAGCAAGGGATGATTTCCTGATTTCCTGAAGCATTGTAAATCGTGTCTTTTGGTGCCTGTGACCCATCAATCACACACGTAGTCATTCCTCTGAGTTGGAAGGTGGAAAAAGTTACACCAATTTATAAGATAAGATAACCTTTATTAGTCCCACACGTGGGAAATTTGTTTTGTCACAGCAGGAAGTGGATAGTGCAAAAGTTAAGAAGCAAAAATTAGAATACAATAAGAATAAATACAGTACACAACTGTACAGAATAGAATAGAATAAAATACTATATACAGTAGAATAAAATATACAATAAGATAAAAATAGAATAAAAATGCTATATACAAGTGTATAAAAATACAATGATGCCAGAAAAGATTATTGCACATGTGTGGATGTGTGTGTTTGATCAGTTAAAGTCTTTATTGTGGAGTCTGACAGCAGTGGGGAGGAAAGACCTGCGAAATCTCTCCATCCCACACCGTGGGTGCCGCAGTCTCCCACTGAAGGAGCTGCTCAGTGCTGTCACAGTTGCATGAGGTGGGAGATGTTGTCCAACAGGGATGACAGCTTAGCCGCCATTCTCCTGTCACTCAGGGGGCATCCTAGAACAGAGCTGGCCCTTCGGATCAGCCTGTTCAGTCTCTTCCTGTCCCCGGCAGAGATGGACTGGTTCTTATATGGACTGGTTCTTATACAGCGCTTTTCTACTCTTCTGAGCGCTTTACACAACTTGTGCATTCACCCATTCACACCCATTCACACAAGCACATTTTTCCTAGGTGCTTTCTAACTGACATTCACACACATTCATACTCCGATGAATGCATCGGAGAGCAATTTCGGGTTAGTATCTTGCCCAAGGATATTTGGCATGCAGACTAGGGGAAGCCAGGAATCGAACCACCAACCTTCCGATCAGTAGATCACCTGCTCTACCACCTGAGCTACAGCCACCCTTCTGAGCTACAGCCACCCTTGATGCTGCCACCCCAGCAGACCACACCATAAAAAATAGCAGAAGCCACCACAGAGTCATAGAAGGTCTTCAGGAGTGGGCCCTCCACTCCAAACGACCTGAGTCTCCGCAGCAGGTACAGCCTGCTCTGCCCTTTCCTGTAGAGGGCGTCTGAGTTATGAGTCCAGTCCAGTCTGTTGTTCAGATGAACACCAAGGTACCTGTAGCTGTCCACAGCCTCAATGTCCATACCTTGGATGTTCAGTGGTTGCAGTGGAGGATGTTTGTGCCTGCGGAAGTCTACCACCAGCTCCTTGGTTTAACTGGCGTTGATCTGGAGGTAGTTCAGCTGGCACCAGTCCACAAAGTCCTGAGTCAGTCCTCTGTACTCCTTGTCGTCCCCATCAGTGATGAGGCCGACTATTGCAGAGTCATCAGAGAACTTCTGCAGGAAGCACTGGGTGGAATTGTGGGAGAAGTCTGCAGTGTAGATGGTGAAGAGGAACGGAGCCAGAACCGTTCCCTGTGGGGCCCCCGTACTGCAGACAACCCTGTCCGACACACAGCCCTGAGTCCTCACATACTGTGGTCGGTCGGTGAGGTAGTCCAAAATCCAGGTAGTGAGGTGATGGTCCACTCCAGAGTTCTCCAGCTTGTCCTTCAGAACCGAGGGAAGAATAGTGTTGAAGGCACTGGAGAAATCAAAGAACATGATTCTCACAGTGCTTCCAGCGGTCTCCAGGTGAGCGAGGGAACGATGTAGGAGGTGAATGACGGCATCATCCGCTCCAATGCCAGGCTGGTAGGCAAATTGAAGTGGGTCCAGTGATGAGCTTGTTAGGCACCGAAGCTGAGCCAGGACCAACTACTCCAGGGTCTTCATCAGGTGGGATGTCAGAGCCACCGGCCTGTAGCTGTTGAGGTCCTTGGGACGTGAAGTCTTTGGCACTGGTACAACATAGGAGGTTTTCCAGAGCTGTGGGACTCTTCCCAGCCTCAGGCTCAGGTTGAAGAGGTGCTCCATCACCCCACACAGTTGGTCCGCGCAGGACCCTCGAGCTGATGCAATCTGGGCCCGCTGCCTTCTTGCCATTAATCCTCCTCAGTTCCCTCCTAACCTGGGTGGTTGAGAGAGACAGGTTGGAGCCTTGTGTTGAGTGTGTATTGGATGCTGTTGTTGGGGGTGGGGAGGAGTGAGCAGGGTGAATAGAGGAGGTGTGAAGTGTCTGAGGTGTCAGAGGTGGAACAGCAGCAGTGGGGGTGGGTGAGTCTGCAGCCGATGTTGGAGACTGCCTCATGGCTGAATGAAATCTGTTGAAGAAATGATTCAGTTCATTTGCCCACCTCACATCCCTCCCAGGCAGAGAGTTCTGATGTTTGTGGTCTGAGATGGTTCTGAGGCCTCTCCAGACTTCACCAACGTTGTTTTGCTGAAGCTGGTTCTCCATCTTTTGCCTCTAGCTTTCCTTCCCATTCCTTATCAGTCCCCTCAACTCTCTCTGCACCCTTTTCAACTCCTCTTTGTCTTTGGATTTGAAGGCCCTCCTCTTCTGATTGAGGACAGCTTTAATTTCTGGGGTAATCCAAGGTTTGTTGTTGGAGAAACACCGTACAGTCCTGGTAGGTACGGTGTTATCCACACAGAAATTAATATAGTCAGTAATGCATGTAGTAAGGCTGTCGATGTCCTCTCCGTGGTCGTCACAGATCACCTCCCACACAGTCGACTCAAAACAATCCTTAAGAGCCTCCTCGCTCTCCTCCTACCATCTCTGCACTGTGCGGGTGGCTGGTGGCTCCCTGCGCACTAAGGGCTCATACACAGGGACAAGGTGCACCAGGTTGTGGTCAGATTTGCCCAGTGGAGGGAGAGGTGATGAACTGCATGCCTCGTCTGCATTGGCATACAGTAAGTCCAGTGTTTTATTGTCTCTGGTTGGGCAGGTCACATACTGGGTGAAGGTGGGCAGTGTGGAGGCATGATTGAAATCCCCTGATATTATGAGAAGGGCTCTCGGAGATTGTGTTTGCAGTCTGCTGACCACTGAGTGGAGAGTGTCACAGGCTGCATCCGCGTTGGCCGAGGGGGGGACATATGCTGTTATTGCGATAACATGCGAGAATTCCCGGGGCATGGAGTACGGACGCATGCTAACGGCTAACAGCTCAATGTCTCTGCTGCAGAGTTGTTCTTTCACAGTGATGTGCCCAGGGTTACACCATCTGTCATTCACAAACACTGTCAGTCCCCCTCCTTTCCTCTTACCGCTCTCTCTCGTCCTGTCCGCTCGCAGCACAGCATCTGAAATCCCGGTAGTGTCACGCTCGTGTCCGGAGTTAGCGGTGTTAGCCACGACTCCGTTAGCATCATGATGCTACATTGTTGGTACTCCCTCTGTGACCAGGTTAGCGACGTGAGCTCATCCATCTTATTGGGCAAAGATCTTACGTTTCCAATAATTACAGAAGGAAGAGATGGTCGATAACGTCTCCTTTTCGGGCGACGGTGCTCCTTCCCAGCACGACACCCTCCTTTTCCTCCTCAGCTCGCTGGAAATGTCGGGTCTGTCCACTGGCAGTACCGCTGCGGGACGCAGCGCTAACAGCTGATCCTTACTGTAAACAAAGGATCCCTGCTCTGGGTCCCCAGACACCGGTGAAAAAAGTAGAAATAAACTAAGAAAAACGACCAGAACTAGCACAAAACGGTAGAACATGGTTGCAGAGTCTAATTACTAATACATTAGTTATAAAAATTACGAGAAGAAAAAGATAAGAAAGAAAGAAACTCAGAATGAGCAGAGCTGCTGTAACAGGCTGCCGCACACGGGGGGCGCCGAAATAAATCGGGTGATAAATAAGACCCTCCTAATTATCGACCTATTAGCATACTCCCTAGCTTTTCAAAGATAGCAGAAAACTAGGTTGCCAATTCTGTCATTGAACATCTGACTCCAATCCGAGTTTGCACCATATGCAAATACCAAATGCAATTTTGCACTCTTCATTCAACTGAAACGGCTGTCTGTATTTTTTGTTGAGAGAGTGAAATCTTACTTAGACAAGAGCAGTTATGTTGCGGCTATTGTTCTTGATTTCAAGCGTGCGTTTGACACTGTGAATTATCTTCAGCTCTTGTCTAGACTGTCAACATTTAACTTTAGTAATCACACCGTTAAATGGATACAGTCTTATCTATCAGATAGAAAACCATGCATGCAAATAAGTAGAGCAAGTCACCCGTTGTTAATGTAAGCAAGGTGTTCCTCAGGGTTCAATTCTAGGCCCCCTGTTATTTTCACTTCATGTAAATGACTTGCCCAATCTGGACACGATTATCTCAACACGTTCTCACTCCCAAGCGTAACATTTTGCGCTAGGTGACAAATCATCAATATATTACGTTTTCTGCTACCCAACACGTTCCTAAATGACAACCTCGGAAAAATGAGGAAATATAAGAACCGTTTGGACTCAATCTACACATGTTCACTCTTTTCCTTCAAATAGCTTCGAAACACGCTATTTAACGTCATTAAAGTCCTGGTTAATATCAAGAATAAGGTTATGGTTTGGGCTAGGGATAAGGTTAGGTTTAGGGCTGGAATACAGGGCTGGAACGTCTATTACCGCGGGAGCGTCATTGCACTGGATTTCAGCCATAACCCTCCGCGTACCATAAGAACGCTGAAGGTCTCCTTTCGCGTTCCCCAGGAACGCCGCGGGACGTGACAAAACGTCGACATGTTACGCCTCGGGAGTGAGAACGGGCTGTAAAAGGAGTTAGCTTTACAACCACAACCACAACCACCCACACATGTAGGCCCTTGGAGTAGGGGTATGTCACCAGGGTGCAGAGGAGGCTACCCCCCCCCCCCCCCCCCCCCCCCCTCTGTCCCCTTCTGGCTGCCTCTGCCTCAATTTTATCCCACAACTTAGACATTCACATTACTCACACTCTCATTACACATACATATAGGATCTTGGGGGTGGGCACGATACACGGAGTCCAAAGTACCATCAGGGTGTACACCCCACCCCTGGCATCGTTGCCCACCTCTCAATTTTAAATACACGTAGACATTGAGGGCTAGCAGGAGGGACCATGCGCTTACCTGCTGCTCTCTGGCAGGTAGCTCCAAGCCCTCCTGGGTTTTAAATGCACCTTAGAACACACATGCATCAACATTACAATGAGCGGGTGGAGGGAGGTTCGGAGTCTTCTCTCACCCCCGTTCTCTGCGACCTGCTGGAGCAGGGGGGCTAGGACTAGGAGGAGGAGTTGGCCGTCCGACTGCGGTCTGGAGTGTGGAGCCTTCCTGCTGCTGCGGAGTCGAGGCGGTCTGCCTCCCCCCACCGCAGGGAAAAGGGAAACACCACCTGGGTCTGGGTGCAGTTCCCCCCTCCAGGGGCGGGGGCACCTAGACCCGGTTTGTAGAGTACGCTTGGGGAGTGTGATCGTGTGTACAACGTCTCTTTATGTCTGTCTCCACGTTGGTTGAGTGTGGAGTAAGTGCATATGAGAGCATGAGGGTGGGAATGGATGTTTGTATCTGTGTGTGCCTGTATGTCTGTGTCTATATGTCAGGTTGGGTGTCAGGCGCCACCTCCAAGGTTTGGAGGCCTATCTCCCCCTACCACCACTTCCCCTGCCAGTGGCGGACCCCCTCAGACATCGGTGCGTTGGTGGTTCTTTGTGTCCGGGGATGGGCGTCCAGGTACACACCGGCTCACTCCTTGGCGGCCGCTTATCGGGGCCTGGGGCCTGGGGCTCGCTCGGGCCACTTCGGAGGTGGGGTGCCCCCGGCCTCTCGGCCTGGGGCTCGGTCACTCAGGCGCAGCTGGCTGCCGGCGGAGCTCACGGGCGCGTCACTGCAACTCCCCCTGGCTTCTGCTCCGCGGCTGCTGAGTGAGCCCTCATCTGGGACTCTCCTCAGCTCTTTCCGGGACAGTGGCGCAGCTGCCCCTCTGTTGGTCTTCCTTGGTCTCTTGTGTTCTGGGGGCCTCTGGATGTCTGGAGTTTTGATCTCCTCCACACCTGCTTCACGCCCTGGAGGACGGGGCTGTGGCCCCCCCCCACACCCTCTAGCAGATTATTACATGAAGGAACCTTTTAAAAAAACAAAAAACAAGCGCGTCCATGCTCACAGGTGTACACACGGGTGATCACACCCACAAACTACACCCTTTTTGGCTCCTACCTCAAAGCACACTGTGTTCTGTTGATCTTATGTGCTGCACAATAATGTTTAACATTTAGTATTTACTCTCATATTCCCATATATCATTGTGATGTTGTTTATTCTATTACTCTTGTTCTCTTCTGCTTGCTTTCTTTTTTCTTTCTCAGCAGGTGATCCAGGTGATTGATATATGCATTTTTTTTCTTATTTTTTTTTCTGCCCGTTCTGTTGGTTTTTGTCTTTTGCCCTTCTCCCCCGTCCCTCTTCTCAGCTGTTTCTCTTTCCCTCTTTCTTTCTCCCCTTCTTTCCCCCAGTCAAGTCTGTCCCGTATTCAGTAAGTGAAAATAAAATAAACAATAAAAGGTGAATCAAATGGACCATTACGGCAAGGCTGGGATGGTCAGTTTGGTAAAGTAAATCCGTTGGGCATCTTTCTTTGCCTTTAGACAACAATTCTGATGGCAAAAGAGCCAAACGGGACAGGCCAAAAAAAACAAACAAAAAAAAAAAAAAAAACAAATGAAGAGGAGGACATTTTTTGTGAAGCTTGTGTTGAGGGCAAATTATCAAGAAAACCTTACAAATCAGTGGGAGAATTACGAGCAAAACGCAAGTTGCAATTAATGCATAGTGACGTTTGTGGTCCTTTTCAAACTGAGTCACTAGGAGGAAAAAAGTACTTTGTTACTTCCATTGATGACTACTCCAGATAGTTGTAAAGTGTATTTCATAAGAGAAAAAATGGATGTTTGAAAGAATCTTCTCGAATGAATGTGGACAGGGAGTAATAAGACTCAGAACTGACAATGGTGGGGAATACACATCTAAAGAGTTTCAAGAATATTTGAAAGCTCAAGGCATCCACCATGAAATGACTGTACCACATACACCACACCAAATTGGTGCAGAGAGAAAAAAACAGAACTCTTGTGGAATCTGCTAGAAGTATGCTGTCACATACAAAGTTGCCAAACACATTCTGGGCAGAAGCTTACTGTACACACAGAATAGGCTCCCGACATCTGCTTTAAAGAATGAAACACCCTATCAGAGATGGTATGGGAAAAAAACAGAACAGACATTAGCCATATGAAAGTATTTTGTTGTGTTGCTTATGCTCATGTTCCAGACACAGAGAGAAAGAAGCTGGATAATTGTAGCTGCTAGATGCGTTAGAACTGGTTACCAGAAACCGACCATCACAGTCGGGAATACAAGTTAGTATACTGGTAAAAAACGGCTTTTTGCCTAACTAGCTAGCGTTACCACGATGCATCGGTGGTGGATAAAGCTAGCTAGCATAAGTTCATAGTTCATAACATTCATAGTATAACTCCGTGCTCCGCTTCGTTTGAATTTTTCTGGTGAGCTCGCGGTTTCTAGACACAAGCTTGTGTTTGTGCGCGCACGTTTGTCTCTCTTCATATAAATATCTGTGTGTTATGTGTGTGTACACCGAGCGCAAAAGATAATTATTAATGTGCATGATTTAGAGACAGAAATAACATGCCAGCATATAAGATCAATGACATAAGACTAATTCCTTCAATTGACTTTCAGGCGCGGCTCGGAAAAATGTGCATTTTCTGAAGAAATTGTAATTTTAACAGCAAAAAATTGACCCTATGCCAAACTTAGTCGCTAATGGCTGGTCTGTAGACTGTTTGGTATGTCATGTTACGTATTTCTTGGTTTTTCTATGTAATGTGTTTTATAGAGAAGTAACATTATTCTTTTTTTTCTGTATGCTTTCAGAACCACAGATCGCTCCATCCATTCCATGGCTGAAGCATACATTTTCATTTAATCTGAACAGGTATCATTTTGCATTTACACTACACATCCTTTTTAAACATTTCATAATAATCTAGACTCTCCCTCATTATCCTCTCATTCACCTTGCTGATGTGTTGAGGACTTGATAAAAGAATACATGGTATGTCCATATCTGTTCTGTCTCTACATGAGATGCAGTCTCTTGATGTAAATTTGACAACTCTGCTATTAAATGCAGTGATTAATGTAGGACAGCAACGATTAATCAACTCATCAAGTTAATATCTTAGGGTTCTGTATTGTTTTCTTTTTTTTTTCTTGGGCTTTGTGGAACATTTATGAAAATGTTCCACCATTGATTTAATTTAATGATTATGCAATTCACAATCTGATTAGTCAAATAATTGTTCTAATAGTCTGTGACCAAACAACTATCAAAATAGTAGTTTATTATGGTCAAAGATTTATCAGGTGTGCCAGACTTCAGTTCTTCACTTGTACATTTTGTTCCATATTTTACCTCAAGATATCCCAGAAAGATGAAGCTGAGGAAGAGCTGCAGAGTACCACCATGGCACTCTTCGTCTTCAGGGACAACTCAAGCCTCCTACATCAGCCTCGAGACATCGGGATAATCATTGATGGTGTGGAAGTCCTGAATGAGTTGCCTTCTGTGGCAGCTGGAGTGGCAATGGTCTTTGGACTCTGTTATGCTCTTAATATGGAATATCCACGAGGATTCAGGTTCACCTTTGAGGCTCTTCAAAAGATTATGATGGAGCTTGACTTTAACAAGATGACCTCTAAGATTCGCAAACTTAATTGTGAACTTAACACTGCACAGTAGTGTGTTTGCATGCATGTGTGCATGTGTATGTGCACATGCATGTGCATGTGTGCTTGGTTATTTTGCTTGGTTGGCCTGCAGTGGTATTCTACATTCAAAATTTATAAGAACACCCATTTGAAAGGGAGATTTAAGTTGATTTCATTGATACATGTGTAGATTTTTTTTTTTACATTGTACAGGCACAGTGCACATATAAACATTTTTGAGTACTTGCAAATTGGTTTAAAAAGAGTTTTTATAATGGTTTTATGCCAGTTTTAGACAGGTTGCAGGTTTTATACTGGTTTTCAAAAGATTGCAGGTTTTATAAAACAAACATTTCTCTAATCATTTCTGCCGTAGCACTAAATCTGTATATTACTAATCCTCTCTATTGATTATAGTTAAAATGGTTTGGAACAATAAATAATTTTGAAATAATTGGTTGGCCAACTGTCTTGTTTTTTATAGGAAATGCAGAGCATTTTTGAACTGAAATAAAATGAAATGTAAAAAATATAGTTTGAATATATGTAAATCAATTACCTGGCTTCAACACAAACATATTAGTTCATGTTAATTTGGTTCGATGTGAATACATTAGGTTGGTTAAATTTCAATATATTAGCTTGGTTCAATAATTAAAATATGGTTCTATGTAAAAAAATCAATTTGGATCAATGCAAAATTTAACGTTTCAGTCAAGTCTAGTAATATTGTTTATATCAACATAAAAGTATCAGGTCATATCAAGTGACTCAATTTGGATTCTATAAAGCCAAATATTTTGGATGTGACAACTGGACATCATTTTTTTAAATTTGAATAGGGTTATTCTTTTTACAGTGTAGAGGAGTTTGCTGATGTAGCTACAGTTGATCATTATGCAAACATCTGTTGTGTCACAGAACCAAATACACTGGAGGAGGCTATGTCAAGTCCAAATGCAAAGGAGTGGAAAGAAGCAGCTGATTTGGAATAAAGTTAAGCATCACAGTGATGGACAAGTGGAAAGATACAAGTGCAGACTTGTTGCCAAAGGCTATTCATAGATTTATGGTGCAGACTATGATGAAACATTCTCTGCTGTTGTACGATTTGGTTCAATTCGTACATTGTTATCATTTGCTGTGCAAAACAATCTAAATGTGCATCAAATGGATGTTGTGACTGCATTCTTGAATGGACACCTGGAAGAGGAAATCTACATGGAGCAGCCAGAGGGTTACATCAAACCTGGGCAGGAACATCTAGTGTGCAAACTAAAGAAGTCAATATATGGACTAAAGCAGTCTCCACGTTGCTGGAGCAAAGCTTTTACAGAGTTCATGAAAAGCATTGGTTTTACACAGAGTACTTCAGATCAGTGTGTGTTTGTTAGAACAGGTCAGGAGTTGGAAATATTGGCTTTGTATGTTGATGATCTGATTTTGATTACAGAATCAGCAGAGAGCATGAAGACCTTAAAGGACACTCTGAAGAAACACTACAAAATGAAGGATATGGGTGAACTATCCTAATGAAGAATAATAGTTTTGTCTAAGATGGACACAGTACATTTTTTTTGTAAGTTCAAACCAAAAGAGAAAATGTTTTATTTTATTTTTTTATTATTTTATTATTTTATTATTATTTTATTTTATTTTATAGTAACACTGTGATATAGGTGCATAATGTTGTTGTTTTTTTGGAAAGAAATAAGCAATGGCAGTCAAGTAAGTGAACTCCATGGTAAAATTAAGTGGGAGTGTTGTAATAGTAATTTTACAATGTATGTTGAAGGGATATTACTGCCCTCTGTTGGTGTGTCTGTGCATTACAAGCAATAAAAGGTGTTGGTTAAAAACATCATAAACTTGTCCACCCCAGCTGTAAAACACAGAAACCAGTCTTACTTGTTATCATCTATCGTCCACCTGGGCCTTACACAGAGTTTCTGTCTGATTTCTCAGACTTTTTATCTGATTTAGTGCTCAGCTCAGATAAAATAATTATTGTGGGTGATTTTAACATCCATGTAGATGCAAAAAATGACAGCCTCAACACAGCATTTAATTTGTTATTAGACTCAATTGGCTTCTCTCAAAATGTTAAAGAACCCACCCACCACTTTCATCACACTCTAGATCTTGTTTTAACTTATGGCATAGAAACTGAACATTTAACAGTGTTTCCTGAAAACCCTCTCCTGTCTGATCATTTCCTAATTACATTTACAATAATTGATTACACAGCAGTGGAGAGTAGACTTTATCAAAGTAGATGTCTTTCTGAAAGCGCTGTAACTAAGTTTAAGAATATAATCCACCCACTGTTATCATCTTCAATGACCTGTACCAACACAGAGCAGAGCAGCTATCTGAACGCTACCCCAACAGAGGTCGATTATCTTGTTAATAATTTTACCTCCTCACTACGTACGACTCTGGATATTGTAGTTCCTGTGAAAAATAAGTCCCTAAATCAGAAGTATTTGACTCTGTAGAATAATTCACAAACACGTAGCCTAAAGCAGATGACTTGTTAGCTTCTAAATACAAATTTAGAAGATCATCATTTAGCGTGGAGAAATCATTTGTTGCTTTATAAGAAAGCCCTCCGTAAGCTAGAACATCTTACTATTCATCACGGATTGAAGAAAATAAGAACAAACGTAGTCTCCAAAAGTTGATTCTGTTCATATGGATGTAGCGTTTTCAGTGGGACAAACGTTTCGTCACTCATCCAAGTGACTTCTTCAGTCTCAGCTGACTGCAGGTTTCCCCAATCTTATAACCAGTACATTTGCATAATGACTGAAACCAGCCCACTGAAGGAACAATGGGCTGGGAGATCAGTTACTTCGTCATAATTATGCAAATTATGACGAAGGAACTGATCAACAACCACTAATCAAAGACCACTGATCAGGTTGTTTGATTTCCAATCATAAAATGATTATGTTTGTTTTTACATTAGAACATTAGTATATCTGTGATGTACTTGAAGTCAGCCAGTTGAGCCTCCATCTACATGTCCTCCAACTTCTCTCTAAGCAGCCCAGGCTGGATCGTATTAAACAAACTGTAATGCTGGGTCTACAGAGGGAGTAATACGCTCCCTGCAACAGATGTATCACTGCATTGTCCACCCCCGAGTGGGACTGGTGTGCAAACTGCTAAAAGTCATGTGACTTGCTCACCAGGGGTCTGAGGTGTTCCATGATAACCTTCATAATATGAAGCCACAGTACATCAGTCCTTATGCAAGATACTAACCCCATGTTGCTCTCCGATGCATTCATCGGAGTGTGAATATGTATGAATGTTAGATAGGCACTAACAGTGCCTATCTACTTAATAAAAGTGCTGTGTGATTGGATGAATAAATTAGTTGTATAAAGTGCTTTGAGTGCTCAGAGTAGAAAAGCACTATATAAGAACTGGTCCATTTACCTCTTTGGTGGGAATTGAGTTGTCAGTGTCATATAGACTCTGTTAAACCATCAATGTCACTGCCATGTGTTTCATCATTTGTTTATATGACTATAATACATTTATTAATAACCTGAGAGTTTATCCACTTGTCACTGATGGGTCAGTCTAGCACAACCCCTCGCTAGAACGAGACAATTCAACAGTTTCTCTGTTACTATCAATAATTAGCCGGTCTTCGTTTCTTCCTCTGTGAAAAGTTTGGGTGTCATCCTCGATAGTACTCTATCTTTTAATTCACACATTAATAATGTCACTCGGTCCGCATATTTTAAATTGCGCAACATTAATTGTCTCCGTCTTTTTCTCACCCCACATGCCACTGCCATTCTTGTCCATAGCCGTGTTACTTCCCGGATTGATTATTGTAATTCACTTCTTTTTGGTCTTACTCAAAAATCCATCCACAAGCTCCAACGCGTCCAGAACTCTGCTGCCTGTATCATCACTAGGACCCCTTCTATCCATCACATCAATCCTGTCCTGCAGCGGCTTCATTGGCTCCTGGTACGGTGTACATTTTAGGACATCGTCAGGTATCAGACAAAAAATTGTCAGGTGTCAGTTGTCAAAAAAAAAAAAGTCAGGTATCAGAAAAAAAATTGTCAGGTGTCAGTTGTCAAAAAAAAATTGTCAGGTATCAGACAAAAAATTGTCAGGTGTCAGTTGTCAAAAAAAAAAATTGTCAGGTATCAGAAAAAAAATTGTCAGGTGTCAGAAAAAAAATTGTCAGGTGTCAGTTGTCAAAAAAAAAAAAAGTCAGGTATCAGACAAAAAATTGTCAGGTGTCAGACAAAAAATTGTCAGGTGTCAGTTGTCAAAAAAAAAAAAGTCAGGTATCAGAAAAAAAATTGTCAGGTGTCAGAAAAAAAAATTGTCAGGTGTCAGAAAAAAAAATGTCAGGTGTCAGAAAAAAAATTGTCAGGTGTCAGAAAAAAAATTGTCAGGTGTCAAAAAAAAAAAAAGTCAGGTATCAGAAAAAAAATTGTCAGGTGTCAGTTGTCAAAAAAAAAATTGTCAGGTATCAGAAAAAAAATTGTCAGGTGTCAGAAAAAAAATTGTCAGGTGTCAGAAAAAAAATGTCAGGTATCAGAAAAAAAATTGTCAGGTGTCAGAAAAAAATTGTCAGGTGTCAGTTGTCAAAAAAAAAAAAAGTCAGGTATCAGAAAAAAAATTGTCAGGTGTCAGAAAAAAAATTGTCAGGTGTCAGAAAAAAATTGTCAGGTGTCAGTTGTCAAAAAAAAAAAAAGTCAGGTATCAGAAAAAAAATTGTCAGGTGTCAGAAAAAAAATTGTCAGGTGTCAGAAAAAAAAATGTCAGGTATCAGAAAAAAAATTGTCAGGTGTCAGAAAAAAAGTTGTCAGGTGTCAGAAAAAAAATTGTCAGGTGTCAGACAAAAAAGTTGTCAGTTGCCAAAAAAAAAAAATTGTCAGGTATCAGAACACAAGGTACCAGAGAGAAAATCTTCCTGCAGGTGGCGCTGTTGTCATGTCCCACCCGAATTGATTTCCAAATATGTCATCAACGTGTGACCGTGTGTTACACCCCGGCCTAGGCAACCGGGGTGCAACGCAGGAAAATAAAAATAAGGCAAAACACACGAGAAAAAAACTAAAGCTCTCCACCAAAATCCCAAAACGAAGGTGTCTCAAACGAAAATATTAACAAACCCATTCACAACTATTTACAACAGACTATTTATTTACAACAAACACACCAAACTATTTACAACACGGGGGAGATCGCGACCATGACATACTGAAACACAAGGCTTAAATACATAGAAGGAGCAATCAGGGAATGGACCACAGGAGGGAAACACAGCTGGGGCAAATTAGAACTGACGAGACAGGGAAAACGTAAACTGAACACACTAAAATAACACAGACTTTCAAAGTAAAGCAGGAAATACATAACAGTCACGCAAAAACAAAACACTGACACACCGAAACGTAACATTTCCCCCTACCCAAAAATCAAACATGTAACCCCAAGTGAAATGTTTGATCAAACAAACGAAGGCTGAAGTGAAGGCAGACGAAGCTGATGGAGGCTGGAGCGGACCCACGGACCCTCCAGCAGACGACGAAGGCTGGGGCGGTCCCACGGACCCTCCAGCGAAGGCGGATGAAGGCTGGAGCGGTCCCACGGACCCTCCAGCGAAGGCAGACGAGCAGCCCACCAGCTGCACACACGGACACGCAGCCCACCAGCTGCACACACGGACACGCAGCCCACCAGCTGCAGAAGGCTGGAGCGGTCCCTCGGATCCTCCAGCGAAGGCGGATGAAGGCTGGAGCGGTCCCACGGACCCTCCAGCAGACGACGAAGGCTGAGGCGGTCCCTCGGACCCCCCAGCGAAGGCAAATGAAGACTGAAGCGGTCCCACGGACCCTCCAGCGGAGGCAGATGAAACTGATGGAGGCCGGAGCGGTCCCCCTGACCCTCCAGCAGACGACGAAGGCTGGAGTGGTCCCACGGACCCTCCAACGAAGGCGGATGAAGGCTGGAGCGGTCCCCGGGCCCTCCAGCGAAGACAGACGGAGGCCGAAGCGGTCCCTCCCTCGGACCCTCCAGCAACGGCGAACGGCTGAAGCGGCCCCCGGGCCCTCCAGCGAAGACAGACGGCTGAAGCGGTCCCTCCCTCGGACCCTCCAGCGAGGACAGACGGAGGCCGAAGCGGCCCTCCCTCGGACCCTCCAGCAACGGCGAACGGCTGAAGCGGCCCCCGGACCCTCCAGCGAAGACAGACGGCCGAAGCGGTCCCCGGGCCCTCCAGCGAAGACAGACGGAGGCTGAAGCGGTCCCCGGACCCTCCAGCGAAGACAGAAGGCCGAAGCTGTCCCTCCTTCGGACCCTCCAGCGATCCTGGACGAGCCCCCATATGTTACACCCCGGCCTAGGCAACCGGGGTGCAACGCAGGAAAATAAAAATAAGGCAAAACACACGAGAAAAAAACTAAAGCTCTCCACCAAAATCCCAAAACGAAGGTGTCTCAAACGAAAATATTAACAAACCCATTCACAACTATTTACAACAGACTATTTATTTACAACAAACACACCAAACTATTTACAACACGGGGGAGATCGCGACCATGACATACTGAAACACAAGGCTTAAATACATAGAAGGAGCAATCAGGGAATGGACCACAGGAGGGAAACACAGCTGGGGCAAATTAGAACTGACGAGACAGGGAAAACGTAAACTGAACACACTAAAATAACACAGACTTTCAAAGTAAAGCAGGAAATACATAACAGTCACGCAAAAACAAAACACTGACACACCGAAACGTAACACCGTGGGAGAGCGTAAGGTCATTGACCTCACCGGAGTTTTACCGTGGTTCAGGCTCCTAACGACACAAGGTAAGTTTAACTTTTTCTCCCTTTTGTTCATATTTTTGCCACAGTTGTGTTATATTAAGTTGCAGTTATGTTGTGAAAGTTACATATCAGAGACGGAAAGCCAGTTTTGTACGAAACCAAATCAGTACTATTTTTGTCTGGCTAATTCATTCTAGCTAGCGACAGTGGTGAAACGTGATTCAAATTTAAACTGTTCAGTAATTGTTTTGTATACATTTCAGCAAATGGACAAGCTGAAAGCTCACGAGCAGCCTGCATCCTTTCTGTCGCTCTTTTTCTTTATTTCTCTTTTCTATATTGCTACTGTCGGGATATTTTTTGATCCCGATATGTTTTTTTCTGTTGTTGTTTTTAGACTTTGCTGCAATATGTCATCTGACGATGATGAAAGGAGTATCCGACTCTGGCTGGTTCCCATGACTGTACCAAAAATACTTTTTTTTTTTTATTAAAAAAAGAGCATTAAAAATAAATGACTAAAGTACAACTTATTTATTAACTACTGTTCACCTCTTTCATATCAAAGAAGTGTATTTTTTGCTACACATGTTTTATTTGTGGGCACTGAATAGACAATGCTTTTAGTGTAATTGCCACATAAAAAGATTTAGTACTTTACTGGTTAATTACTTATGTTCAGTGTAAGAGGTGGGTGATCAATTAGACTGTTGTTGTTACACTTAACCTTTCAAGATATGATGATAATAACATTGTTCAACAAAGGCTTAAAACAAAAGGAAATCAGCTGTGCACTGAATTCATATGGGCATTAAATAAGGTAAGTCTGCATTTCAACAGTTTCCGTGACAACTCTCTAAAATGACAAAACATGCAGTTTGCATTTAATATAATGTAAGTCTGTGTTGTCTTTTAACAGTGAGAGGCATCTGAGACGAGTTTTAAAACTTCTAGGGTTGAAGCGAAGATGCCCCCAACGACCTTTTACTGAAATCCACAAAGCTGTGGAGGTAAGCGTTAAAACATCAGTGCAAAAAATATATATTTTCCTGAAGTCTGTGTCATGAGCTATTGTAGAAACAATAAATGTTATTTTCTGTAGTGATTTAAAAAAAACAAACATTCAATTGTCTGTTTGTTTGTTTTTTAGAGTGAGATGAAACAGTGGTCTCCTGAACAAGGAATCAGGGCAATGGTAAAGCGGGTAAGGGATGTCAGAGGAGTGCGGCCTTGTTACAGGTTGGTTAAATAGTGTGTATATGATCAAGTGTTCTCTTGTTTTACTGTTGAGCTCAGAGTAAAATCTATTGTTACTGTAGAGACGATGTTGCTAATATAATGAGGTATATGGATGCAAGTGGTCTTCAGAGGAGATCTCCTGGAAAGAAGAAAATTCCCCGTCGGAATTACATCAGCCGTGGTCCAAATGACACACGGCACATTGATGGTATTTATTTTATCTTTTCAATTAACCTTCCAAACATGTTTTGATGGTACTTCTGTTGAAACAAATTGTAATTATTATTTGTTGTTTCATATAGGCAATGATAAACTGAAGTTCTTTGGAATGTGGATACATTTGGGGATTGATGGGTAGGTTTGAATATGGCATTCGCTACTTAATTTATTATATTCAGTGATAGTACAAAGTTGCTTCAAGATAAGGATGTGCGGTAAACTGAGGCGTTATCTCTCCTGAGTAGTCTAGGGCAGGGATGGGCAAGTCCAGGCCTCGAGGGCCGGTGTCCTGCAGGTTTTAGATGTGTCCTTGATCCACAGCTGATTCAAATGGCTAAATTACCCTCACAACATGTTTTGTAGTTCTCCAGAGGCCTGGTAATGAACTAATCATTTTATTCAAGTGTGTTTACCCAGTGTGATATCTAAAACATGCAGGACACTGGCCCTCGAGGTCTGGATTTGGCCAAGCCTGGTCTAAGGGACCAAGATAAAGTATGAATAGTGAAGGAGGATTCAAGATGGCGGTTTTTAAAAGGCTTATTTCCTGCTAGTCTTAAAGTTCCATTTCAGACTGGCAGTTAATTTCAGGGAGGGCCAAGACCAACACAACAAACAAAACATCCCTGATATAAAGTAAACAGAATTTAACTCCAAAGAAAATAAAATGTACAATTTACGATAACCTACCTAACCAACACATAAACAGGAGAATACAAGGGATTACAAAACAAAAGGCAGCTCTCCCCTCGCGTCAGTCTGAACACAGTCAAGAGTCACATTCAATTCCAAAGGCATGTAAGCCTACACAACTATGGCAGTCAAAATGGCCGGAGGAACCAGAAACAACGCCTAGACATAATACAATGGAAAACCAGCATACTCTTGGGGAATGTAACAAAAACCAAACATAGTGCCAAAACATGATTAAATCATATGTACAAGTGGCCACTTTTCTGTTTCTTTCTTTTCAGATTTTCCAGGAAGGTTCTATGGCTAAAGGTGGGCACATCCAACCGCAAGCAAAACTTTGTGGCCAGATACTTGTTTGAGGCTGTTCAAGAACAGGGTGGTATGCAATATACTAAAAAATGGGGGGTTAAAAAAGATTACATTTTGTTAATAAATTTATTTTTTCATCATTCACTAATTATCTTCAGTTTGTGTCTTTAGGCTGTCCTCAAATGATTCGGGGGGACAGAGGAAAGGAGAACCTTGTTGTGGGTCAGTAGTAATACGATGGCACCTATCCAAGATGGCGGCCAACCAAACCGGTTTGAGAACCGGTTTGACCGGTTTCGTGCGTGTGCGCATGCGCGTTCAGTAATACGATGGCACCTATCCAAGATGGCGGCCAACCAAGCCGGTTTGACAACCGGTTTGACCGGTTTCGTGCGTGTGCGCATGCGCGTTCAGTAATACGATGGCACCTATCCAAGATGGCGGCCAACCAAACCGGTTTGAGAACCGGTTTGACCGGTTTCGTGCGTGTGCGCATGCGCGTTCAGTAATTCGATGGCACTAGTCCAAGATGGCGGCCAACCAAACCGATTTGACCAGTTTCGTGTGTGTGTGCGTATGCGTGTTCAGGTGTGGAAATACCACAGGGTATCAGAGGGGTTATATGAGTTTATGTGTTTTTAACGGGGTTTTAATTTAATCAAACCATAGGGTTTTTAATTAAACTATTTTTTCACTTAGGTGTATCGCAACATTCAGTTATGCATGTGTTCTTAAAAGCAATTCTTTGTTTCTTGTTTCATTCTTGGCGGAGTGGAAGCTGTTTTGGTTCACAGTGCGCCTTAACAAAGAGGGTGTGCTCTAGTCAAAAGTGTTGGTAATAGTGTTTTAATCACACTAATTTTCTAAATCTGACAATGTCTCAGCTTGCAGTGAGGCATGCATTTTATTTTATAAATGGCACAAATGGGAATTTCTTCTGAATGGGTGATGTCAGCATGTTCACAAGCGTTTCATTTAATCAAACCCCTAGTTTTAATTTAACTAGTTTTTACACATCTACTGGGGTTTCTTTCCAGGGTTGATGCGATCATTTTATTTAAAAATCGGGATTTCGGAATGTTGAACTAAGAGTGAGACAAAGCCAGCCAGCTAGTTTTTAACACAGTAAATGTTACAAATAGCATTCAGTCCTTTAGAAAATAAATGCTATAAGCAGCCAGTATCGCTCTTTTCAAACTAATCGTCTTTTAAATACACTCATTTTGTGATTCTGGTGTCACACCTTGCACCGATGCAAGCATTTTATTTATTTAAAAACGGATCAAACGGGCCATTTCTTCTGTAAGGGGTTTCATGGTTTCAGAGTAGTTTTTAACACAACAGATAGTCGCAAATAACATTCAGCCCTTTAGAAAATAAACGCTACAGTGATACTTCTAAAACCAGTCGCCCAGACCCGCTCCAACTTTTCAACAGCTGGCTAATTGTTTGAATTTGTTCAGGATTGTAAAAGCCCACCGCGGGTATCACTTAGTTGTTGAGAGTACCATGCGAACAAGGGCCCAACCTATTGTTTAAAGTGGCCAGTATTGGCTCTTTTTGTAATTCCTCGACAAGGTAAATGGGGCAGGTGATACCAGTCGGGTGGGGACCCCGCCTATTGTCTGAAGTATCGGCTCCTTTGTAATTCCTTGAGAAGACAAAAGCCCTGTAGGGTCTCATTTAAATTGATTGGAGACATCTTGTTTCATTCTTGGCGGAGTGGAAGCTGTTTTGGTTCACAGTGCGCCTTAACAAAGAGGGTGTGCTCTAGTCAAAAGTGTTGGTAATAGTGTTTTAATCACACTAATTTTCTAAATCTGACAATGTCTCAGCTTGCGGTGAGGCATGCATTTTATTTTATAAATGGCACAAATGGGAATTTCTTCTGAATGGGTGATGTCAGCATGTTCACAAGCGTTTCATTTAATCAAACCCCTAGTTTTAATTTAACTAGTTTTTACACATCTACTGGGGTTTCTTTCCAGGGTTGATGCGATTATTTTATTTAAAAACGGATCAAACGGGCCATTTCTTCTGTAAGGGGTTTCATGGTTTCAGAGTAGTTTTTAACACAACAGATAGTCGCAAATAACATTCAGCCCTTTAGAAAATAAACGCTACAGTGATACTTCTAAAACCAGTCGCCCAGACCCGCTCCAACTTTTCAACAGCTGGCTAATTGTTTGAATTTGTTCAGGATTGTAAAAGCCCACCGCTGGGTATCACTTAGTTGTTGAGAGTACCATGCGAACAAGGGTCCAGCCTATTGTTTAAAGTGGCCAGTATTGGCTCTTTTTGTAATTCCTCGACAAGGTAAATGGGGGCAGGTGGTACCAGTCGGGTGGCGACCCCCCCTATTGTCTGAAGTATCGGCTCCTTTGTAATTCCTTGAGAAGACAAAAGCCCTGTAGGGCCTCATTTAAATTGATTGGAGACATACCTTTCTTTTTGGAAACACCCACCCTATATAAAAAACACGCTCAGAGCCCGATACCCTGAGCCATTTACGCCTCAAGATTCGCTGCAGAGCACACCATTTTCTTTGCGATCATCAACACTAACATCGTTCTTTATAACATGGACATCGTAAACGGTAAGTAAAACAAAACCTATTATTGGATTTTTAAAAAGTGTTATGTTAACATATTATAGGATATTCAAACTATCTTTTTTTCCTAAAACAAAAGCTTAATTTTTAGGAGTTCGGGAGAACGGCCCAGGACCCTTTTCTTTAGAAACGGGCGCTTTTACAGCTGGAACTAGTTCTCTAACAGGCACAAGGTGTGTACAGCATTACTGGATTTTTAAACGTATGTATGTTTTAAACTAGCGATTGTTTTAAATTATGTAATAACGTTTTTGTTTGTTCCAGGGTTAACAAACTGAGCAGGAAAACATTCAGACACCGCTACCACAGAGCCCTACCTTACATCAGGTGTGTATACAACGGGATGTATAGTTGTGTATTTTTTTTAAAGGGGTTTAAACAATTACAAATGTTCTAAACTGACCGTTTTACACCTACAGAGCCACGCCAGAGAACCGGGTGTGTGGAGAAGCAGGACCATCCCGAATAACGCACACTACAAGGTAAGCATAGGCATATATAAATTAGATAAAAAGAGATAGAGAGGGAGACACGCTTATTCAGTTTGAAATGGGTACATGTATAATATGTTTTAACACATGTCTATCTATCTTCACAGACTGCAGAACAGCACCCCTCCTCATAATGATCAGGACACCATACGATTCCAGACGTTTTTGGAATGTTTAAGCAGTATCGACCTCCCAGAACAACAAAAACCTGGAGCTTTGTGCAACAGTGGAGAGTCAGAACCGATCTTCATCAGCGAACCTGCAACACCCCCGAGTGAGTGGCTACCTCGCGATTTCTCTGATGTTTTTGAGTACAGCATGTCAGATTTTGATCTAGTTCATATACCCACCACCCCAGAATGTGTCAGAAATAGCGTTGATTCACACATAGATTTCGAAGAAGACGGCATAACAGACTCTCAAATATCAGCGGCGTATGATGCTTACATAAAGCTTCCAGACGCTCAGCCTGCTGAACAAAGTCATATAGCTTCAATAGCTGATAAATTATGTTTGATTGAAGCTAGACTCAATCAATACCACCAAGAAGCACAGGTACAAAGGCAACAGTTTACCAAACTCATAAACAAAGTGTGTAGTACATTAGACAACATCTGCAGCAAAATTTCAAGTCCCTGACTTTTAAAATCCAGACCATGGACCCTCCAAATAAATTATTTAAACATAATAACGGAACCTCCACTCCTGTTAGATGTTTTGACTTAGAGACTTTTATGCAGTGGGCTGAAGAAACAGATAAAAAATTAGACGATATTATAGCTAGACTTAATAGGGTGCCTGCATCAGCCTCATCCGATACACATCCTTGTCAGACTGTTCCTACGTCTGCTATTGCTGATGGGGCTATTGTTGCTAATAATAGTGATAGTACAGCTGGTGTTGCTCGGGCCGTTGCTGTTACTGATGCTAACCATATAGCTTGTGCTGCTGGTGATTTTGCGTCTGATGCACAATCTAGCCGGGTCACCTCTGCTGCAGCTACTGCAGTTGTTATTGTGCCCGTTGTGCAGTCTGGGTCCGGCAGCCGCTCTCAGTCACACATTAGAGAGATACCTAATTTTAATGCTCGCGAATTGCGTGAACGCCTTGATTTTAGGGGTGTAAGTCTCGATCATCCAGAACAAGTGCCGGCGCGAGTGCGCGAGTGCTTAGCCAATGTGATAGACAGAGCTGTGGCGGGATCCCAACAGGGCAGTGTTCTAAACGTGGTCCTGCGTGGCCCCTCGCTGGCTTCAGATGTTCAGGCTGTTTTAAACGCTGATGATCGGTATGATCCGGAGCTGTTTCTCGATCAAATTGCACAAGTTATGCAGAGTAATGATGAATCTATCGGTGATGATGAATTAGAGTTTATTGTCACGGTAGCTCAGAACAGTAGTGGCGGGTCTCGCTTAAGACTGGCGCACATACCTTATGATGAGATTCTCTCAAAGAAAGGCAGACATTTATACACACCAAACAACACAAACAACAATTTGTGCTTCTCCCTATGCATAGCACATTCATTAAACTCATCATCCTCTGAGCATGAAAAACTTGCTACAGCTAAACAGATGCATGCTGAAGTAGGTCTATGCGACACACAGCAAGTATCATTCTCTGATGTCGGTAAATTTGAGAAGCACTTCAACATTAAGATTGTAATCTATTACCACACAGAAGGGCGTAAACGCCTGGAATGTTTTTACACACATGAAGAGCCAAACCCTAACACGTTGATGATGTATCTCCATAATCAACATTACCACCTGATTTTAAACCCGACCGCTTTTTTGGGGGGATCCTATGTGTGTAATTTCTGTTACAGTATATATAATACACCATTACAGCACAGCTGTAAACATAGATGTAACACATGTTACACACTCTGTCAACATCACAGGGGACCCACAGTGAAATGCAGCGACTGTAACCGCATCTGCAAATCACAACACTGTTACCAACAACACAAATTACCTGAATTAAAACACAACATGATCCCCTGTGATAATATGAAACATTGCATGCACTGTGGCACCACATATAGAGAATCCAAGAAATTGCCACACAAATGTGCGCAGCCTAGATGCGAGCACTGCCGCGAACCTAAATTAGCAGGAGACTCCGACCATCAGTGTTTCATACAGCCTGTTGAAAAACAGAAGCCTAACGATAAATACATTTTATATGATTTTGAGACGCGGTACCACAACGGTAAACACGAGGCTAACTTTGTGTGTGCGTCTGATCTGAAGGGCAATAAGTTCACATTTAATACATTAAAGTGTGTGGAGGCGTTTGTGCAGCATTACAGACGCCCAAGGTTTCGTGGGTACACTTTCATAGCACATAATGCATCTGGCTTTGATAACTACATACTCCTCGAGTACTTTGTCAGACAGAGCATAACACCTAGTGTCATAATGAGCGGCAGCCGTGTGATTTTAATGCATGACAGGGACTATGACCAGCGGTGGATTGATTCGTTCAGCTTTTTGCCCATGGGCCTTGCCAAAATACCCTCTGCTTTAGGTTTTCAAGACCTGCAGAAGGGCCATTTCCCACACAGGTTTAATACGAGGGATAATGAGCGTTATGTGGGCCCGTACCCAGACCCCTCCTTCTACGGCTATGAGCACATGTCTGAAAGCGATAAGGTGCGATTCATGGAATGGTACCAGGTTGCCTCACAGAATCCCTTTGATTTTCAGGCTGAACTCAGGCGTTACTGTGTTAACGATGTTGATGTCCTGCGTAAAGCATGCATCATTTATCGTGACACGCTACTGGGTTGTACTCAAGTTGATCCATTCATGTATACCACCCTGGCTGCATTTAGTATGGGTGTGTATAAAACGCTGTTTCTGCCTAGAGACGCGCTCGCTCTCACGTATGAAGGGGCATACGTTGAGCAGAACAAGACGTTTTCTAACGTCTCTATTGAATGGCTTCAATATGTGTCCCACACCACCAACAAAGTGGTAAAACATGCTCTCAGAGGAGGCGAACAGAGGGTTGGACCGTATTTTGTGGACGGTTTTGACCCCACAAGTAATACAGCTTATGAATTTGCAGGATGTTTTCACCACGGTTGTGTTAAATGCTACCCCGAGAGTGAAGTTAATCCTGTCAGCAAAGCATCCTATGGACTGCTGCATCGCATGTTTTGTGACAAAGTTGATGCACTGAGATCACAACACAGTGTGAGCGTAATAGTGATGTGGGAGTGTGAATGGGCTGCCTTGAAGCAGACAGACCCTGCAGTTGTGGCTTTCATGCATACGTACAGAAAGCCAGAACGCCTGAATCCCCGAGACGCCCTTTTTGGCGGTCGCACAAATGCTCTAAAGCTGTACCACAAGACTGCTTGTGATGAAAAAATATTTTACTACGACTTCACCAGTCTCTATCCCACAGTGCAGTCTAAAAAAGACTATCCTGTAGGACACCCTCAAGTCATTTACACCAACTTTGACAAGCTAGAAAATTATTTCGGCTTTGTTAAATGCACAGTGCTCCCACCTAAGGGTCTTTTTCACCCCGTCCTACCCTACAGATGCCATGGAAAACTGATGTTTCCACTCTGCAGCATGTGTGCTGAAGACCAGAACCAGCATACTGCATGCGGGCACAGTGACAGTGAGCGGGTGTTGAAAGGCACATGGGTCTCATTTGAGCTTGAAAAAGCTGTTGAGAAGGGATACAGGGTTCTTGCTGTTGATGAGGTGTGGCATTTCCCCAATAAGACCGACACATTGTTTAAAGACTATGTGAAAGCCTTCCTAAAACTCAAACAGGAGGCCTCGGGGTATCCTGAACATGTGAACACACCTGACGAACAGCAGAAGTACATAGACGAGTATTATGAGAAGGAGGGAATAATGCTAGACCCATCCAAGATTTGTGTAAATAAAGCTGTTCGTAACTGTAACAAGCTGTTGTTAAACTCGTTATGGGGTCGTTTCAGCATGAGGTCAAACATGGCATCATCTGAGCTCATTACAGACCCTTCCAGATTTAGCCAGCTAATGTTTAGCGACCAGTACGACGTGCGTCAGTTTTGTTTCATCTCTGACGACGTCGCAATGGTGCAGTGGCGCCACGCTGATGGTAGAGCTTCCCGTGTGAAGGACGTTAATGTCTTTGTCGGGGCCATGACCACTGCACACGCCAGACTCATGCTGTATGATTTGCTAGACAACTTGCAGCAGCGCGTGCTGTATTGTGACACGGACAGTGTCATTTTCACGGCACGCCCTGGCGAGTGGATGCCTCCTCTAGGTCCGTTTCTGGGGGATCTCACAAGTGAATTAGATTGTGGAGAGGATGGTGTGGAGGATTACATAGCGGAATTTGTTTCCGGTGGGCCAAAATGTTATGCGTATCACACATCGCTGGGCAAGACCCAGGTCAAATGTAAAGGCGTCACACTGAATGCATTAAACTCGAAAGTTGTCACCCACGACTCCTTGAAAGGTTTAGTCCGCAAGTTTGTAGCCAATCAGACATCAGACGCACACCTAGTTGCCGTGTCTGATAGCATCAGACGCGATAAAAAGAAGCTTCATTTGAAGAATGAAACCATTGTGAAAAAAGTTAAAGTTGTTTACAATAAGCGCCGTGTGCTCCCAGACTTCACAACCCTTCCTTATGGATTTTAAATTAGAACAGGGGTTTGACGCCCGGTTGCAGCATCCGTTCAGCATGGTGGTCAGCGGTCCCAGTAACTGTGGCAAGACTTTTTTTGTTAAAAACATAATTGAAAACTCTTCCAGGATTATATCATGCAGCATTGATAACATTGTGTATATATACTCATGCTGGCAGACACTATATGACCAGCTTCTTAAGATAAGAAACATAAACTTTGTTAACGGTATACCCGAATCTCTTGCTGATGACATCCTCTCACCTCTTTGCTGATTTTTGTTTTGGAATGTAAACAACCGGACGGTCTGACAGTAAATTTGTTCTGAGTCTTAAATAGTCCGGGGTCTTAGCTTTATAGTCTATTAAAAGATACCCGTATGTTGTCGATGTGGCATCATTAAACGCTTCTATAAAATATTTAGTATTACCCGGAAACATTTGCCTGGCTAAAAGCATAACCTGATATTTATCTCTCGGATTTTTAAACAATATTAGGTAATTAGTGTTCAAGGAAATGGTTCTACTGGATTTTCCCTGAATAAACAAATTCTGAACTAGATATATACAACTCAAATTCCTATGATGCACATACTTTGTGAACACATTTTGTACTTCTAAATTGTTAGCTGCATCGTTCATCACATCGTCTATAATTAACAAATTGTTCTTTTCTGCAGGCAGAAGGGTGTCATCAGCAAGAGATTCGGGTATACCGTTAACAAAGTTTATGTTTCTTATCTTAAGAAGCTGGTCATATAGTGTCTGCCAGCATGAGTATATATACACAATGTTATCAATGCTGCATGATATAATCCTGGAAGAGTTTTCAATTATGTTTTTAACAAAAAAAGTCTTGCCACAGTTACTGGGACCGCTGACCACCATGCTGAACGGATGCTGCAACCGGGCGTCAAACCCCTGTTCTAATTTAAAATCCATAAGGAAGGGTTGTGAAGTCTGGGAGCACACGGCGCTTATTGTAAACAACTTTAACTTTTTTCACAATGGTTTCATTCTTCAAATGAAGCTTCTTTTTATCGCGTCTGATGCTATCAGACACGGCAACTAGGTGTGCGTCTGATGTCTGATTGGCTACAAACTTGCGGACTAAACCTTTCAAGGAGTCGTGGGTGACAACTTTCGAGTTTAATGCATTCAGTGTGACGCCTTTACATTTGACCTGGGTCTTGCCCAGCGATGTGTGATACGCATAACATTTTGGCCCACCGGAAACAAATTCCGCTATGTAATCCTCCACACCATCCTCTCCACAATCTAATTCACTTGTGAGATCCCCCAGAAACGGACCTAGAGGAGGCATCCACTCGCCAGGGCGTGCCGTGAAAATGACACTGTCCGTGTCACAATACAGCACGCGCTGCTGCAAGTTGTCTAGCAAATCATACAGCATGAGTCTGGCGTGTGCAGTGGTCATGGCCCCGACAAAGACATTAACGTCCTTCACACGGGAAGCTCTACCATCAGCGTGGCGCCACTGCACCATTGCGACGTCGTCAGAGATGAAACAAAACTGACGCACGTCGTACTGGTCGCTAAACATTAGCTGGCTAAATCTGGAAGGGTCTGTAATGAGCTCAGATGATGCCATGTTTGACCTCATGCTGAAACGACCCCATAACGAGTTTAACAACAGCTTGTTACAGTTACGAACAGCTTTATTTACACAAATCTTGGATGGGTCTAGCATTATTCCCTCCTTCTCATAATACTCGTCTATGTACTTCTGCTGTTCGTCAGGTGTGTTCACATGTTCAGGATACCCCGAGGCCTCCTGTTTGAGTTTTAGGAAGGCTTTCACATAGTCTTTAAACAATGTGTCGGTCTTATTGGGGAAATGCCACACCTCATCAACAGCAAGAACCCTGTATCCCTTCTCAACAGCTTTTTCAAGCTCAAATGAGACCCATGTGCCTTTCAACACCCGCTCACTGTCACTGTGCCCGCATGCAGTATGCTGGTTCTGGTCTTCAGCACACATGCTGCAGAGTGGAAACATCAGTTTTCCATGGCATCTGTAGGGTAGGACGGGGTGAAAAAGACCCTTAGGTGGGAGCACTGTGCATTTAACAAAGCCGAAATAATTTTCTAGCTTGTCAAAGTTGGTGTAAATGACTTGAGGGTGTCCTACAGGATAGTCTTTTTTAGACTGCACTGTGGGATAGAGACTGGTGAAGTCGTAGTAAAATATTTTTTCATCACAAGCAGTCTTGTGGTACAGCTTTAGAGCATTTGTGCGACCGCCAAAAAGGGCGTCTCGGGGATTCAGGCGTTCTGGCTTTCTGTACGTATGCATGAAAGCCACAACTGCAGGGTCTGTCTGCTTCAAGGCAGCCCATTCACACTCCCACATCACTATTACGCTCACACTGTGTTGTGATCTCAGTGCATCAACTTTGTCACAAAACATGCGATGCAGCAGTCCATAGGATGCTTTGCTGACAGGATTAACTTCACTCTCGGGGTAGCATTTAACACAACCGTGGTGAAAACATCCTGCAAATTCATAAGCTGTATTACTTGTGGGGTCAAAACCGTCCACAAAATACGGTCCAACCCTCTGTTCGCCTCCTCTGAGAGCATGTTTTACCACTTTGTTGGTGGTGTGGGACACATATTGAAGCCATTCAATAGAGACGTTAGAAAACGTCTTGTTCTGCTCAACGTATGCCCCTTCATACGTGAGAGCGAGCGCGTCTCTAGGCAGAAACAGCGTTTTATACACACCCATACTAAATGCAGCCAGGGTGGTATACATGAATGGATCAACTTGAGTACAACCCAGTAGCGTGTCACGATAAATGATGCATGCTTTACGCAGGACATCAACATCGTTAACACAGTAACGCCTGAGTTCAGCCTGAAAATCAAAGGGATTCTGTGAGGCAACCTGGTACCATTCCATGAATCGCACCTTATCGCTTTCAGACATGTGCTCATAGCCGTAGAAGGAGGGGTCTGGGTACGGGCCCACATAACGCTCATTATCCCTCGTATTAAACCTGTGTGGGAAATGGCCCTTCTGCAGGTCTTGAAAACCTAAAGCAGAGGGTATTTTGGCAAGGCCCATGGGCAAAAAGCTGAACGAATCAATCCACCGCTGGTCATAGTCCCTGTCATGCATTAAAATCACACGGCTGCCGCTCATTATGACACTAGGTGTTATGCTCTGTCTGACAAAGTACTCGAGGAGTATGTAGTTATCAAAGCCAGATGCATTATGTGCTATGAAAGTGTACCCACGAAACCTTGGGCGTCTGTAATGCTGCACAAACGCCTCCACACACTTTAATGTATTAAATGTGAACTTATTGCCCTTCAGATCAGACGCACACACAAAGTTAGCCTCGTGTTTACCGTTGTGGTACCGCGTCTCAAAATCATATAAAATGTATTTATCGTTAGGCTTCTGTTTTTCAACAGGCTGTATGAAACACTGATGGTCGGAGTCTCCTGCTAATTTAGGTTCGCGGCAGTGCTCGCATCTAGGCTGCGCACATTTGTGTGGCAATTTCTTGGATTCTCTATATGTGGTGCCACAGTGCATGCAATGTTTCATATTATCACAGGGGATCATGTTGTGTTTTAATTCAGGTAATTTGTGTTGTTGGTAACAGTGTTGTGATTTGCAGATGCGGTTACAGTCGCTGCATTTCACTGTGGGTCCCCTGTGATGTTGACAGAGTGTGTAACATGTGTTACATCTATGTTTACAGCTGTGCTGTAATGGTGTATTATATATACTGTAACAGAAATTACACACATAGGATCCCCCCAAAAAAGCGGTCGGGTTTAAAATCAGGTGGTAATGTTGATTATGGAGATACATCATCAACGTGTTAGGGTTTGGCTCTTCATGTGTGTAAAAACATTCCAGGCGTTTACGCCCTTCTGTGTGGTAATAGATTACAATCTTAATGTTGAAGTGCTTCTCAAATTTACCGACATCAGAGAATGATACTTGCTGTGTGTCGCATAGACCTACTTCAGCATGCATCTGTTTAGCTGTAGCAAGTTTTTCATGCTCAGAGGATGATGAGTTTAATGAATGTGCTATGCATAGGGAGAAGCACAAATTGTTGTTTGTGTTGTTTGGTGTGTATAAATGTCTGCCTTTCTTTGAGAGAATCTCATCATAAGGTATGTGCGCCAGTCTTAAGCGAGACCCGCCACTACTGTTCTGAGCTACCGTGACAATAAACTCTAATTCATCATCACCGATAGATTCATCATTACTCTGCATAACTTGTGCAATTTGATCGAGAAACAGCTCCGGATCATACCGATCATCAGCGTTTAAAACAGCCTGAACATCTGAAGCCAGCGAGGGGCCACGCAGGACCACGTTTAGAACACTGCCCTGTTGGGATCCCGCCACAGCTCTGTCTATCACATTGGCTAAGCACTCGCGCACTCGCGCCGGCACTTGTTCTGGATGATCGAGACTTACACCCCTAAAATCAAGGCGTTCACGCAATTCGCGAGCATTAAAATTAGGTATCTCTCTAATGTGTGACTGAGAGCGGCTGCCGGACCCAGACTGCACAACGGGCACAATAACAACTGCAGTAGCTGCAGCAGAGGTGACCCGGCTAGATTGTGCATCAGACGCAAAATCACCAGCAGCACAAGCTATATGGTTAGCATCAGTAACAGCAACGGCCCGAGCAACACCAGCTGTACTATCACTATTATTAGCAACAATAGCCCCATCAGCAATAGCAGACGTAGGAACAGTCTGACAAGGATGTGTATCGGATGAGGCTGATGCAGGCACCCTATTAAGTCTAGCTATAATATCGTCTAATTTTTTATCTGTTTCTTCAGCCCACTGCATAAAAGTCTCTAAGTCAAAACATCTAACAGGAGTGGAGGTTCCGTTATTATGTTTAAATAATTTATTTGGAGGGTCCATGGTCTGGATTTTAAAAGTCAGGGACTTGAAATTTTGCTGCAGATGTTGTCTAATGTACTACACACTTTGTTTATGAGTTTGGTAAACTGTTGCCTTTGTACCTGTGCTTCTTGGTGGTATTGATTGAGTCTAGCTTCAATCAAACATAATTTATCAGCTATTGAAGCTATATGACTTTGTTCAGCAGGCTGAGCGTCTGGAAGCTTTATGTAAGCATCATACGCCGCTGATATTTGAGAGTCTGTTATGCCGTCTTCTTCGAAATCTATGTGTGAATCAACGCTATTTCTGACACATTCTGGGGTGGTGGGTATATGAACTAGATCAAAATCTGACATGCTGTACTCAAAAACATCAGAGAAATCGCGAGGTAGCCACTCACTCGGGGGTGTTGCAGGTTCGCTGATGAAGATCGGTTCTGACTCTCCACTGTTGCACAAAGCTCCAGGTTTTTGTTGTTCTGGGAGGTCGATACTGCTTAAACATTCCAAAAACGTCTGGAATCGTATGGTGTCCTGATCATTATGAGGAGGGGTGCTGTTCTGCAGTCTGTGAAGATAGATAGACATGTGTTAAAACATATTATACATGTACCCATTTCAAACTGAATAAGCGTGTCTCCCTCTCTATCTCTTTTTATCTAATTTATATATGCCTATGCTTACCTTGTAGTGTGCGTTATTCGGGATGGTCCTGCTTCTCCACACACCCGGTTCTCTGGCGTGGCTCTGTAGGTGTAAAACGGTCAGTTTAGAACATTTGTAATTGTTTAAACCCCTTTAAAAAAAATACACAACTATACATCCCGTTGTATACACACCTGATGTAAGGTAGGGCTCTGTGGTAGCGGTGTCTGAATGTTTTCCTGCTCAGTTTGTTAACCCTGGAACAAACAAAAACGTTATTACATAATTTAAAACAATCGCTAGTTTAAAACATACATACGTTTAAAAATCCAGTAATGCTGTACACACCTTGTGCCTGTTAGAGAACTAGTTCCAGCTGTAAAAGCGCCCGTTTCTAAAGAAAAGGGTCCTGGGCCGTTCTCCCGAACTCCTAAAAATTAAGCTTTTGTTTTAGGAAAAAAAGATAGTTTGAATATCCTATAATATGTTAACATAACACTTTTTAAAAATCCAATAATAGGTTTTGTTTTACTTACCGTTTACGATGTCCATGTTATAAAGAACGATGTTAGTGTTGATGATCGCAAAGAAAATGGTGTGCTCTGCAGCGAATCTTGAGGCGTAAATGGCTCAGGGTATCGGGCTCTGAGCGTGTTTTTTATATAGGGTGGGTGTTTCCAAAAAGAAAGGTATGTCTCCAATCAATTTAAATGAGGCCCTACAGGGCTTTTGTCTTCTCAAGGAATTACAAAGGAGCCGATACTTCAGACAATAGGGGGGGTCGCCACCCGACTGGTACCACCTGCCCCCATTTACCTTGTCGAGGAATTACAAAAAGAGCCAATACTGGCCACTTTAAACAATAGGCTGGACCCTTGTTCGCATGGTACTCTCAACAACTAAGTGATACCCAGCGGTGGGCTTTTACAATCCTGAACAAATTCAAACAATTAGCCAGCTGTTGAAAAGTTGGAGCGGGTCTGGGCGACTGGTTTTAGAAGTATCACTGTAGCGTTTATTTTCTAAAGGGCTGAATGTTATTTGCGACTATCTGTTGTGTTAAAAACTACTCTGAAACCATGAAACCCCTTACAGAAGAAATGGCCCGTTTGATCCGTTTTTAAATAAAATAATCGCATCAACCCTGGAAAGAAACCCCAGTAGATGTGTAAAAACTAGTTAAATTAAAACTAGGGGTTTGATTAAATGAAACGCTTGTGAACATGCTGACATCACCCATTCAGAAGAAATTCCCATTTGTGCCATTTATAAAATAAAATGCATGCCTCACCGCAAGCTGAGACATTGTCAGATTTAGAAAATTAGTGTGATTAAAACACTATTACCAACACTTTTGACTAGAGCACACCCTCTTTGTTAAGGCGCACTGTGAACCAAAACAGCTTCCACTCCGCCAAGAATGAAACAAGATGTCTCCAATCAATTTAAATGAGACCCTACAGGGCTTTTGTCTTCTCAAGGAATTACAAAGGAGCCGATACTTCAGACAATAGGCGGGGTCCCCACCCGACTGGTATCACCTGCCCCATTTACCTTGTCGAGGAATTACAAAAAGAGCCAATACTGGCCACTTTAAACAATAGGTTGGGCCCTTGTTCGCATGGTACTCTCAACAACTAAGTGATACCCGCGGTGGGCTTTTACAATCCTGAACAAATTCAAACAATTAGCCAGCTGTTGAAAAGTTGGAGCGGGTCTGGGCGACTGGTTTTAGAAGTATCACTGTAGCGTTTATTTTCTAAAGGGCTGAATGTTATTTGCGACTATCTGTTGTGTTAAAAACTACTCTGAAACCATGAAACCCCTTACAGAAGAAATGGCCCGTTTGATCCGTTTTTAAATAAATAAAATGCTTGCATCGGTGCAAGGTGTGACACCAGAATCACAAAATGAGTGTATTTAAAAGACGATTAGTTTGAAAAGAGCGATACTGGCTGCTTATAGCATTTATTTTCTAAAGGACTGAATGCTATTTGTAACATTTACTGTGTTAAAAACTAGCTGGCTGGCTTTGTCTCACTCTTAGTTCAACATTCCGAAATCCCGATTTTTAAATAAAATGATCGCATCAACCCTGGAAAGAAACCCCAGTAGATGTGTAAAAACTAGTTAAATTAAAACTAGGGGTTTGATTAAATGAAACGCTTGTGAACATGCTGACATCACCCATTCAGAAGAAATTCCCATTTGTGCCATTTATAAAATAAAATGCATGCCTCACTGCAAGCTGAGACATTGTCAGATTTAGAAAATTAGTGTGATTAAAACACTATTACCAACACTTTTGACTAGAGCACACCCTCTTTGTTAAGGCGCACTGTGAACCAAAACAGCTTCCACTCCGCCAAGAATGAAACAAGAAACAAAGAATTGCTTTTAAGAACACATGCATAACTGAATGTTGCGATACACCTAAGTGAAAAAATAGTTTAATTAAAAACCCTATGGTTTGATTAAATTAAAACCCCGTTAAAAACACATAAACTCATATAACCCCTCTGATACCCTGTGGTATTTCCACACCTGAACACGCATACGCACACACACACGAAACTGGTCAAATCGGTTTGGTTGGCCGCCATCTTGGACTAGTGCCATCGAATTACTGAACGCGCATGCGCACACGCACGAAACCGGTCAAACCGGTTCTCAAACCGGTTTGGTTGGCCGCCATCTTGGATAGGTGCCATCGTATTACTGAACGCGCATGCGCACACGCACGAAACCGGTCAAACCGGTTGTCAAACCGGCTTGGTTGGCCGCCATCTTGGATAGGTGCCATCGTATTACTGAACGCGCATGCGCACACGCACGAAACCGGTCAAACCGGTTCTCAAACCGGTTTGGTTGGCCGCCATCTTGGATAGGTGCCATCGTATTACTACTTGGGTCAAATGCAGATGGCATTTCACATGCGAGATCTTGGGAATCAGGCATGGAGGTGCTTCAGAATGGGGACATCAGTGCACAACCAGGTATGTCTTTAAGCTGGTAAATGACTATTTCTAAAGTAACAACCTGACAACAAAACTGATAATGTCATGTTTCTGTTGTTTAGAGAGCTGAATGTTTCAACAGTATTTTAAAGCGGACATGGATTAAGAAATGGCTGACAACATTTGAGGTAAAGCAAATCTTTCACCTGTAAAACCTATTAACAAAGAGTAGCCATCCAAATTTCGTTAAACATACGATGGATTAGTTTATCTGAAAACACAAGGCCAGAATCTGTGTTTATGTACATCTGTACCTTTTCACTAATGAAATTCTCACCTTCACAACTTATGTCTTTTTCAAAACAACATGCGTAGGCCATGATGGAGTCTGGGATCCTTGAACTGGACAATCCTGTGCACATGTAAGTCAATATTTTTAGACATGAAAAATAATCAAGCAGCAGTATGAAAGTATGTGGTCTAGGAATGCCTTTGTTTTTTGAGTACTGATTAAAATTTAGCTTTTACTTATTCTACCTCAAAGAAGCAGATGAACATATTAATTTTTTAATTCTCCTTTTTCATAGCAACTGCTTGCAGTACTCACACTTGCCACTGCTTCAAAGAGACTTAAAAACGGAGCAAACAGTTTGGAACACCCATGACATCCGCAAGCAACGCAATGCACCTGGTCCATTTGGGAAACCCGACCTTCTGTTTACCTCACCACCTCCTGGTATGTCATTTGAAAGCCTGTGGGGTTTTATTTTTTTGTTTGTTTTTTAACTTTCATTAGTTTACTTTTACTTTGATATAGCACTCTTCACAGGATAAAAACCACAAAGTGGCTTCACAATAATATAAAACAGATAAACATAAAACAGCACAATCGAACATACAGAATAAATGCAATCAAGGAAACGTAATGATGGAGGCAGAGCATTCCATGACCTGGGAGCCACCGCTTTGGAAGATCTCTTGCCTCTGGTCTTCTGGTGGGACTACTAACAGCCATTGATTAGATGATCACAGGCTGGGAGAGGGAGCGTGGGGTTCTATAAGATCAGAAATTAAGGCAGGAGCTTCACGATTCGGAGCATTGAAAGTCATTACTAAAATTTTAAAATGAATTTTCTAAAATATACTGGAAGCCAGTGTAATGAGCGTAAAACTGTTATAATGTGCTTTCTCTTTTGTGTCTTCCGAAGAAGCCTACTTGTAGTACAATAAGAGATTTCTGAATTTCTACTGTCAATACTAAAATGGCTTCATATTGACACCTTTAACTAAAAATTTATCTAAATGTTTGAGTGATATTTCCATCTTTAAGTTTCTGTAATAACATCTGTAAACACTGACTGCTTCTTATACAGGTTCTAGAACAGCTTTGTCATTATTCATTTATTTTTAACATTCAAAGTGAACATCTTTTCAATATTGTCTTTCATTCGCAGGATATGGCAATGTGCTGCACATTGTTGACCCAGACCTTTTAGACTATGCCAAGCAATTAATCTGTGAGAGGGAAGAGCCTTCACTGGTAGCAAACCAGGAATTCAGAGACATATGCCAGAACATTTTAGAAAACAGCCACACCTGATGGTTGCCTTGCTGCATACCTCATGCTAGTCCAAGAGCTCACAACTGCCATGAACAGAAATGCAGTTCCTACACTTTCTACGTTTGCCGAGGCAAATGACATATACATCTTTCTGAAGAGAGAGAGGATGGAAGGTGCACCAGTAAACATTTCCAATGACCAATACAACCATACAACAGTGTTTGTTAACATTTATTTATCCTTGTTTAAAATCAACAGGTAATTTGAAAACTGTCTGACCAACAAAATGTACAATAAAATGTTGAAATACAATTGACAAGGTGCCATCTTTCATAATGATTCAGTGTTTCATTTACCACAACTTTTGTTAACAATAATGTAGAACATAATTCACATTGAAAGACTTTTGAACTGCAGACTGTAGCAACATTACCACTTGTAGCCATATCGGCTCGTAAGATCAAGGCCTGACTTGAGAAACTTAACAACATCAGATGCGGAAGGCCTTGAGTCTGGGTCATAGCTCACCAAACCACCAAGAAAACTGTTTTTGTCACTGAGATGTGATAGGGCATGTGGTGGGGTTTTGGTGGCCATTAGTGCAGCCAGTTCTCTTTGTTTTTTAACCATCCACGGAGCGGAACCCGTCAGGATCTCCAGATATGTGGCTCCGAGGGACCACATGTCTGTCTGGAACGAGGCCTCTTCAAACATCAGTATGCATTCAGGGGCCATGTAAAGATATGTGCCACCAGCTGGACCAGTAGCCTGGGCAGTGAACTTACTCCCTTGACGAAGCATCACAGTGTCTCTTATGTTTGCCATGCCCCAGTCTGTCAGGACTGCCTTCTTAGAAGGGTGGTGAACCTATAAGGTATACATATGAGAACTTACCAGGTTGTCTAAAATTTCACAAATGTTATCAAAAATGTCATTCCAAAGACCACAGCTCATAATTGGGGAAAAAAAAAACCCTCAAAGCTTTTAGCACCCAGATCACCCAATCACTGCAGATTTATTCTGAGATTGTTTATTATACCCAACATTAAAATTAACAGATTGGTTAATGATCCAACCCGGTTTTATAGTCCTGTGCATTTTTTAATCCCCATTCCACTTAAGCAAGTGGTACAGACTAATAAAATAATAGAAACTTTCAGTTTGTAAAGCCTAAACTTACAACATGTTTGGGAATTTTGTAGGTGTGCAAGAACCAACATATTAAAGAAAAATTGGACTATTAAAGAAACAATGTAAGGCTTCTTACTTTAAAAAAAAAAATCCTTTATATGAATATGCCAGAAAAGTTTCTCATTGTTCAAATGTAGTGTTTAATAGACTGAAGAGAATAAAGTTAAATAAATAATATACTATTTTTATTTTGATCTTCAAAAACAAAGTGGAGAAAAAGAAAAATACAATATGGCTTACCATGACATTTGCTGGCTTTATATCCTGGTGAATGATTCTCTGTGCATGGATGTACTCTACTGCCATGGATAAGTCCAGTGATATGAAACCGGCATCATCCCCTTCAAGCTATCAAGACAATATATAATATTAATAAAACAATGCATAGCCAGGTGTGACAATCTAACATGTCTACCACTGGAAATGTATTACTTCAAATAGGATTAGTATTCAAATGCAACTGCTCGTAAGCTTTCAGCTTGTCCATTTGCTGAAATGTATACAAAACAATTACTGAACAGTTTAAATTTGAATCACGTTTCACCACTGTCGCTAGCTAGAATGAATTAGCCAGACAAAAATAGTACTGATTTGGTTTCGTACAAAACTGGCTTTCCGTCTCTGATATGTAACTTTCACAACATAACTGCAACTTAATATAACACAACTGTGGCAAAAATATGAACAAAAGGGAGAAAAAGTTAAACTTACCTTGTGTCGTTAGGAGCCTGAACCACGGTAAAACTCCGGTGAGGTCAATGACCTTACGCTCTCCCACGGTAACACGTTGATGACATATTTGGAAATCAATTCGGGTGGGACATGACAACAGCGCCACCTGCAGGAAGATTTTCTCTCTGGTACCTTGTGTTCTGACACCTGACAACTTTTTTTCTGACACCTGACAATTTTTTTTCTGACACCTGACAACTTTTTTTCTGACACCTGACAATTTTTTTTCTGATACCTGACAATTTTTTTTTTGACAACTGACACCTGACAATTTTTTGTCTGACACCTGACAATTTTTTGTCTGATACCTGACTTTTTTTTTTTTTGACAACTGACACCTGACAATTTTTTTTCTGACACCTGACAATTTTTTTTCTGATACCTGACAATTTTTTTTTTGACAACTGACACCTGACAATATTTTGTCTGATACCTGACGATGTCCTAAAATGTACACCGTATCCTGGTCAAATATCGTATCAATTTCAAAATACACTTGTACACATTTAAGGCTATTCATCATCTCTCCCCTCCATATCTCTCCGATCTGGTTGAGATCACCGCCCCATCTCGTTGTCTCAGATCTACTTCTTCCCTTTCACTCTCCGTCCCCTCCCCCCGTCTTGCCACCATGGGGAGCAGGGCTTTCAGCTGCTCTGCTCCACGACTCTGGAATTCCCTACCTCCTCTCTCTTTAAGTCCCAACTCAAAACTCACTTGTTCAAAATAGCTTATCCCACATAACCTCTTCATTCTGCTATTTTAAATTTGTTTACGTCTTGTGCTTTTATGATTGTGTAAACTGCTTGCTTTTATGTTGCTTTTTATTCTGTGTACAGTGACCTTGAGTATTTTGAAAGGCGCTTTCAAATAAAATGTATTAATAATTCAACTACAACAGCAAAAAGCAAGACGCAAGTCACCAGAGTTCTTTGTGTTACTCGTGCACCAGGGAGAGAACCGCGACAGTGCCGTTCCTTCGGTTGACCCCAGTTGCTCTTGTCTGCTCCCTCGTAACACTGCTCTTTTATTGAGGTTACATGAATATGCATAAGTTATGTACATAAGTTTTGTAAAATATGACATTTTACATTGGCGTACACGTAAACAAAGGGTACCTTGTCTGTGTGTCATGTAGGTGTGTGTGTGTGTGGGGGGGGGGGGGGTTAATCCAGCAGTTCATTTAAAAAAAAGGAACTTATACTAAAACAGACATAGATGTGTTTATCCTACCATAAAACAATAAAATAAGGTACGACCTTAGGATCTGTGTGTGCATGCCAGTACACTCTGGAAGGCACACAGAGTCTTTACAGACTGCTAAGGATCAAACCTCTATCATTATGCAATCAAACTCTATGCATATATGGGTAAATATTTCTAAGCATAAATGACAATCCAGCAATATAAACCTGACAGTCATTTGACATGAACTGAAACAGAATCGTTTTAATTATATTTGGTGGTGGTTTAAAAGTCTTCCTTCTTATTCCCGCTCTGCCAACTCTCAGCCTCATTCTGTCTCTGCGCTTCCTCCGAGCCTACAACAGCTAGAGCTTCAAGTCAGGGTCTTCTCTTTCATGTTCCTTGCAACATTCTCCTTTTCTTTACGGGTCTGGCTCTAATACCTATCACTGCCGAGATGGGCCATCGGAGTCTGCCAAATATCTCTATAAAAATTGTGTACATCAACAAATCATGTTCATTCTTTGTAATGATCTCTCTTTATTTAAGTGGCCTCTAGGCCACTTTTGACAAGCTCAAGCTTTTTGGAAGCTTTGTGTGTTTTCCAGACTTACCTCAAACACCCATATTGTATGGAGTTATGGAGATCTCAGTTATTTACTTTATAAATTTCTCATTTTTATGTAGTGTATTACAATTATGGGGTGTTTTTGTTACCATTTTTTTTCTTTTGTTCCTTCTGTTTTGTTTCCTTGATTATAGTCAGAATAATTTTTGTTCACCCAGGGCTTCCATGTCTCCCTAATTGCCTCATGCATGTATTTATGGGCTCAGTCTCCCTTTGGCCTTTGACAGAGCATCTGGTAATACAGGAAACTAAAACAACTTTAATAATAAACATTTACAAAACAAATTTAGAGGATTCATATTTTTCCACTAGTCTTAAAACACATCTTGGAAATTTTCAGGGAAATATAGAAATTAAATTTCTTGATTTCAGACTTTTGATGGAACCATGCTTTTCACTCACACACAATGTAACACATACAATGATTGCGATGGTTTTAACACTTGAACCAAAACCACACTTTCAGTACAGTGGATGTCTAGGTCTGGGGTCTTAACTTTCTGTTGAGGGAGTCATTTCCAATGTCAATGATGTTTCTCATGGCGTTCATTATTATAGCATCAATGTCAGGATTCAGTTCTCTTTCTGAGTGGTAGTTCTTCACTGGAAAAATAAAGTTAATAGGGATGCCCACACGTTTGCTGAACTGCTCAATCTAAATTAAAAAACAAACAAGAAATATAAAAAATATGAGAATTATTTTGACAGTTTAATTATAATGCATTCCTGTATACAGTTCTATTAAAATAATGTACCCTTTGCTGCAGACATTCGCTTCTGTAGACATTTGTCACATCATGTTTTATCTCAGGAAAAGCCTCGTCAATTTTGGTGAAAATTGCCACTTGTGGAATCTCTGACAAAATAAAATACAAATATTGAGTAAATGGATTGTGATGTGAGATAAGTTTTTCCTAACACTTCTAGTTGTACATAAAAGACGGTGGTCCAATTTCTATCTGTAGTGATGTGCGATACCACTGATTTCCTTTCCAATCCGATACCAAGTAACATTCAGGGTGGTATCGACGATACTGATTTGATACCGATACTTTGTACAAAAACTTATTTTATTTATTGTATCTCAAATGATAGCATCATAATGATTACAGGATATCAGATTACTTGTTTTTATCACTTAATAATGCAGAGTTCATCATATAGAAATAAAAAAACATGAAGTTGCTTTGAACACCTTGCCAGCCTACATCACTAAAGGACTCCATGAGAGACGTCTGTCTCGCCCTAGCAGCACCTGTCCCTCTCTTCAGTTCGCCTCAACATAGCTCGTCATATTCTATGATATGATTTACTCTGAGGTGTTTGACAAGGTTAGTGATGTTGCTGCAACCATACATGCCGACCCTCTCGATTTTTCCGACAATCCCGAATTTCAGTGCCCCTCCCAAACATCTCCCGGAGCCACCATTCTCCCAAATTTCATTTCTCCCGATTTTCAACAAAATTGAAAAACCATATCGCAGAATTCAAAGCGCGGCCCGGCCAATTCCAGTTTCCAACAATGACGGCAGCTACTTAGTTTTAATATTACTCTTATTTCTCTTTCTGGGTTGCAATTTTTTTAAACATATTTTCAGGTGAGAATGTAGCTGTGTAAACTTCAAATATCTGAGCCGATCGACACATCGTCTTCAAACCCCGCGGTCTTTCGCTACTCGGGTTAAACATGATATACAAGTCACTTTGATAATTTAAAAATGTTATTGTTTGGCTTTTTCAGTGTTTTATTTGTTCGTGAGTAAATCGGTTTGGCTGATATTAAAGTTAGATTAGATGACATTAAATTTAACTTTATTAATCCTTCGGGTGGGTTCCTCCGGGGTTTTCACACAGCTGAATAAACGTCAAACAGAAACTGATTAAACAGAAGAGTGAGGCGGTCGAGAATTTACGTCAGCGCCCGGTTATATTTTAGATAGCAAGGAGCAGACGGCAGAGTTTCACTCCACCGAGGGAGCTCGTGACGTACTACCCGGCAGGGCCGTGCAGAGAGGTTTAAAGGGGTGGGTGCTCAAAGTTAAAAAGGGGCACATTGAACCAGGCTGAATAACAACAACACACATTCATCAAGAATCTAATACGGGAAGGGCAGGGCTGTGTTGATCTGAGACTGTAGACATTAAAACGTCCATAAGAGAGATGGTAGCTGATTAAACAAGTGTCATGAGATAATAACTAAATGCAAAGATTGGTGACAGCGCTTGGAACCATAAGGCAACAAAAAACTGTGAGAAATAAACTCGGCTCTGCCTGTGAATCACTCTTTGCTTCTCTTCTTCCTTCCATCCCATCTTTTCATATATCACTCTCCACTTGCTGTCTATCTGAGAACAAGGCACAACTTGCTATTGCAATAAACTATAATTTAATTATCCACACCTAACAACTCTTGCACTTAATCTATAATAAAATGATGACAGAAAATGTTATAGCCCTGCCTTTAGTAGCCTCAAACAGCTCCTACTGTTTCCTCCTCATGTCCTTACCAGGCATGTCTGGACAATGTTATATCATGAGTAATAATTTTTTTTTAATCCATCTAAATAAAACACACACATGCACACACAGGGACATTTTAGACCTTCTTCAGAATACTGTATATACTATGGGCATCACGGTGCTGATCCAGAATCCTTACATTATTATTTATTACTAGAGCTACAATAATAAAGCAATGAGGAGGGGGAAGTAATAAATATGAAATAATGTATTTATGATGATTCCATTTGTTTCACTATCCACTCTGTGCAGGGCAAAGCTTATTACATTTTTAAACTGTAGAGATACAATAATTTTACTGCTGTAAAATCCAAATTTTGTCTTATTTAAAATATAAATCTAATATAATCTGCGTCTTAATGTATGTTCTTTAAAATACAGTGTGTGTTTTTTAATATATTATAATTATAATAATGCATAATTATGTGGACATGCATATTAGATCGTTTTTTAGTGAAATATAATCCCTCCAGAAAGGCAGGAAAAGCCCTGTAACTTACTTTAAAACTAAATATGTTTCTTAATACCTTAAAACTAAATATTTTCCCTAAAACGGTGACAGAGCTACAGACCCATGACAGCCTTACACAGGTAGCCAGCAGCTATGACCAGCACTACTTGTGCAGTTAATAAAAGGACAGGTAATGTTTGTCGCGCTGTTGCACACACAGCACGCTCGTTTGTTTCAGTTCGTCAGTTGCCACAAGACAGCTTACCAACGTGTACGTAATAAGCTAATAATAATAATAATAATAATAATAATAATAATAAATTTTATTTATGAGCGCCTTTCAAGTCACCCAAGGACACTTTACAATAGAATAAAACACTTAGTAAAACAATGGGAGAATAAGAACAATAAAATACAAGCACAAGATAAAATGAACAAACAGTGGATTCACAGTGAATATGCAGATTTGAACAGATGAATTTTGAGTTGGGATTTAAACTGGGGGAGAGAACCAATATTTCTTATTTCAGGGGGCAGAGAGTTCCACAGCCTGGGAGCAGAGCCGCTGAAAGCTCTGCTTCCCATGGTGGTGAGGCGGAAGGAAGGTACAGTAAGCTGGATAGAAGAAGAAGAACGAAGTGAACGGGCAGAACAAGTGGTGGTTAACAGGTCAGAAAGGTAAGAAGGAGCGAGGTTATGAAGGGCCTTGAAGGTGAGCAGAAGAAGTTTGAAAATTATCCGGAATTTCACAGGGAGCCAGTGAAGTTCCTGAAGAACAGGGGTGATGTGCTGGTAGGAGGGGGTTCTGGTGATAATGCGAGCAGCAGAGTTCTGAACCAGTTGAAGCTTATGGAGGGATTTTTGGGGGAGACCATGCAGAAGAGAATTGCAGTAGTCAATACGGGAGGTAACAAGACTATGTACAAGAATGGACGTAGACTGGGTGGAAAGAGAAGGAAGCAATCTGTTAATGTTACGTAGATGGAAGTAGGCAGAACGGGTGAGATTATTGATGTGAGATTTATAAGAAAGTGTACTGTCTAGGATGACACCAAGGCTCTTAACCTGAGGAGAAGGGAGAACTGTGGAGTTATCGATGGTGAGTGAGAAATGGTTTGCCTTCAAAAGGTTTGGATTTGGTGCCAATAAGGAGGATCTAATACTCCTGTTTGCCACACACTACAGTGTACGCTGTACACCTACTTACTGGTTTTGTCGTCTGTGTCTCTGAGTTAACTTGTGTTTCTCCTACAGCTCCGGACCGCTAAAAATGCGCGTGCTCTTTGTGAGCTCGTTCCTGGCTCGTAACCAGCGCGTTCTGCCGTCAAGGGCGATCGTTGGTTAAATGTGATCATGTGACTGATGCAAGCCAGATCCTTTTATTTAGCAAAACTGTGATTAATAGTATATATTATTCACAATGTGAATAAGTGTTATTCTTTATTGATGGGTGTTTACACTGAAATGGCAACAAACAATAACAACTGATGGCTTACATTAGATTTTTTAAGGCAATTGGTCCCATTGTAAAAAGAAGGAGTGATTTTTGCTCACCCAGCTCAGTGGCTTCATCTCTGACGTCCTGTATTGCTTCCACAGTGGCATCATTCATCAGAGATGCAGTGTTGGCATCAACAACACAAACCAAAACGTGCACTTTGTCGTTCTCAGTTGGAGTTCTGTTGTAGTATCTATCGCCTTTTGACAGTTTATTTTCAGGGTTGAACTAAAAGATAAAGCGTAAACATAAAACAAATAATGTAAAATGATGAATTACCTAAAAATTACCAAAAATAATATGAAAATCTTTTCTTTTAACTGAACATCAGAATTTTAAAAATGCAGTAACTCTACCACGTAACCATCCTTTATGTGGCCCTTCAGCGCCTGTTTGACATGTTTCACATGAATCCTTCTGTTTCTTCTGCTGGTTGTGAATTTCAACCCTACCATGTCATTTAGGAAAAAAGGGTAAAAGGCATTTCCCTTTTTGATCTTGTAGGTTGTATACTGTGGATCACATATGGAGAATACATTTATTTATTTTAACATTCAAACACTCTCAGAAACAGGTCCCATAATGATTATAAATTCAGAAGCAATTTACAGTCTATTGAGCTCTTGTTATTTTTATAACTTGTTGCCACCACAGCATCACCACTGGGTTAGTGGAATTTCATACCAAAACTTCAATGTGAAGACTTAAGTTATTATTTTGGCCTTTTGAAACCAGAAGTGGTGAGCAAGGGGCGAATCAGATAGAGAAACTAAAGTGCCACTACTACTAGAAAGCGGCATTGGTACCATGAGCTGGTGAGGCAGGAGGGGCTAACAAAATTAGACAACAATAGCTATTGTATATAGTAATAGCTAGCTAATTAGCACTAACTATTTCCAGGTTAGCTCATTGACGCTACTGATAGGATAGGAACAGGGTGCATTCATTTATCCAATTCTAGTTCTCCACCACAAGTTAACTTCACATACATGACAGTAAAAGATAGATAATAGCCTTCACCAACTTGCACATTCATGGATAAAGCCAGATCACTGATCTGCCTACAAGTTATTTAGTGAGTCACATATTAACTGTTACTGGCATAGTTGTACTCTGTCCATACCTTTTTGGTGAAACAGTCACAAGAGTTAGCCACCAAAGCCTCGCAACATACTCTCTTTTGTAAGACGCTGTTTACAGAATTGATGAAACTAGATTTTCCAGCTCCAACTGGACCATGAAGAAGGATCCTAAGATTTTGTTCTTCAACCTCAGGTTTGTAGTTCTCCACAACATGCTGATCAGTTGGGTTCTCTCTGCTCAGGAAAGGAAATATTACATTATCTCACACCTTACATGGAAAAAATGAATAGACATGGAAAATCTGGGTAGTTTACTGACTAAACAGAGGAAATAATTCAAATGTATTTTTTTTCTGTGAGCTTCACTCACCCATTGTTAATTTTCCTCCATGGTTTTTCAAGAACTGACAAGAAACAATTTAATGAGAAAATAACATCAATGTATAGTGCATTTTTTTATTGGATGACAACTCGTATAGCTTTTGAATAAACTTACGTAGAGATGGAGCAGCTGTTGTTGAAGACGAAGAACCCATAACTGAAACATGAAGTATTTATTCTATTTAATTCAAAGTTTACAGAAACAATTTCATTTTTGCTTTGGATTAAAATGAACCTACCTTTGCTGGAGAAAGCCTGCCACCCAATGCCAGAATGTGAACCTATCTACAGTTTTAAAGTCTTCCAAATCCGTTTTTACTTTCAATTTGACTTCTGGGAATTCCCCTTGATCACAGTTTACTTTAATTTTCATCCTGTTTATAGATAACATCAAAACAGCAACATGTTGATGTTTCCACTCTCACGTTCACTGAGAATATTTAATCTCACATTTCATTTGGTTGAGTTTGATATACTTCCATTATATAAAGTCATGTATACCCACAAGGGGTTCTGCAAATTGTTAGTTTTTTTATCTTATAAGTAACATTTTTTATACAGTACTTTCTAAATAAAAGATCACAAAATGCTTCTCACAAGGATAACAAATCATAATTACTTTGCTAATAGTTGAGCTTGTCATGGGCGACTAGGCTTATTCAGGGTTAGGATTTAAATGCAGACATAAACAGAACAACCATTCAAACTTTAAAATGTTCTTAAAGTATTGGGTTATTCATGTACAATTCAGATTTTTCATATCTGTTACCATTTTCATCCTATCCCTCTTTAAGTTTTCAGTTTCATCTTTGTGATTTTTTAGATACAAATACATGCATTGTTATGGTTGCTATGCACTTGGCTTTGAGTGGGCCTTTCGCAATATTCTCTTCATGTCCAAACAACTTCTTGTTCAGCTGACACTTGCGAGACTTTATCAAAGGTGTAAGAATCACAGCAGATGCCTTTGTGTCAAAGTAACTAAGAATAGAACACAGGAAAAACATAAATTTTTAGATGGGAAACTGTTCTTGAAGTATACTGTGTGTGTGTGTGTGTGTGTGTGTGTGTGTGTGTGTGTGTGTGTGTGTGTGAGACACCAACTCTCTGCCATCTATAATCCAGTTTTGAGATCCCTTCCCAGACGCCTTAATGCCCACTCACATCCTGGGCCATCTGATCTCAGGAATTCGCATGATAAGATGGGGCCAGGTTTCACAATGAACTCACCCGAAACTGTTCTTGAAGTATACTGTGTGTGTGTGTGTGTGTGTGTGTGTGTGTGTGTGTGTGTGTGTGTGTGTGTGTGTGTGTGTGAGAGGGAGAGAGAGAGAGAGAGAAAGAGAGAGAGAGAGAGAATGAGAAGTGTGCATGAAGTGTGATTTTATCGTGGTAAGTACTGCTAAGTACAAGTCTGCCACTGTTTTCTTCCTTTTAGTTACTTCCGAAAAGAAAACCTAATTTCTGCCGTTAAATAGGCTTCTGAACAAATTTAAACTTTTTAAAATCATGCAAAATGCAAAATGCAAAATACATGCCCCAAAATGTATTCTGTAACGTATTCCGTTACGTTACTCAATGACAGTAACGTATTCTGAATACTTTGGATTACTTAATATATTATCATGCTTTTTACAACAACGTGAATGTACTATTGCTGTGTGATTTATTGCCATTACTGAAGGTACGCGACTCCGAACTGTAGTAAAGGGACCTCTGACTAATACGGCGGGGTCCCTGTCGGCTCGTAGCCGAAAACTAGCTTTACTTTGTTGTGTGGGTCAACTTTTCTTGCGAGAGCCAGAGAGAGGCGTTGAAAGGCTGCTCCGAAGCAGAAACCCGCATTGCAAAGCTGGAAGACCGGGTCCAAAACGCGGAACAGGTGATGCTAAAGATGTTAAAAATTATCAACGAGCAAGAAAACAAAATTGTGGATCAGGAAAGCCGGGCCCGGCGAAAGAATCTGAGGCTGTATAATGTCCCTGAAGGAGTGGAGGGGTCTTCGATGACAGTTTTTGTGGAAAAAGTATTGACGGAATGCCTCGACCTCCCCCAGGGCACAGAGCTTGGTATTGAGAGATCACACCGGGCCCCGGGAGCAGTGAGGAACCGAGAGGGAACCCCACGTTCGATATTGATTTGTTTTGCACGTTACAACACCAAGGAAGAAGTTTTGCGTAAAGCGTGGGCCAAGAGGACTGTTCTGTTGAACGGTCAGAAAATATATTTTGATCAGGATTATGCACCAGCTATTCTGCGAAAACGTAAAGGCTACGCTGAAGCTAAAAGAGCTCTGAAACAACAGAACATAAGGTTCCAGACTCCTTATCCTGCTAAATTAAGGGTCTTCTATCAAGAGGGAACCATGCTCTATGCGACGGCGGAGGAAGCAACCGCGGACATGCGGACAAGGGGATTTCAGATTGATAAAGTTGCCCAGAAGCAGACCTTAACGGAACAGCTGTCAAATTTGACGTGGGCGAAGATTGGAAAGTCGCAGCGGTGTGACTCGGAGGGACATAGAGAAAGTCCCAATAGTGAGCAGCTTCAGCTATCTAGAAGGTGCTCTCCCTCTACGACAGGAGACTAATGGAGATATACTGTGCGGCCGCAATGGGTGAGATAACAAATACTTTTCCCTTATTAGATGATTAAGATTGCAGAGAGACTGTGGAGAAATGCACCTTAAAGGAGCTAGCAGGGGCCCTTGCCCTCCAGTCAGGGGAGGTTTCCCCCTGTCTATGGGATATACGTGCCAGGGTCTGTTAGGACTGACCCCAACCTTGGAATCACATATTATTTTTGTTTTTTTGTCTTGTTTTGTTTTTTCTTTGTCCGATTCTGGACGATTGTGGTTGTTTATTATTTGGGTTGTTAAAGGGAGTTTACCAGTTGATAAATTAATTAAGTCTGGATATTTTATTTCGGATAAATGACTACTAGAGGAATTAAGGTTATATCTTTTAATGTGAATGGGCTCACGAATCCCATTAAACGAAGTCGAATCTTGAATAAAATGAAGAAAGATCGAGCGCAGATAGTATATTTACAAGAGACACACTTGAATAATAATGAACATGAAAAACTCAGGAGGATGGGTTTTACAAATATGTTCTCCTCAGCGTATGAATCAGGCCGCAGACGGGGCGTGGTAATCTTGATTTCCAGGGCACTGAACTTTGAAAAGTCATTTGAACTTAAAGATAAGGATGGGAGATTTATACTGGTACGGGGAACAGTTGATGGTAATCAGGTTACTCTAATGAATGTGTACGCCCCACCAGGAAGTGACCTAAGTTTTTTTAAGTACATTGTTAACATAATGGTGACAGAAACTCAAGGCCCTTTAATTTGCGGCGGTGATCTGAATATACGCCTACAACCGGACCTAGATAGCTCTAAAAGAAAGAAGCCGGGATCGAGTACATTATATAAAAGAATCTCAGCACTGTTCGATGAGGTGGGTTTAATTGATGTATGGAGAAATCGCTTTCCTACAAGGAGGGATTACTCTCATTTTTCAGCCCCACACCCACTTTACACGAGGATAGATTATTTTTTAATGTTTGGAAGAGATAGGGATAAAATCTTAACATGCGAGATGGGCTTGATAGATATAAGTGATCACGCACCGCTGTACCTAACGATTGATATGAATGTACACCCAAAAGTTTCAATTTGGAGATTGAATTCATCCCTGCTTAAAGATGTAGAATTTAGGAAAGTAATAAAGGCAGAGCTCAAAGATTACCTTGAAATTAATGATAATGGGGAGGTTTTACCCCCGATACTATGGGACGCATTAAAAGCTGTTATGAGGGGGAAGATTATAGCATTTGCCTCCTTCCAAAAAAAAGCAAGAGAGAAAAAAATGGAAGATTTACAAGCGATTCAAAAACAATTAGAAAGTGAGCACAAACATAAGCCTTTAGCGGGCACCTTGCAGAAACTAACAATGATTAGAAATGAAATAAATACGCAGAGTATACAGACGATAAAGAGAAAATTGTTATATTTGAAACAGAAACATTATGATGGAGGATCGCAATCAATGAAAATTTTAGCATGGAAACTTAAGAAGAAGATAGCGGAGAATACTGTAACTAAAATCAAACACCCAGAGACGGGGAATATAATGACTCATCCTTGCAAGATACAAAACGCCTTTGAGTCATTTTATAAAACATTATATGCGGGAGTCCCAGGGGGGGCTGAACAGGAAATGGACAACTTCCTGAACTCTTTATGCCTACCAAGCTTTAACGAGGAACAAAATAAAACGATGATAGCGGAGGTGACGGAAGCTGAACTTATGAATGCCATCAATAGGCTGAAATCAAATAAGTCACCAGGCTCCGATGGTTACACCGCGGAGTGGTATCGGGAATTCAAACAGGACTTGATCCCTACACTACTTACTACTTTTAACTGTGTGTTAAAAACAGCGCAAATTCCACCGAGTTGGAAGGAGGCAATTATTTCGGCTATTCCGAAAGTAGGGAAAGACAAAATGGAGTGTGGCTCATATAGACCTATTTCTGTCCTTAACATAGATTATAGATTGTTTACTTCGATAATGGCCAGGAGAATGGAAGAATTTTTACCTGACTTAATTAGCAATGATCAAACGGGGTTTATAAGACGACGACAGACCCAGGATAATATACGTAGAACTCTTCATGTAATACATCAGATACAGACATCTAAGAGTACAGCCATGCTTATGAGTATTGATGCAGAAAAAGCCTTTGATTCTGTAAATTGGGACTTTCTATATAAAGTCCTGGATAAATTCGGCTTACATAAGGGAATTGTTGATACGGTGAGGGCACTATACACTAACCCCACCGCAAGAATTAAAGTTAATGGTTCTCTCTCAAATAGCTTCGTTCTGCAGAGAGGAAATAAACAAGGCTGTGCTTGGTCCCCGCTCCTGTTTGCATTGTACTTAGAACCCTTGGCACAATCAATTAGACAAAATAAAGACATTAAGGGGATCACTATTGCAGGACAGGAACACAAGCTCGCTTGTTATGCGGATGACATATTGATCTATTTAGATCAGCCCACTAACTCCTTGCCTTCGCTGATGAATCTGTGTCAAAAATTTGGGAAACTCTCTGGATATAAAATTAATATGTCTAAAACTCAAATTCTCAGCTATAACTACAACCCCCCAGCTCACATGGTTGTTCAATATCCAATGAATTGGCAAGCACAATCATTGAAATATCTAGGAGTTGTTATTCCCAAGGATTTAACTAAACTATCTGAGGAGAATTTTGGTTCTCTACAAAGGAGAATAGTGGGTGATATTAGGCGATGGAACATGATCCCCTTTCTTTCTTTACACTCACGAGTTGAATCTATTAAAATGAACATCTTGCCAAGAATATTATATTTATTCCAAACACTACCAATATCCATTGATCCAAGTCGTTTCAATGAATGGGATAAAATAATATCGCGGTTTATATGGGGGGGGAAGCGGCCGAGGGTTTGTTTTAAAACTTTACAATTACATAAGAAGGTGGGAGGATGGGGGTTGCCATCACTAAAAAATTATTATCGGGCTGCTCAGTTGAAAACGGTGGTTAATTGGTGTGATACAAGCTACCAAGCACACTGGAAGACTATAGAGGAGAATATGTTTTCCTCCCCAATACAAGCTGTCCTGATGGACTCGAATATTCGAAAATATATTGACAAGATTCATAACCCCTGGGTGTCGTGCACACTTAATATATGGAGAAAAGTCGTGAAAGAATTCAAACTTGAACAGGATTTGGCTTTATTCAAATGGTATGCATATGATTCTGACTTTGCCCCGAATAAATTGGACTCACGTTTTAAAAGCTGGCCTGCTAAAGGGTTATCTACATATGATAGTTTGATAAAGGATGGGAACCTTATTAGTTTTGACACGCTGAAACAGAGACACAATCTAGAAAAACAGGATTTTTTTCGATACTTGCAAATAAGACACTATATAAAGACAACAATCGGTCAGATGTCAAATACTAACGTGGAATTGGTAACTTTATTTAGACAGGCGTACAGTGGGGATGTTGACACAAGACTCATTTTTTTTTGGTACAATTTTTTTATGAATAAGCTTCCACACTCAACTGATTATGTGAAGATGTTATGGGAAAAGGAGGGAGGGATGTGTATTTCTAGGGAAGAATGGACTCAGATGTGGGAATGGCAATGGAGGAGTACTTCCTCCAAAAGCTGGAGGGAGTTCGGATGGAAAACTCTGATAAGGTTCTTTATCACTCCATGTCAAAAGGCTCACTATGATGGGAATCCTCCCGTGTGCTGGCGAAACTGTGGATACCAAGGAGCCCATCACACCCATATTATGTGGGACTGTCCTGTGCTACGGACTTACTGGAAAGACATTCATGGTATATTACAAGGCATTTTTAACTGTACATTCCCTCAGGATATGAAGACAATTTTTTTTGGCTGTATACCGCAGAACTGGTCCAAAAATGACATATGTCTGTTAAGAGCTTTATTGGTTGCAAGTAAGAAATGTATAACAAAGAAATGGTCCTCGCAAGACATACCGACTTTGTCATTATGGTGGGAAATTACGTTAGAGATATATAGGATGGAGGAAGTAACAGCTCATGTTAATGACAGGATGGCCTGGTTCCATCTGTGCTGGGATAAGTGGGTCCAATACGTTAATACCTATAAACCGAATTTTCTCTTTAAAGCTTGAAACCACCAATTTAGTTAATTGTTTACTCCCGACAGAGCTTTCTCCTTTTATTTTATATATATATAATTTTTTTTCCTTTTTTTTTTTTCTTTCTCTTTCTTTCTATCTGTCTTTCTTCTCGTTTTGTTTCGTTTTTCTCTTGTAAACTGTGTTAATTAATGCCTGTAATCATCTTTATGAGGTAATATTGTAGAAATAAAGAATATAAAAAAAAAAAAAAAGAAAGGCTGCTCCAACAGAACTTATTGTTTTCGGAGGAAAACACGAACACGGTGTACAGTCGAGTCTTAATAGCTTACTTACAACTGGGCTCGTCAGGCACTCTTCTTGGCTGCAGTCGTTATTATTATAGTTACATGCTTCCAGCTCCCGTTTTTCCTCGACGACAACTCGTACCTTTCCACTCCCCTTTTTCTCCCTCCTCGCGCTCACAGACCCATAACGTGTATGGCAGTCCATTCTCCCTGTAACACGGACTACACTGCCCATGATGCTACATTCTTTAGAGCTATGCTTGTAGCAGTCTGCCTGTTAGCTTAGCACAACAACAACGAAAAGGTGCTCTCTCACCCAGGAAACACACAGTCGCAGAGAGAGAGAGAGCGTCGCCCTGTAACCATGGCAACCATAACGCTGCCGCCTGGAACAACAGAACGTAGCTGTCAAACAAAACCCAAACAGTCCTGACCCGCGACAAAATGAAACAGGAAAGTACCGCAGTGTAATCCATTTATTTCAACAAAGTAACTGTATTCTGAATACCACCTTTTTAAACGGTAACTGTAACGGAATACAGTTACTCATACTTTGTATTTTAAATACGTAACGGCGGTACATGTATTCCATTACTCCCCAACACTGGACAAAAGTATATGTATATGCATGTGTGTGTGTGTAAAACACTAATACCTCTGGAGAATTTATATATTTCTATTTTATATTTATTCAGTGACATAAATTATTTATCTGACATTGAAAGTGAGAGGCATTTAGTTTCTGTTCTGAAGAAATGAAAATGAGAGATATGAGTGAAGTTGGCCCCCCCACCTTCTTCAAATCCAACAAAAGTGGTATCAGATGTTTGTGCTACTTTTGTGCTGCAAAAATTTTCATTTGTGCTCCTGTCATTTTAAAGATATTCAAGAAAATTTCTAGAGGTCATCAGAGGTCAACCAGCCCCCCACATTAATGGAATCAAACAAAACTGGTGTCAAACACAAACTGGTTCACCCGAAAGACAAAACTCCTGTTACGTTTCAGTGTTGTCAGTGTGTTGTTTTTGGCGTGACTGTTATGTGTTTCCTGTTTACTTTGAAAGTCTGTGTTATCTTAGTGTTTTCAGTTTACGTTTCCCTGTCTCGTCAGTTCTAATTTGCCCCAGCTGTGTTTCCCTCCTGTTGTCCATTTTCCTGATTGCTCCCTCTATGTATTTAAACCCTGTGTTTCAGTGTGTCATGGTCGCGATCTCCCCCGTGTTGTAAATAGTTTGGTGTTTTGTTGTAAATAAATAGTTTGTTGTAAATAGCTTTAAATAGATTTGTCGATACTTTCGTTTTGGGATTTTGGTGGTGAGCTTTAGTGGGGTTTTTTGTGTGTTTTTTTTTTTTCTTTATTTTTACTTTTTTTCGTGTTGCACTCCGGTTGCCTAGGCCGGGGTGTAACATATGGGGCCTCGTCCGGGATTGCCTTCGCTGGAGGGTCCGTGGGACCGCTCCAGCCTTCATTCGCCTTCGCTGAAGGGTCCGAGGGACCACTCCAGCCTTCATCCGCCTTCGCTAGATGGTCCGTGGGACCGCTCCATCCTTCGTCGTCTGCTGGAGGGTCGGTGGGGCCGCTCCAGCCGTCATCAGCTTCGTCTGCCTTCGCTTCAGCCGTCCGTCTCCGCTGGAGGGTCCGAGGGACCGCTCCAGCCTTCATCCGCCTTCGCTGGAGGGTCCGTGGGACCGCTCCAGCCTCCGTCGTCTGCTGGAGGGTCAGTGGGACCGCTCCAGCCTTCATCAGCTTCGTCTGCCTTCGCTGAGGGGAGGGTCCGTGGGACCGCCCCAGCCTTTGTCGTCGCTGGAGGGTCCGTGGGACCGCTCCAGCCTTCATCTGCCTTCGCTGGAGGGTCCGTGGGACTGCTCCAGCCTTCGTCGTCTGCTGGAGGGTCAGTGGGACCGCTCCAGCCTTCATCGGCTTCGTCTGTCTGGATCAAACTTTTCACTTGGTGTTAAATGTTTGATTTTTGGGTGGGGGGAACTGTTACGTTTCGGTGTTGTCAGTGTGTTGTTTTTGGCGTGACTGTTATGTGTTTCCTGTTTACTTTGAAAGTCTGTGTTATCTTAGTGTTTTCAGTTTACGTTTCCCTGTCTCGTCAGTTCTAATTTGCCCCAGCTGTGTTTCCCTCCTGTTGTCCATTTTCCTGATTGCTCCCTCTATGTATTTAAACCCTGTGTTTCAGTGTGTCATGGTCGCGATCTCCCCCGTGTTGTAAATAGTTTGGTGTTTTGTTGTAAATAAATAGTTTGTTGTAAATAGCTTTAAATAGATTTGTCGATACTTTCGTTTTGGGATTTTGGTGGTGAGCTTTAGTGGGGGTTTTTTGTGTGTGGTGTGTGTGTTTTTTTTTTTTTTTTTTTTTTTTTTATTTTTACTTTTTTTCGTGTTGCACTCCGGTTGCCTAGGCCGGGGTGTAACACTCCAAAACACAGACAACACTAGGAGTCCCAGGCTTCTACCGTTTCTACCTTTAAAAGCCGGAGAGCAGTCAAATGATGGAAGTGGAAGCTAAATTGGCTAGTCATTCATATGTAGATTAGGCTGTTACGTAGGAATTCTGGAGGGAGGGGAGGGGAGTGGGGGTGAGTGATTGAGGGGGTGGGGGAGTGGAGTGTTTCAGTTTGCCATCTTAGGGAGAAATCAACACACATGGGTGTATGTCCTTTGTTGCTGACATTTATTGATGAAAACAGTACAAAAAACCCACCATTTGTACACATATTTACAAATAATGATAAAAAGTGAGTGAGTATATTACAACATTATCAGAAATCACTCACAATCCTGGCACTGCCACGGTATCTGTCGTCTGCATTTACCACATGTGTATCTGTAGCAGTGAACACATCGCACAGTGACCTGATTTCTCTTGCATTTGTGTTTGACCTGACACGTTGCTCTTTTTCCAGGGCTCGGTGTGGAGGGTTGTGTCCGAAGCAACTGTTCTTTTCTTGCCTTCTTCGCAGCTACATGAGAGCGAGCCAATTCTGTTGCAAGCGCCACCAGGAAGTCCACCCGTCTTTCCTTCGTCCCGGTGCATGCTTGATACAGCACATGTGCATTCAGTGCTGCCATGTCAATCATGTTATAAAACACGGCAACTGGCCAGCGCCGTGTTCCTTTGCGGACAGTGTACTCCCGAACCATCTGGTCCATCACATCCACGCCACACTTTGTTTTGTTGTAAAAGGGTGACAGTGTTTGGCTTCCTTTTGGTAGTGTTATCAGTCTGAACCACGCTGTGCATGCTGCTAAGAATGGTAAATGGCCTGCATTTGTATAGCGGTTGTATAGCTTTTCTAGTCCATAGGACCCCAAAGCGCTTTACACTACATTCAGTCATCCACCCATTCACACACACATTCACACACTGGCGATAGCAAGCTACATTGTAGCCACAGCTGCCCTGGGGCGCACTGACAGAGGCGAGGCTGCCGGACACAGGCGCCACCAGTAGGCAAACACGGGGTTAGTATCTTGCCCAAGGATATTTGGCATGCAGCCAGGATGCAGCCTGGGATCGAACCACCGACCTTCTGATTAGTGGCTGACCTGCTCTGCAACCTGAGCTACAGCCACCCATATAGACTGTCTTCTTCCGTTTGGCCGCATACGCCGTCAGCGTGGCAGCAGAGGTTGAAAACACCTAAGAAATAAGATAAATTGTTATTTCCATAGCCCTTTTACACACAATGAAACACATAAACATAAAACCACAAAAGACCTGCAACATACCTGAGTGGTGAATTCATTGCGATCTGTCTGTCTAGTGGATTGGGGAATTTCCCTGCGAATCTTGTTGACTGTGCCGAGGATGGTGGTTTTCCGTCCAAGAAGTTTTTGCGCAAGTGAAAGCGATGTGAAGAAATTGTCCGTGGTAACATTTCTGCCCTTGTCTAGGAATGGTTCCATCAGCCTCATTACGACATTTTCAGAAAGTCTCTCCCCAGTGGGACGATTGGGGTCCTTGCCAAGATATGGGAAGGCATTGCAAATGTACTTGGATTTTAGGTCGCAAGCCACCCAAAACTTGATCCCAAACTTGTCCGGTTTACTTGCAATGTACTGCAGGAAACAGCACCGAGTCTTTGATGGGAAAAGCTGTTCATCAACGGTGATATGTAGACCAGGGTTGTAGCACGTGATGCAGTTGGTGACAAATGATCCCCACACACTGGAAATTGCAGCGAACTTATCAGTCTTTGCTCGATCACTGCGGGTGGACTTGTCATCAAAGCGTAGGTGTTGCATGATGTCTTGGAAGCGGTTTCGTGCCATAGTTCCAATTATCTGTGGGATTCCCAGGTTTGCTGACCAGCAGTCATTTACAGATGGAACCTTGTGAACCCCCCGCAAGATGACAATTGCAATAAATGCCATTAGTTCAGGGAGGTCCATGAACCAATGAACATGCTCCGTTTGCTGTGCATGTTGAATAGTCCATTCTTGAATGCTATGAAGCATGTCAAGAGTGATGTAAAGAAAGAGTGATATAAAGAATAAAGTTATGTTGAAATCAAGCTCACCATTGTTTTTCTTGTGACATTACCAATAAGTTTGATGTGTCACATGGCCCTCTTCCTATTGAAAAAACAAAAGTTGTATCCAAGATGGCCGATTTCTAAATGGCCGCCATGGTCACCACCCATCTTGAGGAGTTTGCCCCCTCACATATACTAATGAGCCACAAACAGGACTTTAATATCACCAACCATTCCCATGTTATTACGGTGTATCCATATAAATGGCCCACCGTGTAGAAATTAGTGACTATACCCAGCCGTAGTGCTGCCATCTGCTGACAGCAATTATCCAGTACTTTAAACAGATTCAAAGTCAGTTGATTCACATCTGATTCACCCACTCTGGGCTGTGCTGGGAATCTTGCATACAGTGGGCTGGTGTAAGCACTGACGGTTAAATGTTTATTTCTCTGTAGCATGTTGCATCCATCCAAGTCTGTTTTCCGTATAAGTTTGGTATGTCCTACATTATTGAACTGATTACTTTAACTGACGCGCCCTTGAACGCACCACAGGTGTGTGGAATGGCATGCACTGAATGTTAGTCTACTACTACTCCCGACACGTGTATCTGTTCCCCTTGATCATTTTACTGTCAACCTGCTGTGTGTGAATGCCACAGCAGAATAATTCAATCCTAACTGGAAATCTGCATCCGTGTCCTTGACTTGAATGCAACGCCCCAAACCTTGCCATGCCAAACCTATTAAACATCCTGGAGACAACGACTGATCCTTTTTACTGACGGCAGCCCATTGGTTCTTTTTCATCGCTGACACTGGATTGCCCAATCAAATATCCCTGTGTGCGCTAGAGTTTAGAGTGGTTTGGAAGTGGCTCATAAAGAAGGACAAACAAAAGTGAAGAGGCAGAGCTAAAGGGGTTAGAAAGAAAAATAAACTTGAAATAGATCCAGCACAATGTGCCAAATTAAGCGACACGTTAGCGTCTCACCGTCAACAGTAGAACCAGCAACAACTATTAAGAAGCCCTGACTGCAGCAGCCCCTGTTTAATGCCTCCTTTTACCATGAGCCAGTGCTAATAGCTAAAGTGTAACTTTTAATTGTTACAGTGCGGGGTAATTATCCCAACAACTGTACCAACCTGATCAGTTAGAAAAAAAAAACTGCTTCAGTAACAGTAATCAAACTCCAGGACTGATTTGTATTCCCAGTCTTACCTACTGTGCATCAACATTAAAGGTGCAAAATAGATTTTCTTCAGAAGCTGCAGGGAGAGCAAGCAAGGAGGATGCATTTTGGCTTTCAGGGCCCCACAATTATCAAACTTTTTGAAAGTGTCCTTTCTACTGCAATTAAAGGTTTATGAGCGTCCAGTTAAAGTTAATTTGGAAAACATCAGATTAGGATAGATTGCCTTTGTGTTGAGGTGGATCAGGGATCTTGTCCGTCCATGTAGAAAGACATGACAGTGAGTAGACTGCACTTGAATCTATAAAGAGATCCAAACTCCAGTTTCTAAATTCTAGTATTCATTCACACCCCCAGTAAGTATAAAATTATTTATTATTATGTCAAATTATAACTATCTGGACCTCCTGGATCTGGCTCTGGTCCAGTCTCAAGCTGTAATTTTATTCACTTTGGATACATTCTGCTCTTTAAGTGGATTCGGATGAAGACCCAGTTTGTTGAATCTGTTCAGATTCAATTGTGTGTAAATGCCCACAGCCTTTGGAACACTGAGGTTACTTCATTGATATGAATATGATGCCAGGCATATGTGGCACTATGATAAATATGCCAGTCACTTTAAATCTCAATTGTAAATTTTAGGTTGTTATTAATCCTTTTGCCCTTAAAGTGTATATTTGTTCCTCAGTCTCAAAGTGTCTATATATTTTATTCTTACTCTTCCTATATTTATTGTGGTTCTTTTGCACTGATATCACTAATCTGCATCATTCTGGACAAACCAGTCAATGCTTTTCATCAGCACCATGAAAGAAGAGATACAAGGTTTTTGCTATTTTTTTATTTGCAGGTGTGTATCATTTACTTTTTACTGACTTTGACAGAAAGACCTCTTTCTACATATAAATGTGTATAAAAGCTTCCTAAAAATAATCCAGATGACTTGTAAGTGGATTTTTCTAACAGACTATTAGATTCTGTAAATTATCCATAATAATTTGCATGTGAGTTGAAAATTTAAAATGCATTTGCGTCAGAAAATAAATAATTTTATGCTGGACACTTTCTTACCAAGAAACGGTTTGACTGTCAAAGAAATGAAACAAAAACTAAATTAAAACCAATGATGCCTATCAAATTCTTTCCATGACAAAGAAGTTTGCCAAGACATGCCATGACTTTAGCCAAACAGGACACACCCACAAATTTTGCTTTTAACTTTCATGTCCTGCACTGCTGAGCAGTGAATCCGGTAAAGGGGAAGCGGAAAGTTTAAGGCTGACTCGACAACTGATTAAAACGATTATAAAACTGTTAATCAAATTATTCCTTGTTGGAACAATCACCGTTTTGCTCTACAGATGTGCACTGTATAACTTATTCAAAGTAAATATCTTAAATTACAGTAAATGCAAATCATAAGGGTAGGCTTGGCAGGGAATTCCCTTGTGACGGGGCAAGGGCAGGGTTTGTGAAAGAGAAATCCAAGGGGCAAAAAAAAAGCACTGAACCAAATACAGAGAGAGCCAGCAGATCACCAGAGTCTTCACAAATGCACATCATCTGCAATATTTCTCATCATGTACAACAGGTCAGTAATAGATTTCAAAAACATTGCATGAAATATGAATAGAATAAGCAAGTTTCAGCTGCTCGCTTGTCACAAAGAGTCGCCAGAGCATTGTGTCTGTACATGTTTGATTTGGCTTTGAGTTTTCACACTGAAAGGAGATTGGCATCCATCATTAATCAAACCAGCAATCTTTTCCTTACTAAGCAAATATATTGAGAGAAATGTTGTTACGTGTGTTAGATTATGATTGTCATTGTAATAATACAATGGTGCAAATAAATACAGCCTGCCTGGAAGTTTGTACAAATTGCATTGTGTATTTTCAGAGTAACAATCTCAACACATTTTTAAATGTGTTTTTGAACAGATTTTTCTTATCTGATTAAGAAAATGGATGAAGATGAAGAAATTCTACTCAAGAAGCTGAAAGCACTGGTTACAAATATCAAATGGAGCCCAAAGGAGGTCGCTGACTTGTTTGATGCTCTTTTGAAGAGATTTGAGTCATCAGTAAATGACAAATCACATCTCCTCATGTGGATGATCAAAATGTTGCACTGCATAGAGATTCACTTTATTACTTCAGACTGGAAAAATGAAGATGGAAAAACACTTCTGGAACTGCTCCAAGACAAAGCTGTAACAGATGAAACCTTGAAGGAATATTTAGCCAATGACAGAGAGAAGACTCTGGAGGAAATACTTGATGAAATTCGGCAAGAAAAGTTGAACCAGATTGATGAAAACATTTTAAATAATATCAAAGATATTGTATCAACAGTTAATGAAGGGCGTGATATTCCTGAGGACGGCTCACAGAAGAGTGAACTGAAAACCATCTTAAAGAAGCTCTGTTTGGCAGTGGAAAAAACTAAAACTAAAACTATTAAAAAGCCATTTCGGCCACGACTGACACAGATGGTGAGCTGGTGTCTGATGGCTCTTTCAGAAACAGGGCGATTGATTCAGGTTGGCACAGGAGAGGGGAAGTCTTGCATTGCGGCCATGTTTGCAGCTTTTCGAGCTCTGAGAGGAGAAAAAGTCGACATCATGTCAAGTTCATCAGTTCTTGCAGAGAGAGATTTTAAAGAATGGGAAGGATTTTATAAAGAGTTGAATATCACTGCTGATTATAACTGCAACAGGCCTGATGTAGAACTAAAAAAGTGCTATGAGTGTCAAGTTGTTTATGGCACTGCAGAAAACTTTGCTGGTGACTGGCTTCGGCACCACTTTCAGAGGTTGGACATATTAGGGCAGAGGAAATTCCAGTGTGCAGTAGTGGATGAAGTGGATTCCCTGATGCTAGACAAGGGTCATCATGTAGTCTATTTAAGCAGTAACATGCCAGCTTTACAGCATCTCAACCCACTCTTGGCATGTATATGGGCCACTGTTAATCATTACAAGAAAACTGGCACAGATACAACAGTAGGACCAAAATATCCTTTTTATCAAGTGCTGGAAAACATGATGGACAAAGATGGTGATGAGTCCATCATTTGTCAGATAGCAGAGGACACAGGTATACTGTCAAAAGGATCAGTCAAGGACCTGAGAAAGAACCCGAGCCTCTTAAATGAAATGACTAAGAGTGCGACTGCTGACCAGCTGGGTGAGTTCTTTAAAATGATGGAAAGGAAATTTCCATCTTCCCAGTTTGCTCTCCACCTCATAAACAGCAATGGTGAAATAGACAAACTCAACAAGGAGCAGCTGAGTGAAAATGTGGAAAGCAGAAGAGTGTCACTGCTTTTACTTGATGGTGGCTTCTGTCAGTACATGTACTCTGATCACAATAGCGTGGTGAGAGCTGTAGAAGAGGAAGTAAAGAGATCAATTGATTTTACACCCTGTGAACTGAACCAAGCTAAAAGCAGCTGCTACGTCCCAGGCTTCTTTTCAGAGCTGGTCAAATCTAAACTAAAGGTCTGGATTGAAAATGCATTTGAAGCTCAAGTCATGACAGAGGACCATGAATATGTGATGGAGAAACATGGAATCGTGCCTGTGGACTACAGCTGCACAGGGGTTGTTGAAAACTACATGAAGTGGACAGATGGACTTCAACAGTTTATTGAAATGAAACACGAGTCAAAGATTAGTGACATGACAGCCATCACAAACTACATGTCTAATGTGGGCTTGCTTCAAAAGTACAAAAAACAGTTTGGAAGTCAGATCTACGGGATGTCTGCAACTCTTGGTCAAGAAAAAGAGACTGAGACTTTGCAAAAGATTTATGACGGTATCAAAACCTGTCAGATACCTTCATTCAAACGTAGAAAGCTGTTTGAGGTTGAAGGTGTTGTTGTAGAAGATGAAAAAGAATGGATTGAAAAAATCTGTGATGTTGTCATTGCACAAACCAGCCCTACATCATACAGGGATCCTAGAGCTGTGCTCATCATCTGTGAGACCATCAAACGAGCAAAGATGATCCATAGCAGTCTAGGAGACAGAGTCACAAATAAAACTCTTTATATAAACAACAACATGGACAACAGTGTGATCATTTCCAAGGAGTTTAAAGCAGGAGAAGTAATCATAGCAACAAACCTCGCTGGCCGTGGAACAGACCTTCAGGTTTCTGACACAGTAAAGGAAGCTGGAGGTTTGTTTGTTGTGCAGACCTTCCTGCCAAAGAATGCTCGTGTAGAGTTGCAGGCATTCGGTCGAACTGCCAGACAAGGATCTCCAGGATCTGCTCAGCTCATTGTCTGTTTGAGTCATCTGGCAGAATCTCTTCAATTGCTGCTTTCAATAAGGAAACTTTATTCTTTATTGAGAAGTCTAACAGATGTCAGGCCACTTAAACAATTTAGGTTTGTGATGCAATTAAGGTTGTATAAACAAGTCAACAGTAATAAAGCATCTGCAGAAATGTCTTCAGTGCTGAAGGATATTTTGTCTGGAGCATCACAGCAGGAAGTAAAGATAATTAAACAGGTCAGAGACAGCACAGTGGCTGATGAGCTATCAAGCTACTTGGAGTCTCAGATCCCAGACATGAAGAAGAAGGAAGAGCTCTTCAATGATTATCTGGATGTACTGGATGATCTGTATACAAGCAGCAACAACAAACCAGGAGCTTCAGATTTGTCTGCTCTGAATGAGTTTTGGGGTGTGTGGCTACTCACAAGCTTCAGTGCAAAAGATTCTACTGAAGAGTTGAAAAGTCGACTAAAAACAGACCTGGACACAGCGAGGCAGAAACTCAGACGGAGAGAATCACCATCATCAAACCTCTACCACTACATTAGCTTTGGTAACAACCTGCGTGAAAAGGGGAAGTTTGCAGAGAGCATCAACATGTACACTAAAGCCATTCAGAGGGATCACTGTTGGGGAGCTATTGCATATTACAACCGTGCTCTTACATCTTTGAAGCAGCAAGACAGGAGTCAGAGTCCAGACTGCATCAATCGAGCTCTAGAAGATTTGCAAAATGCACTCAAGTCTGTTCAGCTTCACTGTGACCAACTCGAAGTCACTCACAGGTTCTTAACACAGCACACCAAAAACAACAACAGTGCTTCACTCACAAGACTTGACAAACACTTCATGGCTAGATGCACAGTGTTGGAGTCATTCAAGATAAACATTACAGAGGCCATAAAGAAAGTGGACAGAGCCAGAGATACAGGTGGAAATGTAAAAGTGGAGGAGAGTCTAGTTTTCTTCATGGTTCCACTGGTGCATTTTTTGCCTTTTATGATCCATTTAAGGGAATCAGTGCCTGTTATCCGCTCTAGAGATCCTCTGATGTGCCACCAGCTAATCAGCCACCCCTCCTTTGATATTCTAAATGAACTTGAGTCTCTTAAATCTCTGGGCCTCAGTCATGTCTATACATTAGACACACTGTTTTCACTAGGAGGCTTTTTCTCAAAGATTACTAGAAAAATAATGAAGACAAGTTAGGAGGCAGGTGTTTAAGTAAACAAGAGCTGCTCTAAAGAATATTTGTTAGGTTTTGAAGAATGGGAGTAAGATAATGGCAGCAACCAGTTATACCCATCAGCCTCCTAGTAAATACAACTATGGCATAAGTTTTAAAATCTTATGTTGCCATCTCATGTTGTTAACTCTCATAATTTCACATCCATAGCTATACTGTTAAGTAAGTCACCGTTGGTCCAACTAGGTTTAGTTATGTTTCTTTGTACAATGTCACTGCAATTCTGACAATTAATCATTAAAATTAAGTGATGTACAATATGTGTCTGGGCTCATGAATAAAGTAAAGGCAATAACACAGTCAAACATTAACAAGTGAATGTACTCTGGTCTGATTGGTGGATGAGACCTGAAGAACCATCACACACCTGCTACTATGGTCAGACTTGCAGTTCTATAGAAGCTTTTGGTAGCATCAGTGACCTGAGCACTATCTGGGTGACTTTATTGGCAGGTTTGTGGTCATATTAAGTAAAACACTAAGTCCAGGATATGAGTTATGGTCATTCTAAGAGATGGAAATGAATCAGGGTGAAAAAGCGCAGCTGTTTGAGCACTTCTGAGTCAGTAGATGGCAGCACCAGACTGTGTTTCTATCAAAGCACGGTAAGAAGATTATGGTTGGTAATTCATCATCATATCAGATAATTTAGGAGAAACAATCCGCATTTTTCTGTCTTCTGATTTCTTAGATTATGCGTGAGAGCTTAGTGTATAAACACCTTACTGTATACTGAACCATATCTATTCCTTTTGAATGGATGAAGGGACGTGAAAGATTATGATGAAGTTTTTTACACAAAATCAGCTCGTTCCTGTTTATAGACAGAAAGGTGGAAAACAGAACAGAAGATTTTATCAAACTGTGGGAAAACTTGGCAAAATTCATCACTTAAAAACCCCCGAAACACAACTTGTGTGAGCATTTGTTTGGCAGAATTGACTTTAGTAGAAATAATTTTTGACTGAACCAAAAAGGAGTTCAAATTTAGAACTACTGACAGAACTGAGGAACCATGTGGATCCAAACTAATGACTCAAATAAGTTTAGAATAAAATCTGTGAAAACCCCGAGTTTGTCTACATTTGTCTGCATGAAACAGCAAATTAATGTTTGGGTAAAATATTCATTTTTAGTCATTAATTTTTTTTATAATTTTTTTGTTTCCACATATACCCTGAAACATCATGAAGTAGTGTATAAACCCATGATGTGAATCCTGTTGATGAGGAAGAGGCTGAGCTCATTATTGGAGCTTTAGTTTACCTGATCAAATCCATACAGAGTGTTTCTATTACAATTGGAATTGTATCTAATATGCAGACGACACTGAGATAAGAGATCCCACTTACAATTTAACTCAATAACTTTGTGAAAATAATGAGATGTTAAATGTCTCCAACTCATCTCTGACTGAATGAGGACAAATGTCAAACATGTCCTCATTTCATTATGACGACATCAACACAGCCTGAACCATGGAGGTAAAACCATCACCTGATGGAGGAACATCATTCGTTCAAACAGCGCCTGTAATAAATTATCTGAAGCTTTCCTGCGAAGTTTTAGGCCCCTGATTAATGTTCCTGCTGCTTCTATTCTGCGGCTGCGGGTTTATTTGTGTTTGTTGTTGTTACTGCTCAGCAGTCGGTTAGCCACATTTCACATTTGTCCCCAGCCCCCAGCGCTCTTTCTGAAACCCAAAGAACCTCACGAGAAGAACAAGAAGTGAGAACAAACTTTATTGTTCCTGCGAGAAAGCAGGCAACAACAGTCTTACACTTGGAAATAAAATATAACAGGAAACAGTAAAATATTAAAGACAGTGCATTATGCATTATTTATAAAATACATAGTATCATTTCTATATTATGGAAGAGATATTGCCAATATGGCCATCATAAGACAGTTAAGAGCAGGTTGAGGACAACATGCTTTTGAACATACAAAATAATGATTTTTAAAACGTTTGAGACCAGCAGCTGGTTCCAGTGGTTGGACTGGTGGGTTACTTCAGTAAGGAGTAAACATCTGGCTCTTGTACAAAGTCTGAAAACACAAAATACACACAGTTCAAACAACATATCAAAAGTATAAAACTAAGCCCGTCTGTTATATTTATATGAAGCAAATTGACAGAATTGTATCAAATCAATCATAGTGAAAATAACTTATCCAAAAAACATTTTCATTAAGGAAACATTTCTCAGTGGGTTCAAACTCATGTAATTCTGAAATTTGACTACACTAATGACTTAAATCCACAACCACTTTAGCTAAAAGTGTTTCAGCCAGGCTGTCGCAAATAAGGTTTTGATGTGAAAGAAACCCAGCAGGAAGTTGCTGGTGCAGTAGTTTATGTCAAAGGAGAGAGTGTCAGCAGAGCGGTTCGCTGAGCTGCACTCATACACTAAAAGCAAAAGGGTTGTTTCCAAAAGGTAACATGTTCGCGTCTCTTATTTTCTTTGTGGAGTCAAAATCAAAAGATATTAAAGTAAAGAATCTGAAAAGACTGAGCTGCTCAAAATGTTCTTCAGCAGCTGATCAAAAAGAAGCAGCAACAAACAGGAAGGCAGTGGCCTCCCTCATGGCAGTCACAGTTCTTCACACCACTTCCTGTGCTCACACTGAAGGTTAACGTAGGACTCATAAGTCCTTATCATAACCAATGTGATGAATTGGTTATGTCATGCGGCAAGTGTGACACCACAGCTCAACGTCTGCTAGACACACCGCAGTCATCTCCTGAACAACACTGCCATTAGGAAAAAATAAATAAAATAAAATAAAAATGTACATAGGAGTTAAAGAAGTCAAATGAAATCGTGAAGACTTTTTCAAATTTTTCTCCAGAATGTCTCATCTTTTCCGTCTTGTCCTCAGTACAATCTCTCCACTGATATGATTGGAAACACTGATATAATACTGTACTCGTGTCTTCAACCCAGGTGCACCACGCTGTCAAATGCAACAAGCTAAAAAAAAGATTCGAGAGGTCACAGAGAAGCCGACACAACATCAAAGCTCGTGGTGCACCAACAGCTGTGACATCACTTCTCGTCTGTGTGTCTGTTTTAGACGGTGATAATGGCGAGCATGAACAGGATCAGATATCTGTGGGAACCATCATAACTTTCATCTTAATAATTCTGTTGATTTCCGTTGACCTTTACCGATGATGGAGGAGGCCAAAAATTGTTATTGATACTTTTAGTCTAGTAACAGATGTAAGTACAATTTTCACTGCTGGTGAAATCTATTGACTTTTAGTGTGTCTATTTGAACGAGAGGGCTTTGCTTCTTCATGCTTTCCTGGCTCATGCTGCTTACACACTTTATATTTTACAAAGAGAAAACTTTTCAGGAAGTAGCCTTGTTTTCTTTGTACTGAACAAAGAGCATGTTTACCTCCAGATCTGTTTGATCGCATTTCTGTTTGTTCATAATTGATGTCTTCAGTTCTCACTGCTGTGTAGACTACAGCTGAATCACTCCCTGCACAACAAAACACACACAGGTCATCAGTGCAAGCAGTAAAGCTTATAAAAATATTGTCAGTATGCAGGGTGCATGTTAAAGAAAGAGTTATGATTTCCTATATAAAAATAGTTCTTAGAGACCGTTGGGGGTTTCAGAACCTCTGTGGCTGGATTTCCTGTTTCACTCAAAACACCCCAGTGACATTTCGACTTTTGGCATTAAGTCCAGTTGAAATCCCACAAAGACACCCACACTTTGTCACACCATGTACACAATATCATCAACGGTGTGATGAGAACTCACCTTTTGTAGTACACTACTGGTTTGGTATGTTTTAAACTTTAATGCTCTCAAATGCAGCAGTTACTTCCTTCTCTTGTTGTTTCACCTGAACATATTTTAGGGGATACTTTGCGATACAGAATTGGAATTTCACAGATTTTCACGTAGAGCTTTACTGGCATGTTGTGTAATTAATAAAGAGCCATTAAGTTTTGTATAAATATTGATCATCCAGTGGTTGCTGATTTAAGGTAAAGTAGTCCAGCTGAGAAGTAATACATGCAGAAGCTAGTTTTTCAAGGTCACTCTGAGACAGTCCATTTAGATAGATAGCATATTTCTAAGATTTTCAGGGCCAAGTACAATAACATCAGTTTTATCTGAATTTAGAAGCAGAGAGTTCATCCAGGTTTTTATGTCTTTATTCCTGCAGTTTAACTAATTGGTTTGTGTTACCTGGCTTCATGGATAAATTTTCAGGTTGTTTTTTGTCTGTTTGGGAGCTGACACACATCTGGTCCCAACTCTGGATAGTCATATTTTGGGAGGTTTAATAAATTTGTCCAAATTTCTAGAAATGAGAGCTGCTCAGCAGTTTTAAATTTCCCTCAAAGTCACCTGCTCGGGCTCCTGGAAGACAATTGACTATGGTTGCCGGTGTCTCTAGCTTCACATATCTCAGAACAGAATTGCCAATTACCAGAGTTTGACCCTCAGTGGGTGTGGCCGAGTGGGGGAAAACGGGTACTACGTAACTAAACATCTGACACAATGAGCAGGAAAGTGCAGGAGGGACAGGTGAAGAGGCCATGCTGCTAGCGAGTCAGCTAATAGCTAAGCTAAGCTATTAAACCCTAAAGACACATTGAGTGAAAACTTTAAATATAAATTAGCGAGTTAATAAACAGACCGTGTGCTTTGGATGAAATATGTGAAGATTATACAATGCAATAAGAAGTTATCTATATTGTTTTATTAAATTGTTGTGTGTTATAACAGGAAGTGACACTCTACCGCAGAGATAACGCACATAACAACAGACACCATTTAAACTAGTTTACCTTCCTGTTAGTGTTGAATTCAACTGTGAGCTGCAGATGAGTCATTTAATCTCTTTATCTCCATTAACAGCTTTATCAAAACACATCAGTGTGAACACTGCTAAGCAGCTTTGCAGGTTTCTGGAGCTCCAACTATACTGCAACGCGTGAGCAAAGTGCAAACAAGACCGACCACAGATAATCGAACAGCATCCTAGTATTTACAACACATATAAACCCAATGAACTACATAAAAACTTGAGAGATATGAAAAAAGACCCAAAGTCTTTTGGACAAACGGCCTCACATTTGACTCTAGAATATGTTGGAACAAAGAGGACTACACTGCCATGTCTAAAGCTGGTATGAGGTGTTGATGTGCACATTCTGCCCAATAATCTCCAATGCGTCCCTGTCCTATGTAAAAAAAAAAGACATTGTTCCTGAAGTCTGTGCTATGCTCAGACGCAACTTAGCAAACTGCCCAAATGTCTGCCTCAGAAGGTTCTAGTTTGTTTTGCATAGGATTGCATAGAGCCCTGTAAAAACTCTCTTTATCACGTGACAGTCATGTGAAACACTGAGACCCTCAACAGTTTTATTTCTTCTATTGGTACTGCTGCGAAAAACAAAAACAGAACTGATACAGAAGGTTATATGTGAACTGACGGACTGTGGTTACTCTGTTCACATGTTAACTACAGGGAAATGTGTTATCTGGTCAAAAGGTCAGTATATCACACAAACTATAAAATGATTAACTACATAAAACTAAAACTCAGAATTTGGATATAGGTGACAAGAACTATGAGGAGATTTAATTTACTGTTTGTACAAACTGTTCATCTACATGTTTCCTCTTTTCTTAACAGCCCTGCAGTAAAACCTGAGCAGAGACATCAAACCACAGGCTGTTAACCTCTGTTAACACATTAGACACAGTATGACCCTGGTTTTATTGTTTTAATCTAATATGCTAATTTTATTATTTTAAATGTCATTCCAATTATCATTTAATTTTTTAATTTTATCTGTATTTTTCTTTTTGTTACCTGCATGTCAGGTGTACAGCTCTTTGTTTTCAGCTGGGAGTTGTTCTGAAAGTTCTATATAAATAAATTGCTTGCTTGCCTACTAACAAACCAACTTTGAGCTAATAAAGACACAGACCAGCAATAAGAGAACAAAATTCACCAATCGTCATCTACAAACACAGAACAACTATAGTCTGATCATTTTTAGAATTGAACTGATTTAAGTGAATAGTTTAAGGTGCATGTTAATGTAAGGTGCAAAGCATAAAAGCTCAAAGCCTTTTTCTGCATTACTTTCCCAGAAGGTACCAATAACGGTCCAGCTGTTAACAGCAATAGCTGTTAAATTTGCAAAACCTTCTCTTCTAAATATAGTTACTTCTGTACTTCTGGCTCCAAACAAACGAGACAACAAAGGCTAAAACAATAACAATGACACTTGAAAATGCCTTCAGATGTATATGGAAGAGAATGTTGTGCGACATTACACATTTTTTAACACAATCTATAGTCTCAGCCCAGCTGAAGATTTAACCATTATGGATATAAGCAAGGCTTAGATGAAAATACTAGAAAGCAAATTCTGAAAATGTTGTTTGTGAAATTGAAGAACACAAACACAAAGTACATAAAAAGCTACCTGTGCTGAGTTTAACTGACTGTTGTTGGTGATGTAATTCTTTGAGATCACTGTATGTGAGGCCATCTTCAGCTTTTTCCAGATCAACTGAAACAAACCAACACGAACACCAAATTAATTTAGCACAGTGATCTTAACGAATACTTGTTAGTAGATAACATGTAACAAATAGTTTACATAACTCTCTACGTCATATTTCTGAGTCTCACCTGCAGACTTCCTACAAACACGTTGTCTCACCAATAGAACCACTAACACCAGCAGAACCACAACACACACTGATCCAACAGGCAACAACACAGGGAGAAGCAATGAATCAGGAGGAGAGGTAATAATGGAGACTGGTGTCGGTGTGGATGTAGGTGGAGGTGTGGTGGTGTGTTTGTCTGAGATAAAGCAAACACAGTCATTAAGTTGTCGTCACATTGTGAATGTTGAAAGCTGCAGAAACACAGACAGGTGAGTGTGTCACCTGTGACAGTGATCCAGCTGGATGGAGACTCTCCATGACCGCTGATGTCACACTTGTAGAGGCCTTCATCAGACCTGGAAACATGCTGGATGGTCATGTGACCTGTAGGCTGCTTCCTGATGAGGGAGCCATCTTTATAGAAAGCAGCTGGGAGGTTGGAGGGAGTGGTCTTTGTTTTACAGAGCAGAGTGACGTCATCTCCCTCCATCACAGGGAGGACAGGACTCTGCAGGATCACTGATCCACCTCAACACAGAGACAAACTACAGCATTTCATCCATTTACACACAGGTTCATCAACACTAACTCCACACACTCAGCTTACCAGTGACTGTCAGGTTAACCATGTTACTGATGGGGCCCTCTCTGGACTCACACCAGTAAACTCCACTGTCTGATTCATATAGTTTGCTGATTTCACAGGAAGAACCAGCTGCTTTTCCCCACCCATCTCTTCCACACTGACTCATCTGTTGTTTGCTTATGTTTCTCCTCAGAGTCCATCCAGCAGAGCTGTCGTCCTCCTCACAGCTCAGATACACAAAGTTTCTTTTAAAGAACTGAGAGCTGCTGGGACTCACAGTCAGACGAGCTGTGAGGGTTAAAATGAAATAATGTTGAGACTTTTGTTATTGTAAAAAAAAAACAACCTGATATATCATTTCATAAAACAGCTAAATCTAAATACATGAAACTTTGTGTGGCTGTAACTAAATCTCAACAGATTAAGAGCAGGTTATTTGATTCTGTGGTGTACTGTATCTAACCAGTTGCTGAGTTCCTGAGAAGAGAAAAACATTTCTTTTGTGTTGATAACACAACTTCATTCTGAGCATTTAACAGATGTAAGCAGACACAGAAGAAGGTTACTGACCTTGGTGTGTTGTAGAGCTCAGCAGTGAGATCACAGCTGGAAAGAGATGGTTATAAGTTTAACACAATAACCCTGAAGAAAAACATGACAAACTCGGGTCGTACTGTATGCCTCACTGCTGATTTTGTCTCTACTGCTGTGCAAAATAGAGAACAGTGGATGCTGTAGTTCATCTCCATACCATTAGAGCTTCTGTGGTAGGTAATGTTAAATATTAGATTAGCAACTTTGGATTTGATTTCTGGGTTTATTTCAAAATAAAACAACGACTCATGCAGGTGTATGTGTTACTGACACGAACAGGCTGTCCTGCTCTCAAGCATTGTTTTAGAAGAAAGATAAAAATGACAGTGGTGTTACTTAGACGGTGATGGTATTTATGCTTTATTAATAAATTTATTGGAAAGCAAAACATATGATCATTTTTACTTTTTGTTGTGATTTTGGATGTTACCAATGTAAACATTGCAAACTATTCACGACTCAGTGCCTAATTACTATCAGTTATACAAAGTTTCCAGGTAATATCGCTGTTAACTCATTTTTTAATTTCCCTTCCCTTTTTTCTGTGGAAATGTCTGTCATCTGTTATCACTTAGCAACAAAGAAGACTTTAAACAATCAAGAAAAATAAACATTGTTAAAAGTGAGAGATTTTACTCACAGAGCAGGCAGCGCAAACACGTTTCCTCCATTGTCCTTCGCACTAACTTCAAGTTTTTTTTCTTTTATTGATTTTTGTCAGTTGCACCAATTTAAGCCCTCCCTCTTCCTCCCCAGCAAACCTGGTGGAAACCTTGGCGTCATTTCCCCTGTTAAAACCGATAAAAAGAAAGAAAAAAAAAAAGAACAGAAAAATGTACATGTACAGTTAAATGTTAACCGGATTTGTTCATAGAAACGAGGTCAAGCCACACTGTGTCCTCCTAACATCAGAAAGTTGCTTTTGCTGTCTCAGCTTTTCTTCTTGTCAATTTGTTTTCTTGTGTGTGGGTGGTTTGCAGTATGGATTTTAAATTGGAGCACTTTACTTAAGGTCAGACTAAGAAGAAGTTTAACAGGACAATAGAAGACGATGTGATACTTATGAATTTATGTAATATTTAATAATATGTGAAGAAAAAATAAATATTTGGACCGTTTCCCAGCTACCATTTGTCCCGTTGCTGTAAACATACGTTTAAATAAGATCAGGATACAAGCAGACAGAAATATTGTGCAGTCCCAGAATACTGCACTTTAAAAACTAGAGCATGTAACGTTTACGAGTTTGTAAATGCGCACAATAAGCACTTCATTCTAACGCCATCACCAGTAGATGGAGACATTTGCTTGGCTGTGGTTTATAAAGAGTGTGGCTGTAACTGCTGAGGTCATGATCTCAGGGTTTTTGTGCTTTTTCTATTATTAGGATTTTAAGAAATTGTGATTATTTACAGCTTTGCTGTTAGATCTTTTTATAGTTTAGTATATTTTCTTTTTATACTTCTTGTTAAAGTTCCCTCATCTTACTGTGTGCCCTTAATGATGATTACTATCACATTAAATATGGACAAAGGTTGCATCTGGTCACAAAGTAACATCCACACCTCTTGTGTTGACGTGTAGTTGCACATCCTCATCATCGTAATTGCTTTCTGATGTGCTGACATGTGGCACCCTGAATATTTTAAGTGTGTAATAAAACCTGGCCACCTTCTTTTGCTTTTGTTTTTACAATAGTTTCCATCAGGGGTGGGCAACTCCAGGCCTCGAGTGCCGGTGTCCTGCAGGTTTTAGATGTCCTTGATCCAACACAGCTGATTTAAATGGCTAAATTAACTCTTCAACATGTCTTGAAGTTCTCCAGAGGCCTGGTAATGAACTTATCATGTGATTCAGGTGTGTTGACCCAGAGTGAGATCTAAAACCTGCAGGATACCGGCACTCGAGGCCTGGAGTTGCTTACCCCTGGTTTACATCATTGAACAGAGCGAAATTTGCTCCCATCTGATGTGGTGTTAGGGTGATATTAAGTTTCGCCAGTAGGTGCCAGTGGCGGCTCAGACAAATGAGTGACTGGCAAAGTAATCCCTTACAAAAGTAATGCAGGCCAGTCATTGTAATGGAAGCCGTCAGTGACACAGAGCTGCTGTTTTGCCGTGTTTCAGAAAAATAAACCTCAACATGCACTTGGATGAGCCTTGGCTTCCTTCAGCTGTGTCTGCAGTGTGTTCAGCTGTAGCTCATTATACAAAACAAACCTGAATCAGGCTCGTTCCAGCACAACAGGTCAACCAGGAAGCTTTGTTTAAATGTTATAACGACAAAGCTGCCACATGGAAGAAATTCAAGAAGATCAAGTTGTATTGCCTAAGTTAAAATTAATGTGAGGTGAAACACATTTAGCTTGTATTTGAGACCACAGGCCTTGGTTTACAATAGAGACAGACAAGGCTGTAGGTCCACTTTATTCTGATACTGGTTGAGGGTTCTGAGAGGGAAACATACACATGGGGAATATGTAATGCCGGCAAATCACAACCTCAAAGCCATCTTCACTGAGACTGTCACTATTTTCCCTGATTCCCTTCTTAGCTCACCTGCTCGGTCTGACCACAGTGACCTTTTCTCACACCTGTGCTGTGTTTTCAAGGATGTTTTCCACAAATGAAGCCACTTCTATGTCACTGAAAACACCTCATTAAATAAAATTAGTCAATTATGAAGTAAGTCGTGCACACTTGTTAAGCTACTCATCTTTTTGATTTCCATCCACTATCACAATCCTCATATAAGAAGTACAAGTACAAGCCCTGCTCTCCATACTTCTTCTCCCTTCATAACAGCGAATTAGCCCTAAAAATCAGCTTATTGGATAAAATAGTATCTGCTGTTTCCTGAGACTGCATAATAAAGGGAGTGTTTGTACTGAATTAATTAAAAAACCTTCCACATAAAACAACTCTATTAACTCATTCACTGCCATTGACATCTATAGCCGTCAATTGCAGTGCATGAGTCAATGGGTTTAACTCATTCACTGCCAATGGCTGGCAGTGAATGAGTTAACAGCCTTTTTAACTTTATTTGGTCTACAGATACAAGAGCTCTGTATTTTTGTATTTCCTTGAAATCTTCCAAAGAAAAAACTCAGGTCACTTTATCTTAGTTTTGGTTGTGAAATGAAGCCTTTAATAAAAAATAAGGATTTTTTTTTTTAAAGGAGGAGAGTGTAACCAGATGTGTGTGCAAATGTTTTCTAATCAGTCTTTTTTTCTTTTGCTAGATATGTTGATGCCAGGTCTCTCCTGAAAATGAGATTTTTAATCTCAATGAGATTTTTTACCTGGATAAATAAAAGACAAATAAAAATAAAAAGTGTTCTTTAGTTGAGAGATGAGAAAGTGATCTGTATTCAAAGAGATTATTTTTCATCTTTAATGTTTGCTCAGAATTATAACCTCCCTTTCCTGTTAAACGTGTTGAGTGAGGAAGAGTTCCTCCCCTCCTGTTGACCTGAAGCCAGAACCGTTGAGCTTCAAATCAACAACTTGAGAGCATGGAGCGAGGACGGCTGCTGTCGCACTGCTGGGCTTTGTTGTTTCTCCACTCCTCCCTGACTGCTGCTGCAGGTGAGTGTTTCTGAGTGTGCAGAGGCAAGAAGTGAGCTTCAAATACGTTTTTACTTAAGTAGAATTTTCATGTAGCTGTACCAACAGAGCTTATTGCATGCAAAGAGAGTAAAGAGGCTAAAGCATTACATTTATGTATCATTTATATAGTTGTACTCAGAGGTTAAGTATCTGTACTTTTACATAGTAAATCATTTCTGCACTGTTGCTATCTGTGTGTGTGTGTCATTTCAGTTGTTGTCAGTAATTGACTGATTAATGTGTATGTCACTTAAGCTTGAAGCTGCAGCTTATTTCATTCACTGAGTTAAGACTTTCCAGAATAATATGAAATCATTCATTGGTAGAGTGACTAATAATTATATTTTTAAGTGACACATATTTGTTTGTTTCATGAATATAAAATCTTGAAGCAAATGTATCACCTTAACAAACACAAAAACACCGACACACACACACACACACACACACACACACACACACACACACACACACACACACACACGCACATACACACGCACACGCACACACACACACACGCACACATTTACTATAAAGGAACATAGCTTCATTACTGAAAGAGGATACAGGAAGAGGATCTGTGTGTTTTCTCAACAGAGACCTTTAGCAGGAACAGGTTATTCAAGGTGCCTGTGACTACGTGTTTGTCTTCGGAGCTCCCCAAGGGATTTCCCAAATGGGTTTTTCCTTTTTTAACTCTAACAATTAGGGAGATCCTAACTATGTGACCTCATAGATTGTTGTATCCATACCTGTATCACATATTACATGTGGTGATCTCTAATTGCAGGATAACAGAATTTGTCTGCTTAATACACACCAGTTGTCTCTTTTGTCCTGTAGACCTCGTAAACATCACAGCTGAATCTGGACAGAACGTCACTTTGTCATGCAGAGCCAACAACAACAACCTCGTCACATTTCTTGAGTGGAGCAAACATGGTCTTAGGAAAGGATATTTACTTTTGTACCGGGATGAGCGGTTTGATCTAGAGAACCAGCATCCATCGTTTAAGAACCGAGTGGAGCTACAGGACAGACAGATGAAGGATGGAGACGTGGCGTTGATACTGAAGGATGTGACGCTTGATGACCGTGGAAGTTACGAGTGTCGTGTTGAGACAAAAATGAACCGCAAAAAGAGAGCGAATCAGGATGACGACCCCATCATCATCATCAGCCTGAATGTTGTTCCTCCAGGTGAGTGAGCAGAGTTGAGTGTGTGTGTGATCAGAGGTGAAGCTGCTTCCTGGTTGTTGATGTTTGTTTCTAAATATGTTGTTGATCAGACTTTGTAGAAAGCAGCTGGTGTGAATGTCTGACACCTGTTTATAACCTACAGGGCAGCCGGGAGGTGACGAGGAGGATGGAGGGAAGAAGGGGCAAAGAAGTCGTAACAGTATTCTCATTGTGGCAGTTCCCACTGTTCTTGTCTTTGGAGTTCTTGCTGTACTGATCTACACAAAACGCAAAAGACAAATTCAGGGTCCAGATGACTACCAGCCTCCTTCTGAAGTGATGACTATTTGAAATGTCTCAGATTCTACAGCTTCTACAGTGTCCTGATGATGCTTCAAATCCTCTCATCAACTGTGTGTAGAAAAGCAGCCCGACTCAGTAAACATGTTCAATGGACTGTACAGTCCATTGAACATGTCCCATGGTACATATTGCAACTCCCTTATTCACCAAGGGTCGCTAAAAATGTCATTTCTACACCAGCTTCTCTTCCTGACACCACCCATAAGGGACCTTTGTTTGGGCTCGCCCTTTTGGGCCATGGAGACCCTGAAGGGGAATTCTGCGGACACATGTGAGCACATATGTTTGCTTTGAAATGAGATGCATCTGATACAGGGATAGTGGGAGGTCTTTGTGCTCACAGTGGGGTTTATGGTTTGAAGAGAGGTGTAAGCAATGGAAACAGCTGCTGTGCAGACACCGTCACAAAGTGCTAACTGACACGTTTATCTCTTACTGACTGACATGAAAGTCCAGAGCAAACCCTAGTGTGGGAGTCAAATGTCCACCTGAAATTATTTTGTTAAACGACAAATAACAATACGGCCGCATAATAGTGTTTGTTCTGAGCCATGTACACATGTCAACAATGCAACTGTGTCCTGCCCATTAAACACTCTGTTTATAGTTACAGTGAAAACATTGGTTGCTAGGGTGAGGTGGATAATCTGCTGTTGTTCCTGTTACTCTACCTCTGTCACATGAGGTAAAAACTCAAGACAGATAAACAGATTTTCTCAGTAAGATTTCCTGCTGAGAAAAACTACAGCAATATGACTTATTTGAAGTCTTTAAACGCAAACTAAATGAGCTTCAGTGTTTCCTCCCTCATGAATTAAAAGTGATCACGTTGTCGCTTAATTCATAGTGACCAAATAGTCAGCATGGCTGAGGAGCTCATTATGTAAATTAATATTACATGTGTACATGTGGGGCGATCGTGGCTCAAGAGTTGGGAGTTCGCCTTGTAATCGGAAGGTTGCCGGTTCGAGCCCCGGCTTGGACAGTCTTGGTCGTTGTGTCCTTGGGCAAGACACTTCACCCGTTGCCTACTGGTGGTGGTCAGAGGGCCCGGTGGCGCCAGTGTCCGGCAGCCTCGCCTCTGTCAGTGCGCCCCAGGGTGGCTGTGGCTACAATGTAGCTGCCATCACCAGTGTGTGAAAGTAAAGTAAACTAGTAAAGCGCTGGTAAACTAGTAAAGCGCTAGTAAACTAGTAAAGCGCTATATAAATGCAGGCCATTTACCATGTGTACTGTATCTTACAGCAGAACTGGATAATATGCTCGTATGTTTTAAACTTGAAACTGTTTGCAAAGCTCACAGGTGAACTCTCACTGCAGTGTAGCTCCATCTGTCTTCAGTTTGGCTGGTCTAATATTTCTGTTATCATTAGTTTAACTGGCATCAGATATGCTGAAGGCTTTTAAACAGGAAGGAGTAAAGTTGATCACGAGGAAGAGAAAAAAAATTGTACTTATTCTTTTTTTTAAAACATTGTGATGAATTTTATTTGTTTGAAATACCCTGGAAGAACTACATCCACCATCACAATCTTAATCAACACAGAGTCAGAAGAGTGTGTTTTGTTTTGTTTTAAATCAGACATGTTAAACTCATATATTACTGATCTGAGAGATGACAAAAAACTTGCACAATTTAATAAAAAAAAATTAAACATTGCAAATCCATCCACTCAAAAAAATATGTTCCATCTCTACATACATGTTGTGTTGTGATTGTCCTGTGGTGCTCTGGAAGAGAACCAAATACATATTTAAATGAGGTAAACTGGGGAAAAAATAGTCCATGAGTCCATGGGATTTAAGAAAAGAGACGTGATGTTAGTTCTAGACCTCAAACATGTCCGTTTATAAAAATGTGTTCATTTCTATCTAGAGTGTAAAAAATGTGGAGATAAATATAAATCTGAAACTAAACAGAAATCCTGTGTCCTGTGTGAAACATCAAAATGTACTATTTATATGAATTAAAAAAGAAAACCATATTTTCCATGTACATGAGCATAATTAAAATTAACAGCTGCAGATGATCTCAGAAATGCATCCTGAATGAAAATAAGAAAATAAAGTAGGAAGAGCTTCGTGAAGAACTTCCTGTACTCTGCAGCTTTAAGAATGCAGTGAACCATTCAGGTTTGGATGTTTCTCTGTAATGTAAACAAGCAGGAAGTTCTTATTACTCATAATTCCTTTTTAATCGTATGATCTGTGATTGCAGTTCAACCACAGAACCCTGCCCTGTTTCTTTTTTTTTTCCTTTTTGTTTTTGCTTCTTGATAACAAAAGGAGAAAAAACTTGCCTATGTAGAATTTTTAAACCATTTAAAATCACAATTCATAGTTTTATATGTGAATTATATAATGTTAAATTACTATTAAACAAATGACTGACTAAGTATTTTAGACTTCAGCCATATTCCATTTAAATCAGGTATCATACAAAAATAAAAATAGAGTCATGACAATAAAAGAATATGACTTTAAGGACTTAACAACATTACTTCAGATATAGTGCACCAACATCTCTGATACATTAGTGCTAAGGGAACACTGAATGACCTGCTGGTTTTCTTTTTTTTATGAAGAAGCAGAACATTTGCACAAAATCACCAACACACCACATGAATCCTGCCAATTATTCACTTCCTTATAACCCACTGAATCAGGTACTGAAGCAGTGATGCACTGAATGAAGCTTCGGACCTCTGTGATCACGTTGCCCTGTTTAAACAAACCAGGGCTTCTGAAGCAATGCACTGATTTTTTAGACGCATGCGCTGGAGATTCAGCTTCAAACAGACAATCATTAGCTATTAGTGTACTTCTCGTGTTTCTGAGTTCTTTATTTGGGTCCCACCTGTCATGGTCCTGGGTTATGTGACCCAGTGCTTTGCATTTCAATGTATTTTATTATTCATTTGTTTTCCAGTTTCATTTTAGCTTATCTCGTTAATTTCTATCAGGCCCCGGTGGCTGTTTTAGTGATTTGTTTATTGGATCCTCTCGTGTCATCAGCCCCTGTGTTTTAGTCTCCCTTGTTGGTTCATGTTATTAAGTTCATGTCATGTCTCTCTCGTCAGGTTTACTGTTTATTTTGAAAGTCTCGTTTCCATGTTTTGTTTTACTTCCCCTGTGGCATCACTATGTTCATTCTAGTCAGCTGTCTCATCGTGTGTTTCCACTTCCCTTGATCACCTCTTAGTCTGTGTGTTTTCTTTCAGTCTTCGTCGGATCGTCTGTGTTGCCTCCCTCCATGTGTATATAGTCATTGCCATAGTTGTTTAGTGTTACATTTAACTCTTGCCCCTGTTTGCCTTCGTTTCAGTTGTATTCATGTTATCAGCCACAATAAAGGCTCGTTTTTTTGTTTGTAGCTCAGTTTCGTCTCCCTCCCTGTCTGCCTTTGAGTCCCTAGCTAAAACACACGGGCATACGTCGCCATGACACTACCTCTGCCAGCCACGCAACCACCGTGACAAGTTGTGCGTTGTCAGCACTCATCATTGTTGATGAGGATGAGAGCATTCTGTCTTCTGCTGTGAGAGCATTGGAGATATTTGTTTCTCTGGTAGTGATGGCCAAATGAAGCCTTACGATTACTGGAAGCTTTACATCCAATTGGTTCAAAAAATGGTTTGTTTCTTGAGGCTTCATATGCACATAAACCCCCTCTGCTGGTCAAAGTCTTTACTGTTATTTCAACTATTTGTCATTCCGGACACATTGAGCCCTCTGCAATTTGCATATCAAAAGAATCCACTGAAGATGCCGTTACTGCAGCCATCCACACAGCCTTCTCACACCTCGAATATGAGGACACCTATGTTTGAATGCTGTTTATAGACTACAGATCCATTCAACACCATCATCCTAAACAGACTGATGGTCATATCAAATTTTTTTTAGTTTTTAGTTCACAAATTATTTGGATTATGAAAGGAGGGAGCTGAAAGATTTCCATATTTCCTTAAACTCTCCCAGAGAAAACACACAGATCGCTTAATATATGTTGTAAAAACCTGATTATTAAAACAACATATGAGATAATTTTTAAAAGTACAACAGTGTCACCCGATGTGACTACTGTAATCAGTATTGCGTCTTTTTTTGGCTAGAAATATACGTTATTTAAGAAAGATGGGGGTTAACCTGGCTGTTTTCAAAGCCTGGATTATATTTTCATATCTAATGTTTTTTTTTTGTTTGTTTTTTTTTAATGGGCTGTAATTATGATGCCTGTAATCTCTATTTGGAAACTAACGTCATAAGAGCTCCTCCCATTTGATGTCAACAAAGAGCCGTTGAAATTCTAATCTACTCAGCTTGAGAGCATGGAGAGAGCCGGGCAGCTGTCGCACTGCTGGACGTTATTGTTTCTTCACTTCTGCCTGTCAGCAGCTGCATGTGAGTGTGTGTGTGTGACTTTTTGGACAATGTGGGGAATCTCCAACACATATGTACAGACATACATATATGTATATTTGTCCCTGTAATGTGTATGTCATAATCTTAAATCTTAAATTCCCCTTGTTAAGATTGGTGGGATTTAATTCAAAATAATATGACATCATTTAATAGATTTATTAGTAGACTGACATTTTATGTTGGGCAGCAAGTCTTTCTGTGTGAAGTTTGCATGTTCTCTCCATGTTTGCATGGCTTCTCTCCACTTGTTTTGGCTTCCTCCCACAGTCCGAAGACATGCAGTAAGTGGGGTTAGGTTACTTGATGATTCTAAATTGCCCGTAGGTCTGGGTGTGACTGGTTGTCTGTCTTTATGTTCAGGTGATTATTTATAAATCATTGAACCAAATGTATCTCATAACCAAATGTATCTCATTAACAAGCATGTTTCCTATATAGGAGCATAGTAACCATATCCAACTTCTTAATAGCAATGAACTGGTCTGCATTGGTGCATCATATCTTTATTCTCTTCCCCCTCCTGCCCCCCCCCCCCCCCCCCTCTTTCTTAAATAGATAACTATCATATCTGATATCATATCTCACAGTACAATAATATTGAATGGGTTGCATTGTTGTATTTTGTCATGTTTCTCAGGTCTTTGTCTGAATTTCTACGAACATTATTGCTAAGGATTGTCTTATTGCATTGGAGTCACACTGGGTTAAATATGTACACTTGGGTTTTAAGGGGTATTTATTATTTTCTTCTTTTTTTTGGGTTGTATGGAAGCCCCAAACGCAATTTCATTGTTCTTGACAATGACAATAAATAAATAAATAAATAAAATAAATAAATAAATAAATAGTATCTTAATACCGAAAAACCAAGAAGAGTTGTGTGGGTTTCAGTTACAGGTTTTTGCCTCAGAACTGTTTTGCAGCCTTTAGCATGTGGGTGTGGAACCTATAACCATATCCTGTTTATAAGAGTTTTATATCTGATGGATGTCACTGGGAAATCACCCTCATGTCACCAAGAAATGTCTAAAGAGTCTTTTTCTTTCTTTCTTTTTAGCTCTAATAATTATGGGAGAGCCCAAACATGTGACCTCACAGATTGTTATATCAAAACCTGTATCACATATTACATGTGGTGATCTCTAATTGCAGAATAACAGAATTTGTCAGCTTAATACGCACCGGTTGTCTCTTTTGTCCTGTAGACCTCGTAAACATCACAGCTGAATCTGGACAGAACGTCACTTTGTCATGCAGAGCCAACAACAACAACCTCGTCACATTTCTGGAGTGGAGCAAACATGGTCTTAGGAAAGGATATTTACTTTTGTACCGGGATGAGCGGTTTGATCTAGAGAACCAGCATCCATCGTTTAAGAACCGAGTGGAGCTACAGGACAGACAGATGAAGGATGGAGACGTGTCTCTGATTCTGAAGAATGTGACGCTTGATGACCGTGGAAGATACGAGTGTCGTGTTGAGACAAAAATAAATCGCAGGAAGAGAGCGAATCAGGATGACGACCCCGTCATCATCATCAGCCTGAATGTTGTTCCTCCAGGTGAGTGAGTAGAGTTGAGTGTGTGTGTGATCAGAGGTGAAGCTGCTTCCTGGTTGTTGATGTTTGTTTCTAAAGATGTTGTTGATGAGACTTTGTAGAAAGCAGCTGGTCTGAGTGATGTGATCAGAGTGCAGTAGATAATGTCTGACAGCAGTTTGAAGAGGAAATGGATTCTGTTCTGTTCTTCACTCATCACCTACCTGACAGCTGACACCTCACACCTGTTTCTCACCTGCAGGTCAGACAGGAGGAGACACAGAGGATGGAGGGAAGGAGGATGGAGGGAAGAAGGATGGAGGGAAGGAGGAATGGGGAAGTGAGAAGATAGGGAGGCATAGCTCTGTCAGTGTGGCAGTTTCTGCTGTCCTTCTTTTGGGTGGTATTGTTGTGTTTTTGATCTACAGAAAACATAAAACAACACATAATCTGGACTCATACCAGCGTCCTGCTGAACTACAAACTGTTTAAAATGTGTCACATGTTTCTACAGCTGAACCGTCAGTGCCTCTGCTGCTGTTTCCTCAAACCTTATTTATTTGTTTTTTATACTGTTTTGCATATTAGAAGGTTTCAGCTCTATTTATGGTTCTATCTCTGTTCTGCCGCTACAGGAAGCTGAGAAAGGCATAATGTGGTAACTTTATCTCTGACTGACTGATGTGAAAGTCCCTAGCATTACATTTTCCCTCCAGTGTTACGAGTCAAATTTGCAAGATTAAATTTGAATAAGATTATCAATATGTGTTTTTTAAGCTTTAAACAGTTTCCAAAGCTCATGATTGAACTATGGATCTTACGTCTGTTGAGTTTGTGTGGTTTTATATTTACGTAATGATGAGCTTAACTGACATTGGAGATACTGAAAGCTTTTAAACAGGAAAGATTAAATTGCATTAACAGGGAGAGAAAACATGAGTGTTTCTTTTTTTTAGCCTTTGTAATTATTGTTGAATAAATCTGCCTGTAAATGTTAATATGAACTGCACTGTAAGAACTCATGGGGTGAAGTAGAGAGGAAGAGCTTGCTGTGCGAGTAGTTACAGCATGGTTTAACTACATTTATAACATCCACCGTCACATTAAGGAGCAGCCCAGTGTCAGAGCAGTCAGATTTTAATGATATACAATAATACATATAAATACATACCATACATAAAATTTTTCCTTCACCCTGTGATTTATTTTCTTTAAAAGAAAGGCAAAATGACTAACAAAAGAAAGCAAAGATGAGCTTTTTGATAACTATCTTAGTCTGTTGTCTATTATCTCATGCCTCGAGCTTCTTAATGTCAGTCTCTTCTCATTTGTCTTTCAGTTTCAAACAATGAAGTGTATTCATCCCACAGAGGTCTTTATATAACATACTGTCCATATAAGAAGGGAAACCTGCTGCTATTAGAGGAACTGAAGTCTTAAAACACAATGACTATGAGTCCACAGACCAAATCCTGAGAACACAGGAGGTGAAGGACTAGTTAAAAACAGGCCACGTACCTCAAACTGATTTGAATTGATTTGAATTTCAAATGTCTGCTCGTCATCTGTGTACACTCTCCTCTGTGTTTGCTCTGTTTTATATACTCTGTGCTTCAAGATTCAGTATCGAGATAAACACAGAGCAACAAGAACCAAAGAAGCCGAACTGAAACTGTTTGGGATTCTGGATAATTCGTTGTTATATTACAAGTCCAAGTTATAAGTAACTTGAACTTTAAAAAGAGAGAGAGAGAGTTTTGTTTGAAGAAGGATCGTAGCCAAAATAAAGATCCCCAAACAGATTTGAATAAATGGAAAATAATCCATACAAAAAAGTGTACAGAGAGAGAGAGAGAGAGAGAGAAGAGAGCAAGCAAACAGAAACACGCAGGTGAAACCCCCGAGCTGACAAACAGCACTATGCAGCAACTCATCAAGGAAAACTGAGGCCTTAAATACACATGTAACCAGGGAGATGGAAACCACCAAGGACACACCTGAACGAAAACAGGGAAAAAATAAGATGGTAAATAAGACTATATAAAATGCACAAGGACAAGAGAAGCCACTACACAAGGGCTTTCTCATACAGCGATGGGGACTTTACATGATACCTGGATAAAAGGAAAACAGGGGAAAAAAGGGGAATAACAAGACATGATAACTACAGTTACAGAACATGAAAGAAAACTCAACCTTACCTGGAAATAACTCAAATAGGAACAAAAGTTAGAATATGAAACTCTAACTAACCAAGAACAGAGCAAGTAAAGGTCAAAGCATCCAAAACTGAAATGTGAAAACCAAAAATAAAGGGTCAGTGAGAGCACCCTAACCATGTACAGGTTTCCAACATTTATTTTGTGAGTTTAATGCTTTAAAACGAGTTCATGATGTCGAGATCTGTGTGTGGATGTAACATCTTTGTAGGGACCAAAAATACTTGTGGCGACCAACAGTCGTTATAGGAACCAGAATCCCATCTCCACGAGTTTGAAGCCATTTTTGAGACTCAAAATGTGGTTTTATTGTCAGGGTTACAATTAGGTTAGGGTTAGGTTCAGAGTAAGTGTCACAGTTAGGCATTCATTTCATGATGGGTAGGGTTTGGGTAAGCGGGTAAGGAAAGCATTATGTCAATGAGATGTCCCCACAAGGAAATGAATAAACACGCGTGACTATGAGAAACATCTCTGCAGAGTTTTCTATGTTAATTATGTAGAAAAAAAAGTGACTCAGATGCAACAAATGAGTTCAGTACAAGTGAAACGGCCGGAGCTTTGAGGCCCTCAGACTCTCATTTATGTGTTTCTAGCACATATTTATTCTCCAACATTTTTAATTGTTATTTGTTTTCATTTATTATTTAATTATTGTTAAAAGCGTTCTTCGATATGTAAGCATGCAATATTGTGGGCAAAATCTTTAACACCAGCTCTAATTTAGACCCTCCCTTTACCAAAGAAAAAGTTGTACTGTATTGTATCGTCCCCAGTACAATCGTAAAAATTTTATTGGGCACTGCCAAGTTTTGTGGACAGTGTGGTCCCAGTTGTTTCCTGATTTTCACATGAAATACTGAGGGTTTGCCCACAATGACTGCACGAGTCCCAGTCAGGCATGTTTGCTGGGAAACTCTCCTAATGTTTATGTCACTGTTATATGAACTTAGCTGTACAGTGAGGCTGCTTATTAAATCATTAAAAGATTCATAAAAACACAAAGAGGCTTCATTTCCAGCTATGATGGAGTTTAATTCATTAATGAGAATTTAAAATGAACGCTGCAGTGTATCCTCTGCTAAAGGAGGTAATGGAGGAATCATTGCACCTGTTTCTTAAGCACTTGGAGAATCCAAACAAGTGTTCATGTATAACATGGTCTGATATGTGTGTATGCTGTATGTACATTTTTTTTTTCAAAAATGTATCTTTCTGTCTATGTCATGTAATGCTCTGTATTTAATAAAGTAAATATTATGATTCAGACAGCAGCATAAGACACTTTCAGTTTTTGAGTGTTTTTAATTGTTGCATTTTTGGCATCACCTATTTCACCAATGTTGTAAATGAGTCTTGTATAAAACATCAAAATAAACTGTTTACTTAAACAATGTGTCACGGTCCTGGGTCCCCTGACCCAGCGTTTTTAGTTCTTTGTGATTTTTGTATTATTGTACTTGTGTGAGTTATTCTATGGTTTCTAGTTTCGATCCCTTGCCCTTCATGTTTCTCTGTGTCCCCTCTGTTCTGTGTAGTCTGTGTCTGCATGTTTGAGTTCCCCTCTGTGTATTTTGGTTCATTGAGTCCTCTGCCTTATGGTTTATGTCTCTGTGTTTCTTAGTTGCTGTCTCCACTGTGTCAAGTTCGCGTCTCTGTGTGATCCTTCCTGTTTTACTTTGAAGGTCCATGTCTTATGTGAATGTGTCCTGCTTTGCTTGTCTCGTCAGTCCTGATTTCTCCCAGCTGTGCCCTCCTTCTGTGTCTCGTTCCCCTCGTTACTCCCCAGTGTATTTAAACCCTGTGTTTCTCTGAGTCAGTGTTGTGTCGTCCCTCATGCTGTGTGGATCTCCCAGTGTCTCTCTGTGAGTTTAGTTTGTGAGTTTCCAGTTTAGTTTGCTTTGTATGACTTTCTCCTGCCAGCGAATAAAGCTGCCGCACAGCGATTCATGACTCAATGTATTTGTCATGGACATAAGTATAAATGAAATCAGCAGTTTCTTGTAATTGCTCTTGTACACAGAGCTCTTCATAAGTATTGGAAAATCATTCTTTTTTGTGCCTTAAAGAGATTTATGTGTACTAATATGAGCACATGGCAGCAAACTGTTTTTCTTTTTACTATGCATACAGTAAAACTTACCCTACTCTTTGGTGGGAAAAAAGTATGAAGATTTTTAATGTGTAATGAAAGGCGGAAAGGAGGAGGAGATTTTTAATTAGAATGACCTGAAATTTCTTTTTTTTTTTTTGGTAAGTAATTTATCTGCTATTGAATGTGAGCACTCCTGCTTGAGCCACGGTTATTTTCAGTTTTGCAGAAGTGATTATAAAAGCTGTTTGCTGCTTTTGCTTGGCTCATATAACCCATAATCACTCAGGTATCCTGCTGAACCAGAGATAAGAATACGCAGCTCGCCCTCCTGAGCTTTGCTCCAAGCAACCGATGGTGACAAATCAAACAGTCGCTGATCATCTTACTAATAATAACCTTAACTAACCTTTAAAGCACATTTTGAGAACAGTCTTACCTTTGGTAAGCCTTTACTATTATCAGGTAGGATAAATCAGTAACACAATGAATAAAACAGGCTTCAAGTGTACTACATAAAATTATATAGAGATTTTGTTTGTTTTTACTTTTGACTCTGACTGACCACAGTGAATTTTAAACCAAGCACCCTAAAATGTCTTTAACAAAAGTCCAGTGTATGCTATTCCAGCTAGCATCTCCCCCTCCCACTGTATGTGCTACACAGTCTCAGTCAGGCTTTTTGTAAATGGGCACCTGTTTATGATGTCATGTTGGCTGTGGTATACCCTCTTTGGATCTGGTGCTCAGGGCCTGTTCCTGTCACGATCAAAGCCTCTGTGCTGGCCTGTCCAACATTAATCAGCATCAGCCAGGCTCAGAAACCTTTTGAGCCTGGCTGATAGAGGTGTGCTGTCCGAGATGACGTCTGCCTTCATCTAAACTGTTTCTAAACTTTATCTAGATGTTTCCTTGCTGCGTTGAGCTTATGAGGCACAGATGCTCCACGGTGTGGTTGAAAACACCCACATCACCTGACCATGAATGATTGAGGTTTTGGACAGGTGCCACACAGCAAAATCTCCAGTGTTAAATTAACACTGGAGAGTGTCTATATGGGTCCACAACACTGTTGAGTGTTAAATTAACACTTTTGACAGTGTTGTATGTTTAAAAGTAACCTAGTCAGTTTTGAAGATTAACAATGGCTAACACTGAGCAGTGCTGATTTTCTAACACTGGAATATTTCTAACATTTTGAGTTATTTTCCAGTGTTAGAAAATCAGCACTGCTCAGTGTTAGCCATTGCTAATCTTCAAAACTGACTAGGTTACTTTTAAACATATAATAATAATAATAATAATAATAATAATAATAATAATAATAATAATGGATTGGATTTATATAGCGCTTTTCAAGGCACCCAAAGCGCTTCACAATACCACTATTCATTCACTCTCACATTCACATACTGGTGGAGGCAGCTACAGTTGTAGCCACAGCTGCCCTGGGGCAGACTGACAGAAGCGAGGCTGCCATATCCCGCCATCGGCCCCTCTGGCCAACACTGTCAAAAGTGTTAATTTAACACTTTTGACAGTGTTGTATTTAACACTCAGAGGTGTGGACCCATATAGACACTCTCCAGTGTTAATTTAACACTGGAGATTTTGCTGTGCAGGATTGCCATTTTGACGCACCAGTCATTTGTGCTGGAGCTTCTAATCAGTGAATTACTGTTTGAATACTACTGCTTCAATGCCCGACTATAACTGGCCCAGAGATCAACACGTCACCCTTTGCTCTGTTTCTTTTTTTAGCACAGACAACAAAGTTTAAAGTTAAATCAGCAGTGGAGGTGTTGTTGCCGTTCTGTTTTAGTCTGTGCTTCACAATAGCTTTAACTCCTCTGTGGTTGTCATGGCTCCCATTTCTGGTGAAACTAAGTCGACAGAAACCGAAACATTTAATACATGACAAAAATCTAAACCTGCAGGCAGCTCCAGGTCCTGCACAGTATCTTATATCTTATATAGATAACAAATAGATCATCGATGTGCTCCAGCACAGCGGGCTGATCACTTCACTGCCATACACAAAAACATACTTTGGTTCAGCACAGCTCCCGTCTAAATGTAAGATCTGTAAGTATCTGAATACATCTTTAATCCTTAAAGTGCACTTTCATTGTTAATGTAGCGACTTCCACAGTCGTTAGAGGCCGGGGATGGAGCCTGCCTATTTGCCTGACACGCTGTGAACTTTACTCAATAATGCGAGAGGTGGAATTGCTTGTATATTAAAGTGCTTTGAGAGTTTACAGAGTAATGTGATGAGCTCCCGATTCAGACTCTTAAAACATCACAGGCTGTAAGGCAACAAGAGAAAACTCGTCGTGCAGCGGTCAACAAAAACTACAACAGACAGAGCTGTGAGAGTGAAGATATGAAGATATTACACAAATTAAACATATTTACATGTAGAATGAAAAGAACCTTGTAGCTTGTCTGTCTAAATTAGTACAAGTACAATGAGACTCATGAAGGAGGCTGAGATTACATAGTTGTTGTTGGAGCTGAAAAAGAAGAAAACTGTTAGAAAATGCATCAGATCCACATCTATTTGTGTTTGACCGCCCTCTAGTGGAATTTGGTTTGATATGACAGACTTTAAATCAACAATAAAAATCAACTTTCTGTGGACAGATTTACAGTTTTTTCTGATTGCTTAAGCACATTTTTTGTAACTATTGGCTAATTTTGCAAAACTCTTCACACAAATAAGAAAACCTGTCACCCAATCATCAAAACATTGTAGTTCTCTTGCAAAAGCAAACACAGCTAGATTAACCCCTCACACCTTCGTAAAAATTGTGTTTCCGTATCAAACAGTACACACAAGCCATCATCTACTAAGCACACAATGCGCCAACTGCACACTGATGGTATGAATACAAAACACATCTGGCTTTTGCTTTCTCTGTGCACAAGGTAGGCTATGTCAGTTTGAGCTCATACTTCTGTCATAGATCCATAAGCATAGAGGGATCCAAACTTCAAGTACTGGTGTTTATTCAAACACATCAAAACAAACACAAGTGTTCATTTCCAAGTCAAAACAAAATAGTAATTTCACTGAGGAAAAAAAAGAAATCAGTCTACATCGCGTTGTCTCTCTGGATCTGGCCACAAAAGTTTGTCTACATCACATGCAATGTGCAATCCTCCTTGTCCTTGTCGTCCTCTTCATCCTACTTCTTCACCTCCACGTCCTCTTCCTCGGCCTCCTCTACTTCTCACTCTTCCTGCTCCCTCCATTGTACTCCGCACACACAGCTTACCTGTATTATAGTGCTTAGGCTGATTGCAAAGTGAACTAATTATCTAAAAAAGTTTTCACATGTGGCAGTGTGCCAGACAGTTGGCAAATTAGTGTTAATGATAGCCATACATACTTTTGCTAGGAGTGTGTTGGAAATTTGGTAATTGAGTGTTGTGCAGTGAATTGTGCCTACAGTTTTGCAAAGTGTGTGTTACAGAATTGCAAACTGAGTGCAAAGCAGTTTTTGTGCTTTTAGTTTTGCAAAGTCAGTGAGTGGTTTTGCTATAAGTCTGAATGGTTTTTAGCAATTGTGCTACAGGAATCACAGTTAGGGTTTAAGCATTCAGAAAAAACTGTAAAACTCAATTACTTATGTGGTACCCTGGAAAAACCCCAATCTTTGAGGAAAGGTTGATATTAAATCCAAATATTCTGAAAATAAATCAATAATTGTGATTTGTGTTTTTAAAATGTCTCAGACGGTGACATTTTTCATTTTCAATCTGCTCACAATTTATGGGGAATTCTTTATTCATAAATTTAAACTTAGTAACAAGAAACTTCAGTTTAAAATTTTCATAAACCAGCTTTGAGCACAACTCCAAATCTGCAACAGACAACAGTTTTCCATTTATATACAATCTTCTGTGGATTTAGAAAATACATGTCTTGTCAATAATATTGTTGTCTTAATGTTAACCTTTTTGTTTCTGTCTCCCTTTTTTATATTGTGCAAATATTATTTCTGCTGTTTGAGCCTCTGGTTAATATTGTAAATGTTATTTGTCTTATTGTTTTTGTTGTAAACAAACAAATAAAGAGAAATAAGTAAATAAAAATAAACATTTGCAAACGTTTGCTGTTGAACTTAGCAGCTGTGATAAATGTAGTATTGCAGGAAAACCTAATGCATGAGTGCTCTGTGGTTCTGTGCGTGAAACATCTTATTTTACACTGACAGCATTAAAAATAGTCAAAATAAATCTGCATCACAGGTGAGCTCTGAGCTGGAGGATTATCTCTAACTACTTGAACGTAGTGAAGATGATGCAGTGAGGAAGTGTGCAGTAGTTTGAATGAGACTTTTAACTACCTTTTCTGAATACATGCTGTATTGAAACAGTTGAATTACAATCCCACCAACCGCAGTGTGGTTGATGAGAATCAGCGTTAGTTCAAGCATTGCAGCTGCATTCTCTTAATAAAGACTCCATAATAAAGACTTTAACTGATCAAGCACACACATCCATACATATGCAATAATCCTTTCTGTCATCGTTGTATTTTACTCAGTTGTATATAGTATTTGTATTTGTATTCTATTTTTATCTTATTGTATATTTATTTTATTGTATTCTACTGTATATAGTATTTTATTCTATTCTGTACAGCTGTGTACTGTATTTATTCTTATTGTATTCTAATTTTTGCCTCATAACTTTTGCACTGTCCACTTCCTGCTGTGACAAAACAAATTTCCCATGTGTGGGACTAATAAAGGTTATCTTATCTTATCTTAAATTGACCAGCAGAGGGCGACTCGTGATTGTGAAAAGGCCTCTGAAGTGTACAGGAAGCAGCTCCCTCACTCATGGTGGTCATTAAAAGAGTCAGAGATGAAGATTAACCAGGATTAAACAAGATAACGTGAAAAAAGTTTAAGTGTTTATTAAAAAAATGTTTAGCTCTATGCTCTATGTGGGAAACAACATCTTTATTTAAATAGAAGACCAGAAAACATCAAACTGTAAACATGCTGAGCTCCTCCATGCTGCTCCCTCTGCTGTCTGACAGGCTCAAACAGGATCCAGCCTTTAAGATCCAAACATACTTCAGCTTTCATCTTCAGTTTTACACTTAAAGATAATGAACTCTCAGCTCCTGATGAATGTTTTATTTTCTGTTCTGTAATTTAACAAATTATTCATCTCCAGCCTGAGATTTTCTTCATCTGTGTCTTTAACACAGAAAACCTAAAGCTTTGTTTCTAATTCACCTTTATATGTCACAGAGAAAAAACTTCTCTACAGAGAATGAAATCTGTCCTCACAACATTATTTTTATGCTGTCCCTTAACATGCGGCCCAGAGGCTACAGGACAGTTAGAAGGACTTTAAATCACTGAAATAAGCAGGAATATTTGAATGTGACTCACACTGACACACCACTTTGACATTTACAATTTAAAACAGTCTGATTGGGTGTGTTAATTATTGTTGCCTGACCTCCAGGTTTATCTCTGTCCTAACGTCACATCTTTTTTGGGTATTTTAAACATTTTCAGGCCAAAAGGACGTACAACCTGCATTTGTCTTTGTTTCACTGTAGTTAACAGAACATCCAAGTAGTTAATTGGATTTTTTACATTTTTTACATTTTTACATACATAATTTGCATGTATCCCCCCCCCCATTTTAAGTAAGAATACACAAAACAAGTATTTAAGAATAATTGTTGGCAGTTTTATTAGAGTAACAGACAGCTCTGAGAGAGTCCAAACATTTCATGTGGAGGCTGGTGTTAACTGTGGATCTCTTAGTTTTGTGCAGATAAGATGAACAAACAAAAAACAACCAGAACAGAACACAATCCATTTCCTCTTCAGACTGCTGTCAGACATTATCTACTACACTCTGATGTCACTCTGGAAGCTGTCCTGCTGTTTGCTGAGGAGGAGGAGGATGAAGTAGTTCATTCTCAACTGTCAGAGTGACATCAGGGATCCTTGTGGAGTGTTGGTGACTGTTGTTTGCTTCCGGGTCATTTCTGTCTCTGTGTTCATCAGCAGGAGATTCAGAGTTCAGAAATCTCTCAGACATTTCAGTCTGTGGTTCAGTGGGAGGATGATCTGAGTCCTGACAACATTTTTTATATGTTATGTAGATCGAAACAACAACAACAGCAGTAAAAACAACCACAGCAACAATTGGAAGACCGATGATGAGTCCAACAGATCCTCCTGTCTGACCTGCAGGTGAGAAACAGGTGTGAGGTGTCAGCTGTCAGGTAGGTGATGAGTGAAGAACAGAACAGAATCCATTTCCTCTTCAAACTGCTGTCAGACATTATCTACTGCACTCTGATCACATCACTCAGACCAGCTGCTTTCTACAAAGTCTCATCAACAATATCTTTAGAAACAAACATCAACAACCAGGAAGCAGCTTCACCTCTGATCACACACACACTCAACTCTACTCACTCACCTGGAGGAACAAGACTCAGTGTGATATTGCAGACAGATATCCATGAGCGTGTTTTTTCCATGAACACACGACACTCGTATGTTCCAGTGTCATTAATCGTCACATTCTTCAGATTCAAAGACACGTCTCCATCCTTCATCTGTCTGTCCTGCAGATCCACCCGGTTCTTAAAAGATGGATGCTGGCTGTCATTAAGACTCCGGTCATCTCGGTACAAAAAGACATATTCGTCTCCCAGGTCAGCTCTGCTCCACTCTACCACTATGATGCTGCTGTTTGGAGCTTGACAAGATAAAGTGGTGCTCTGTCCAGTGTCAGCTGTGATGGTTTTCTGGCCTGACAGAAGAAACAACACAGAGCAGCGAGTTCACAAACGTCAGAGACAAAAGGCAATGAAAAAATCCTTAGTTGAAATCCCCACCGCCCCTCCCATTTAACGTCACTTTGCATATGCGCAGTAGAAGAACAAACTCAACTGTGAGTGCTGACGTGTCAGTAGTGTCAGATGTTAAATAATCATAATTACAGTATTCACCAAAATAATTATGATTATAACTTGCTCTAATTGAGCGGCTTCTCTGCTCAGTTTACTTCTGTTCAACTATTCGTTTTTACCAAGATTATCTTTGAAACTTAACCAAGAAATTATCGGTAATACTGTTTTTAACAAAGTGCCAAAATTGGGTGCTGAATGCTTTCCAACACCGACCCCCTCCAGCTAAGAAATGAACAAAAAAGTTCAGTGTTTAAAAGAAGAAAACGTTGATTTCCTGTACAGTTCAACATGAAACCGGTTAGATCAAGATTGTCTTTAGAGAAACAAAAATTCTGGCAGCACATTTATGTCAAAAAACAGGGAGAAAAGAAGTTAAAAAAGAATCTTGTTTCCAGAAACAAGAATCACAACAATCTATACTTGTGACTATTTCCCAAACTTTCACCAAACTGTGTCGCAGCCTTATAAATCCTAACCACCAAAAACATGTTTGCTACATTATGAAAGTTTGGTAAACTAAAAGTCTTCTTTAATCTGATTTTAGTTTTTTACTTGCATTTTTTGTTGATTTCGAGCTGTTTATAAGCATTTGTCAGAGTGGAAAAATTCAGAGCTCACCTTCAGCGGCAGCAGCTCCGACACAGATGCACAGCAGAATGAACAGTGATGCACTTCCAGGCATTTTCGCTCCTCCTCCTCTCCAGCCTTTGGTTCGCCATCTTTATCTCACAAATGTCGCCGAGGAGCGACTTTTCCTCTTGTGCTTTCCGCTTCTACCTTTAGGAGTCACCGCAGAGGATCATCAGCCTGCACTTTACCCGACATCGTCTCCTGTCGCACCAACACTCAGCATCTCCTTCACTACATCCAGAAATCTACTCTGTGGTCTCCTTCTTCAGCATACTTTGTTTAATATAATATAATGTAAATGATATTTTTTTTGTTGTTTTCTTGTTTGATTGATTTTGTGTAACATAAATATATAAGAAATATATATAAAAATTCTACTTTGTTACGTGTTTTAATTTTCTGGTTAACTGACCAAAGTTACTACGTAAACATGGTTTAAGTGGCTATTAACAGCTCTGTATGGGGGATGGATGTTTTCCCGACTGTTTTATATTTATTTATATGACCAAAACTAGAACTACAGTGTGACAGTGGAACACCAAAGCTGACCTAACGTCTGGAATCTAACACAGAAATCTGAGGTGTGTAACATGCTGTACTGTTCTCAGTATTTTTCCACTGGTGATGCACAGGGAGTGACTCTGCAGCCAGTTTGAACCAGCTCACTGTGCACACACACTGTGTTGTTGGTTCACACTGCTTTGTACATTAGGCTGCTCTGAATGCAAATGTGGTTAACAAGTCTGTTCCCAGTGGTGTCTCATGTTTCACAGTCAGTTTGCCTGAAGTTTCTGTCAGAGCTGGCTGATTTCTCTAAATGCTAGATCTTTAAGGGCCTCCTTTATTGCCTCCTTTATCAGAGGATACAGTTGAGGATACTTTGGGAAAGAAAAGGAGATCCATCCCGCAGTTTACAACGAGTCACTATCAGTCAGGCCTGCTGTTTTCTACAGTCTGGTAAACTTAAAGGTGAACTCTGAATGTTACTCGGTGAAAAAGATGAGATAAATTAAAGCAATCAAACTGAAGGTTGGAGTCTAACCTAGTTTAACTCAGGGGAATTTCATTTTTTCTCTCTCTAATGAAACTCATGCAAACCGTTTGATGACATAGTTTTAAATAAAAAAGGGCTTTGGTGCCCTCTGGAGGTCAGTGTCTGATTTAACAACTAAGTGAGACTGGTACACACAGGGCAGTCATTACTTTATATTTGCATATGCTGAACATGCTAACTTACAGTTAACACATATGGATGATGGCAGAAATTCAGTCATCTAGTCTGTAGAAATGCTGAGTATATTTATATATTTAACAAAATAATTAATTTACTTTTGAAATTATTTTTGATTTAGTCAGTTTTGAAGATTAACAATGGCTAACACTGAGCAGTGCTGATTTTCTAACACTGGAATATTTCTAACATTTTGAGTTATTTTCCAGTGTTAGCAAATCAGCACTGCTCAGTGTTAGCCATTGTTAATCTTCAAAACTGACTAGGTTACTTTTAAACATATAACACTGTCAAAAGTGTTAATTTAACACTCAACAGTGTTGTATTTAACACTCAGAGGTGTGGACCCATATAGACACTCTCCAGTGTTAATTTAACACTGGAGATTTTGCTGTGTACCATATTAAAACAACTTCTTCAAAGTAAGAAACCCAAAGTACAGTAAAAGGCATAGAAGGAAATCCCCTTGTAGTGGTGCCTGTCCAGGGTTAGTGAAAGAGAAACTGAAACAAAGGAATAAAAACACAGGGTGAAATCCAGAGCCAGCAGATCTCCTGAGGTGCCAGTAAGAGATAAATCGTCTGCGATCTTTCTCGTCACTTAACAGGTTGGTGTCAAACTAAAACTTAATTGATAATTAATTGAAATATGAAACACTTACAACAATTTTCATGGATATGTTAAATTGTGGATGTTAGTCTAATAATACTGAGTAGTGTAGTGTGCACTGTGTAATACAGTGTGCTTGAAAATTTGTATAAATTGTGCCTTACCTCAAAGAAAGAATATAAAAATATTTTTACTCTATTTTAACCAGAATATTGAAATTCATTTAAAGTAAGAAAAGTAAGATACAGTAAAGGCATGGCAGGAAATCCCCTTGTAGTGGTGCCTGTAGAAGGTTGGTAAAAGCGAAACTGAAACAAAGCAATTTTCAAATATCGTTAGATGGTGTTTGTCAGTGTAACAATACAGTGGAGAGAAAAAATGCAGCTTGCTTGGAAATCTTTATAAATTGTGTCTTACTCAAAGAACCAATCTCTAAATAATGTTGAAATCTGCTTTGAACAGATTTTTCTTATCTGATTAAGAAAATGGATGATGATGAAGAAATTCTCCTCAAGACGCTGAAAGCACTGGTTACAAATATCAAATGGAGCCCAAAGGAGGTCGCTGACTTGTTTGATGCCCTTTTGAAGAGATTTGAGTCATCAGTAAATGACAAATCACATCTCCTCACATGGATGGTAAAAATGTTGCACTGCATAGAGATTCACTTTATTACTTCAGATTGGAAAAATGAAGATGGAAAAACACTTCTGGAACTGCTCCAAGACAAAGCTGTAACAGATGAAACCTTGAAGGAATATTTAGACAATGACAGAGAGAAGACTCTGGACAAAATCATTGACGAAATCCGCCAAGAAAAGTTGAACCAGGTTGATGAAAAGCTTTTAAATGATATCAAAGATATTGTATCAACAGTTCATGAAGGGCGTGATATTCCTGAGGACGGCTCACAGAAGAGTGAACTGAAAACCATCTTAAAGGATCTCTGTTTGGCAGTGGAAAAAACAAAAATTAAAGATACCAAAAAGCCATTTCGGCCACGACTGACACAGATGGTGAGCTGGTGCCTGATGGCTCTTTCAGAAACAGGGCGATTGATTCAGGTTGGCACAGGAGAGGGGAAGTCCTGCATCGTGGCCATGTTTGCAGCTTTTAGAGCTCTGAGAGGAGAAAAAGTCGACATCATGTCAAGTTCATCAGTTCTTGCAGAGAGAGATTGTAAAGAATGGGAAGGATTTTATAAAGAGTTGAATATCACTTCAAATTATAACTGCAAAAGAACAGGAAATGAACTAAAAAAGTGCTATGAGTGTCAAGTTGTTTACGGCACTGCGCAAGAATTTGCTGGTGACTGGCTTCGGCACCACTTTCAGAGGTTGGACATATTAGGGCAGAGGAAATTCCAGTGTGCAGTAGTGGATGAAGTGGATTCCCTGATGCTAGACAAGGGTCATCATGTAGTCTATTTAAGCAGTGACATACCTGCTTTACAGCATCTCAACCCACTCTTGGCATGTATATGGGCCACTGCTAATCAGTACAAGAAAACTGGCACAGATACAACTGTAGGACCAAAATATCCTTTTTATCAAGTGCTGGAAAACATGATGGACAAAGATGGTGATGAGTCCATCATTCGTCAGATAGCAGAGGACACAGGTATACTGTCAAAAGGATCAGTCAAGGACCTGAGAAAGAACCCCAGTCTCTTAAATGAAATGACTAAAAGTGCGACTGCTGAAGAGCTGGCTGAGTTCTTTAAAATGATGGAAAGCAAATTTCTATCTTCCCAGTTTGCTCTCCACCTCATAAACAGCAATGGTGAAATAGACAAACTCAACAAAGAGCTGCAGAGTGAAAATGTGGAAAGCAGAAGAGTGTCTCTGCTTTTACTTGATGGTGGCTTCTGTCAGTACATGTACTCTGATCACAATAGCGTGGTGAGAGCTGTAGAAGAGGAAGTAAAGAGATCAATTCATTTTACACCATGTGAACTGAACCAAGCTAAAAGCAGCTGCTACATCCCAGGCTTCCTTTCAGAGCTGGTCAAATCTAAACTAAAAGTCTGGATTGAAAATGCATTTGAAGCTCAAGTCATGACAGAGGACCATGAATATGTGATGGAGAAACATGGAATCATGCCTGTGGACTACAGCTGCACAGGGGTTGTTGAAAACAACATGAAGTGGTCAGATGGACTTCAACAGTTTATTGAAATGAAACACGAGTCAAAGATTAGTGACATGACAGCCATCACAAACTACATGTCTAATGTGGGATTGCTTCAAAAGTATAAAAACCAGTTTGGAAGTCAGATCTATGGGATGTCTGGAACTCTTGGTCAAGAAAAAGAGACTGAGACTTTGCAAAAGATTTATGACGGTATCAAAACCTGTCAGATACCTTCATTCAAACGTAGAAAGCTGTTTGAGGTTGAAGGTGTTGTTGTAGAAGATGAAAAAGAATGGATTAAAAAAATCTGTGATGTTGTCATTGTACAAATCAAACCTACATCATACAGGGATCCTAGAGCTGTACTCATCATCCTTGAGACCATCAAACGAGCAAAGATGATTCATCGCAGTCTAGGAGACAGAGTCCAGAACAAAAAACTTTATGTAAACAACAACATGGACAACAGTCTGGTTATTTCTAAGGAGCTTGAAGCAGGAAGAGTCATCATAGCAACAAACCTCGCTGGCCGTGGAACAGACCTTCAAGTTTCTGACACAGTAAAGGAAGCTGGAGGTTTGTTTGTTGTGCAGACCTTCCTGCCAAAGAATGCTCGTGTGGAGGCGCAGGCATTCGGCCGAACTGCCAGACAAGGATCTCCAGGATCTGCTCAGCTCATTGTCTGTTTGAGTCATCTGGCAGAGCCAATTCAGTTACTGCTTTTAACAAGGAAACTTCACTCTTTATATAGAAATCTAACAGATGTAACTCCGCTTAAACAACATCTGTTTGCAATGCAGTTAAGGTCATATCAGCAAAGGAACAGTAATAAAGCATCTGCAGAAATGTCTTCAACACTGAAGGATACTTTGACTAAAAAGTCACAGACGGAAATAAACATAGTTAAAGAGGTCAGAGACAGCACAGTGGCTAATGAACTATCAAGCTACTTGGAGTCTCAGATTCCATTCATGAAGAAGAAGGAAGAGCTCTTCAATGATTATCTGGATGTACTAGATGTCGTGTACAAAACTAGCAACAACAAGCCAGAAGCTTCAGATTTATCTGCTCTGAATGAGTTTTGGGGTATGTGGCTACTCACAAGCTTCAGTGCAAAAGACTCTACTGAAGAGTTGAAAAGTCGACTGAAAACAGACCTGGGCACAGCGAGGCAGAAACTCAGACAGAGAGAATCACCATCATCAAACCTCTACCACTACATTAGCTTTGGTAATGACCTGCGTGAAAACAGGAAGTTTACAGAGAGCATCAACATGTACACTAAAGCCATTCAGAAGGATCATTGTTGGGGAGCTATTGCATATTACAACCGTGCTTTTACATCTTTGAAGCAGCAAGACAGGAGTCAGAGTCCAGACTGTATCAATCGAGCTCTAGAAGATTTGCAAAATGCACTCAAGTCTGTTCAGCTTCACTGTGATCAACTTGAAGTCACTCACATGTTTTCAAAACAGCACATTAACAAAGACAACAGAGATTCACTCACAAGACTTGACGAACAATTCATGGCCAGATACAGAGTGTTGGTGTCATTTAAGGAACACATTACAGAAGCCATAAAGAAAGTGGTAAAGGCCAGAGATGTGGGTGGGAAAATAAAAGTGGAAAAGACCACAGTCTATGCATTGGTTTCATTGGTGCACTCTGTGCCATTGAAGATGTTTTCAATGGAATCACTGCATGCACTCCTCTCTAGAGACCCTCTGAAGTGCCTCCAACTCATCAGCAACCCCTCCTTTGATATTCCAAATGAGCTTAAGTCTCTTAAATCTCTGGGCCTGACTCACATCTATACCTTAGACACACTGTTTACAGTGGTAGGCTTTATCTCAAAGATTGGTAGATCCATAATGTCATTCCTTAAATTTGTTCGGTTCCATGGCAGGTAATCAGCTTGAGCAAATAAACAAATAAATACATATCAGGAAACATGTTAGCAGAGATTTTACAGCAGGGGAACGGTGCTTCCTTACAGTGTAGATTTTCTTCATTTATTTTATGACTACATGTAAAAGAAATCATTCATATATGTATGAAGAGTGTGGATTTGCAAAATATCTCAGAATATACATATATATACCTTTTATATATCTAAAGATATGTGATATAAATATATACTGTATGCAGTGAGCAAAACCAGTCATTTTTTGATTTGCTTCACTTGAACTACTTTAGTCAGAATTCCCAGTATTTTGTTAAAATTATTTGAACAATAGTTTATAAAGCTCATGATGAGTTGTCATCTAATGCAAAATAGGAATTGATGTTTAGTGTTTGATCGTTATTTTGTTATTGATGTATTTAGATAAATAATTAAATATAACTGTATTCTTTGCTATGTTTCTTGACACTCAATGCTGCTTTTAGTTTGAGATATTCTGCTAATTATATTTGTTAACTTCATATGCATATACTTTAAGTTCAAAGAGATCATTGTCAAAGTAGTATTTTCTCATAAGATCCAGCCCTAACTGTATGCTTTATATACTATATGCTTTGTAAGCTAGACCAGACAATATTACATGCAGAGAAAAAACCCAAAATCATATGACCCCCTATTAGCAAGTTAAGTTAGTTATTCCTTATTTAACACAACAGCACAGTAATACAACCACAGGCTTACAGGTTTGGCATACAAGAACTCGTAGGGATGGGAGGGTGTGTATGGTCTGTAAACAAAACATGTACAAAGGGCTGAGTATAATCAACATTCAAGTCATGAATTATGCTTCATTAACTGTCTTCCAGTATAACCAGAAATACAAATGAAAATTCCTATATGATCATCTTTGCATGGAAGTTTCCTACACTATTCAACAAACCAAACAGTGGCTTTTATTAATTTTAAATACACCCAATAATGACAAATCACAGAACACAAATATCACTTTAGCTTACAGCTTACAAGTGTGTAGCATAACAGCTAGCCTTAGCAGCACGCACCACATAGTGAGCAGATTAATGAACATTGCAATTCTACACAAGCCGATTCCCTATATGAAATAAAAGGCACAGGGCTGTCCTCTCCTATCAATGTCTACTCACAGTTCTTTAGTGACACACACAACTCCCACCACGCATAGAAGTCCACTGTTGAGTGAGTTTGCAAGGTGCCTCTTACTAAATGTTAGCAAGAGGCACATGGTCTGTGTTCTGGACCATGTGCCCGATATCGCAATTGCGTTTTCTCACCACAAGGGGGCTCTCACACACAGTCAACATCTTTTCCAACACAGACAGACCCACACCCCAGCCCACTGTCACAGTCCTTTCACAGAGGAAAAGAATTACCACATTGCTCTTTACAGCGGTGAAGGCATTTTTTGGCACAGAGATAGTAAGGGTAGGAATACCAATTTAATAAATTTATTTCAATGATTAATAATAACGCATGCATACACCATTACAACATCAAACGGTGCCACTTTATTATGCAACACATGCAAACTACCACATCACATAGGTCAAAGTGTAGGAGCACACGCCCAAAAACTTACCCCAAAATACGGGTAATATTTCTAACAAGAAATAAGCTGTGAGCATTTAGGATGAATAGGGGCCAAAGTTTTAGCTGTGCACTCACAGGTTTGAGACATCCAGTCATTGAACCATTCCATTGTTTGGCATCATCAGCTGCCACAAAACCCACACCACACAGACACAGCCAGAGGGGGGAGGGGGAGTTGAGTTTTCCAGACTTCAATTGAACTAAATTTGTATAAAAATTTGGTTTATAGAGGAAAAAACATTTTTTGTACTTGTAAATTTCCAGATTTTTCTTTCTTCTTGAGGTGAACCTATTCTACTTCCTGTTCAAGTGTTTGTATCATTTAGGCTTTTCACATGTTCCTTTCTGTGTCGATGACAAAGTGTTGATGATCCAGATGTTTAGAAGAATTTTAACTTGTCAGTTTTAGACTCTGACACTAAAGGTCCAGTTTTTGTAGTGCTCAGCAGCTCAGAGAAATAATGCAACTGAAAGCAGAACCTCTGAGAAGTCTCTGAATGGATCTTCATCAGGAGATGAGGAGTATGATTTCTCTTCAAATGTCAGTTTGTTAAAATGGTGAAAAATTGATTTGTTAGCGTAATAACAAATCAATTTAGTAATAAAAAAGCCATCCGTGGTAAGGCTCAGGGTGAGTGTGATGTCTTATTTTTTAGTATCATTATTAAATCTACAGAGGTCAGAATCACTAGTTCATCTGTTTACTGCTTAATAGGAGATTTTACACACATACAGCAGTGGTGAAGGCAAGGCAGACCTGAACTTCACAGTCTGACCCAGCTAATGACCAGCAGAAGACGATCCATGATTGTATAGAAATCAATGAAGGTGTAGGGAGCTGAGCACTGTCCTGGTGATACAGTGATGAGTTGTTGACCACAGGACATGCAAGAAAGACAAAGTGCCAACCACCTCAGCCCTGTGGTGTATTAATTTGTTTTGTGTATTTATTTATGTCTTCATATGGTTGCATCTGTGACCTCAGCGAACATTTTCATTGTAACTTTATGGGGTAGCTTGTGATCATAAGCAAATGTAAAAATAATAATAATCAGATTTTTTTAAAAAGGAAATCTGAAGTATGGATAAAGATCTAAATATTTTAAAAATATTTATGTTTCCATACTTTATATGAAACTGTCACAAAGTGTTTGTTATGACCTTAGTATATGAGTTAAAGTGAGACCAAACATGATTCTCATGGTCACACTGGGTCAAGTTAAAACAACACAGTCACTTTATTACAACAAGTGATCAGTGTTGGACACAGCAGAGTGTTCTATGCTCTAATTCAAGGATTCAAGGATTCAAGGATTCAAGCTTTATGGTCATTCGCATCACATCTTAACATGAGGTGGAACGAAATTATGTACATTATGTCCCGGAACAAAAAGAAACAGAATAATGAGGATTTTTTATTTATTTATTTATTTTTATGAATAAATAGTTGTGTGTGTGTGTTTTTTTTAAACAAAGCAGATATACAAGTAATAAAATTATACGACAAGTGGAGTGCAACAACCTGAGTACCAGTATGGAGTATGGGTATAAATATAGGTGTAAAGAAATACTTTATCAATGCTGGTCATCATCGTGCCCTTTGCTGCTAAAGTGACAGTGTCTGTAAGTGAATTTAAGGTGCTACAATAACAGTTGTTGTCCATTTATGCATTGAGAAGTCTCACAGCTTCTGGAATGAAGCTGCTTCTCAGTCTGGTGGTGTTGCATTTAATGCTCCTAAATAGTTGGGGTTTTTTTGGGGTTTTTTTTGAACAAACAGAAATGACAAGTAATAAAACAATACAATAAATAATACTATAAGTAGAGTGTAACAACCTGAGTACCAGTATGGAGTATGGGTATAGACTGTAGGTATAAATATAGGTGTAAAGAAAGACTTTAGCAGCAAAGGGCATGATGACCTGCATTGATAAAGTGATAATAAGTGTCAGTAATGGTTAAGATGCTACAATATCAGTTCTTGTCCATTTATGCATTGAGAAGTGGTGGGTTTGCATTTAATGCTCCTCAGCCTCCTGCCTGAGGGGAGTGGGATAAAGAGTGTGTGTGCTGGGTGAGTGGGGTCCTTCATGATACAGGCGGCCCTCTTTCTGCATCCGGAGGTGTATATGTATGTGACGGTTGGGAGGCTGCCTCCGACAACTCTCTGTGCAGCCTTCACCACCCTCTGTAGAGCTTTCCTCTCTGCCATGGTGCAGTTTCCGTGCCACATGTTGATGCCAGAGCACAGAACACTCTCCACCGCACAGCTGTAAAAGGAGATGAGGACTGAGCTCCTCAGTCCCACATGCCTCAGCCTCCTCAGGAAGTAGAGCCTCTGGTGAGCTTTCCTGATCAGGCTGGAAGTGTTATTTTTCCAGGTGAGGTTGCCATCCAGGTACGTACCAAGGTACTTGTAGCTGGGTACTACTTTGACTGCAGATCCTCCGACGTGCAGGGGTGTGTGTGCGTGTCTTCCCCTCCTGAAGTCCACAATCATCTCCTTCGTCTTCTTCTCATTTAAACAGAGATCGTTTTGGTTGCACCAGTCCTCCAAGAGTTCCACCTCCTTCCTGTAGCCGTCTCATCATTGTTTGTGATGCATCCCACCACAGCTGTGTCGCCTGCAAACTTTACAATATGACAGCCTGGAGGGTTGGGTGAGCAGTCACATGTAAGCAGCGTAAACAGGAGGGGACTTGGCACACAGCCCTGAGGGGAGCCAGCCAGTGCTGAGGACTCTGGAAGATGAGGAGACATTTGTCGACTTCGGAGAACAGAAGGAACCGTAATGAAAAATTGAAATATGGACAGTTGGGCTGTGATCACTCTGATCTCATGCACTCTGAATCAGAAGCAGAAATTACTTCTAAAAAATAGAAGTAACTGTTTCTTATTTCCACATCAAATACGCATCAAAGGCCATCAAATGCTGAACATTCACAATCCAATGCTGTCACTCTCTGGATGTAGTCCTCCTGTTTGCTGAGGCTGAGCATGATGAAGTAGTTCATCCTCAAGTGTCAGAGTGACATCAGGGATCGTTGTGGGGTGTTGGTGACAGTTGTTTGCTTCCAGGTCATATCTGTCTCTTTGTTCAGCAGCAGGAGATTCAGAGTTCAGAAAGCTCTCAGACATTTCAGTCTTTGCTTCAGCAGGGGGACGATGTGAATCCTGACTGTTTTGTTTATGTATTATGTAGACCAAAAAAACAACAACGGCAGCAACAACAAGCACCACAAAAACAGTCAGACCGACTATCAGTCCAACAGATCCATCCTCCTTCCCTCCATCCTCTGTGTGTCCTCCTGTCTGACCTGCAGGTGAGAAACAGGTGTGAGGTGTCAGCTGTCAGGTAGGTGATGAGTGAAGAACAGAACAGAATCCATTTCCTCTTCAAACTGCTGTCAGACATTATCTACTGCACTCTGATCACATCACTCAGACCAGCTGCTTTCTACAAAGTCTCATCAACAACATCTTTAGAAACAAACATCAACAACCAGGAAGCAGCTTCACCTCTGATCACACACACACTCAACTCTACTCACTCACCTGGAGGATCAACATGAAGGTAGATGATGCTGATGGGGTCACCACTGAGATTAGCTCTCTTTCTCCGGTTTGTTTCTGGCTTGACACGACACTCGTATATTCCAGCATCATTAATCGTCACATTCTTCAGAATCAGAGACACGTCTCCATCCTTCATCTGTCTGTCCTGCAGATCCACCCGGTTTTTAAAAAATGGATGCTGGTTGTGTGAATTAAAGTGACCGTCCCGATACAAAAGCACATATTGATCCCCCAGGTCAAGTCTGCTCCACTCTACAGTCATATGAGGATGTCCGTTGTTTGGAGCTCGGCATAGAAGAGTGATGTTCTTCTGTCCAGATTCAGCTGTGATGTTTTTCTGACCTGAAAGTGGAAACAACACAGAACAGAGAGGTTAAAGGTCTACGGTCGACTTCCAAAGTTCACTAACTGTATAATGTTTAGTAATACTGACCAAAATAATCCTGATTATGGTTTTGGCTGTTCTGTGCTCAACTTCTGTTTAAATCATGTTAGGGTGAATTTTTTTCCCTCTTTAAAATTGCAACATTTCACTCAGTGCAGTTAAATGGCCTCCCCTAGAGCCTGATAACCACTGAAACCTTTACATTCAGTTCCTGTCACCCCACTGAGCATCATTACTCAGTTGTACTTGTTTGTGTCAGGTTTAGTTGGTAGTTTGGAGAGTGCCATCTGGCCAGTGCCAAAGATTAAACAAAATCTGTATTTATTTGCCAATAGAAGTATCTCATAGTGATAAAATCCCTGTGGTTGTTCTTCACTTTATCCAAGAAATGTGAAAACAAAAAACAAAAAACAATACAAATATCAAGAAAAACTACATTTGTACCACCGCCAAAACATTTGGCCACAACTATACAGGAAATATTTATGCTTCAAAAAGTTCTCAACTTTAACTATCACTGATGTAAAAGTTGTATAAAGACAGGATGAGTGATAAAACAGCTGATGCATTAACATGTCATTTCAAAATCTGCTTAAAACCTCAGATTTGACTCTATTACAGATCACTCTGTTCACATAAAACACACATCCAAGTTTTTTTGGTGGTTGTCTACCCCAACTGTGTAGGGTGAGAGGCAGGGTACAGCCCGGACAGACCACAAGTCTATCTCCAACACACAGAGCCACACCCGCCTGTGGGAGATTAATCAGGTTTGAACGGGCTCTGCCGTCGACCTGTTCAGATCGTTGCTCAAAATGACTGTAGAATAAAGACCTATAAACTCCGGCGCCGAGGCACATAGGCGTCTACGCGCCTGCGATCACTAACCATGGGCGGGGCTTTAACTCGTGGGCGGGGCATTTTCACACTACGCTTAGCAACAAATGACTGTAGAAAAGTTTATCGGTCGGGATTGGTCGTCGCGGTGGCGGAGTATATATATATGAATGTGCGCAGTAGAACAAACCTTTACAAACCTTTCTCGGCTTCAGTGTGGATAGAGTTCAGCTTGTGACGGTAAGCAGAGACTATTTATACACATGACTGAGCCTCTTATACGCACTTGTTTTATTTTATGCACTTTTTTGAGATATGATTTTTAAACTGTAGTTTCCTTTCAAACAGTTTCCACACCGAGTTTGCTCGGTTCTCTTTGTTTACCATTTTATTTAGGAACGATTTTCAACATTATTTTAGACATACTTGGCCGTTTGTGAGCTCACACCACGAACATAAACAGGATTTTGGTTTTTGTTTTCGCTCCATTGTTGTCTTGAGAGAACTTTAAATTTCTATATTTTTGGACACTTTCTCACGTTTTTTGTGTTTGTGGACACAGCGTTGCGAGGCTTCTTTTGCGTTGAATTTGATAATCTCAAAAGGTTTAGTTACAGAATGAATGTGAGAACAGGGCGTGTGTTGGTGTAAAGGGTAACAAGAAGCATTCAAACACTGGTAAACCCTGGCACGCAAACACGCACTAATGGCTTCTTTGAAAACCAGTTTGACGATGTCTCCGTTTGAAAGGCTTGCCTGAATGTCAGCTCACCTTTAGCTGTTTTATAGTCTAAGCGGAATAAAGTCCAAGAACATCTGACAGGCACACCTAGTTTCATCGAAACTACTTTGTAGACGACTCACTTTTGTAAGGAGTGCCTGATAAATCACGTTGAATGGAATCAAGTCCAAGAAAAGGAAGGATGATATTTTTTTAATCAGTTTTTTGTTGTCAGTTTTAGTGTGATTTTAAATCGTGCTTTCGTGGCTCACTTTAGAGACATAAGCACGAATTCAACCTTTTTTTTTTTGCTCCTTTCTTTCTCCCCCTTTTGTTGTGGCTAAATATATAATTTGAATAAAGCCCAAGAAAAGGACACATTTTAAGGTATTGTGTGATTTAATGTTCATTTTCTGTGATAATAATTATTAGCACAGTTATCCTCTGTGCCATTTGTAATTTTTAAAACAGAATAGCTGTCCGTAAATTTAAATGTTGAGCTTACCCTCTGCAGAAATCTCAGCGCAGCAACCCATGAGAGACCAGAAGAGAATCATTGCGGTCATTTTTCTCGAGAGGAAACTAAATCGAGGAGCAACACAGCTCATTACTCTACTAACTACTAACTACTAATGATCATGGCGTAACACCTTACGCCATGATGATTTGGGCAGTGAGGTACTTTGTCCCCACCCACAAAATTGCAGAACGTCACAGAACGTCTTGTTGGAAAGGACACACATCAGGAAAAACACTTAAACCTCTGAAATGATTATGACCCACTTTTTTTGTTTTTTTTTTTTTTTTTTTTTTCATTGTAAAGCGATGAGTAACTATTTAAACAGAAGGAAACCTCAGCTGCTGAAAAATTCCAGCTTTGAATTTGAAATGTGGAAGCAAAGTTTCTGCTCTCATGTTGGCTCTGTTTTTTGTCTTGCAGAAACGCATCAGAAGTTTCTGGCACCACTTCAGCTCCTTCCACGATTCACAGAGCCAAGCAAAAGATCTAATGATGGTGATGATGATCCTGATGAAGGCCACAAACCTAAATGTGTCACTCAAGCAGTAAAGTTTCTAAATCATTCAAATTATTGCTTCAGGACTCTGTGTGTTGATTTCAATGACAGCTTATTTATTAATAAGTAATTATTAATATTATTGCTAAACAACTCCAAATTTAAGAAAGAGGTAAGTTTAGTTTTACAGAAGAGAGAGAGAGCAGTCTCTCTGTCAGGTGAATATCTACAAATATACTAACAAATTAAATCTGCATCTGACTATGACAGTCAGCAATGCAGCTCGATTTGAAAACATTAATATGAAAATAAAAGAATGAATGAATGATTGCCTGTCTGAACTTTTAATGTGACTCTTTCCTTCCTTGTTTAAAATGTCTGAATGATCAGTCATTATTGCTTTTTGTGAAACCTCAACACAGAAAAAGAATAAAAACTAAATTATGTGAAATTCATCACTTTATTGCTCTAAGTCTCTTTTTTTTGTCTTTCTTTAGTACAGTGTTCATTGATTGCTTTATTTTTTGTAATGTGAGGGTGTGTATTACAAAAACAAAGTATCCAACCACTGACAAACGGACACACCATGCAGTTATTTGGAAAATAGTTCCTGGATGTGTCAGTCTCCATGGAGCACCTGAATGGGAACTGACATTCACCTGTTTGAAAGTGGAAAACATCCAAGAAAAGGGCACTTTCTAGAATATAATACATAATGTTTCAACGAGTTAATGTTGTAATTTTGATGTACTTGGTGCATTTTTTTTCTAATATTGTCACTAATAAAATATCAATATAATTTAAGATGTTTTAAATGAAGTGAAACTGCTGCCAGCCTTTGAATTTACCCAGCCATTCAGTGTGTTCTCCCTGTGTCTCTGTGGACTGTCTCTGGCAACAAAGTTTCTTCCCAAAGTCCAAACACAGACATGTTAGTTGCTGCAGGTGCTAATGGTCTGTTGGTCCTGCATCAGACTGGTGACCTGTCCAGGGTCTGGGCTCCTGTCAGTCAACTCTCTGGGTTTATTAAATAGTGAAAGACGTTAGAATCAAAAACATTCAGAGCTGAAGAGCCTGTTTTATTCAGAAATCTGTTGTCCAGATAAAGTAATTGATCATCAAGTTCAAGAGTCTCTTCCGTCATGTTTTTAAGTCTTTCAAAGCAAAAAGCCAATAACAAAAATTAAAATAAAATCATGAGATAAAAGGGGTTTCATGAAGAATCAAATGAAGAGTGTTGTGTTACACATTGCTCTTTAACAAGGTGACACTGGAGTCTGTTTATGTGGGTCTACTCTTATTAACTAGTCCAGAAGATAGATACGGTCATCTTTGTTATCTCAGCTGATTTTCAATTGTAAATCCACACTTCTGCTAATACTTTCAAAAATAAAATAAAATAACCTTGATCTGTTGATTTTACTCTTACACTTCTGCTAATACTTTCAACTGTTGTAATTTATTGTGATAATTTAATCATCAAAAACAATCCAAAATAAGTACTGAAGAGGTTTACAGCTGACCGTCAAGAGAAACATGTGTAATTTGAGACTTAAACAGGAACCTTTTTACTTCCATAAAGGACATAGTTTTATTTCACTCATACCAAAAAAACCAAAAACCAAAAAAACAGTGAGCGGCACACAATGTCTCTAATGTCTGTCATCTGTCTCTCATCTGTAGGGTGGAACTCGCTCTGAGAAAGCACTCAGCCATAGTGACTGTGCGTGTTTTTGTTTTATCTGTCATCATCCCCAATCACAGCTCATGAGAAAAGTCTTGTTGTATAACTGTGTTTATGTACATTAGCATAATTTAGAAATACACTATTTGCCTGTTAAACATTATTTTAAGCAACTCTGAAGATAGGAAATAGTCCAACGAGGAGAGACTATGAATTAGTAAAGTGCAAAATTTGAGTAAGAAGGTATCTAATTTGGTGTAGAAGAAGAAGCACCCCCTCCAAAGAAAACAAAAACAAACAAAAAAAAAATGTCTGGAGTTGAAGTTGTTTCTCATCACTGCTAATTGCTAATGTGAGACCTATGTTGGACTGTTTTTGTGAGAAATCAGCCAACAGAGATTCACTGTTCTGCCTAATCCGTTGCAAAGTAGTCGTTATGCAGAGCTATCACATGTACAGCTCTGTCCACTCAAGTGTCATTCATCCCTATTGGCTCACCACAACGAGGTGCAGAAGACACCATGGACAAAAAGACACAAAACAAACTAAAGTGGGATTTATGTCTTGGAAGAGTTTTTCAGCCATGGTTTTAATATGAACTGTGTATAATTGGGAGTAGAGGATGCTACTTAGTGGGATGTGAGTGTGTTACTCTGTCAGAAGGATAAACTGAAGCTCTCACCCTAAACACAGACTGAGGGGCTCAGACCACAGAGGGAGCAGCTGGAAACAGACCAGGTGGAAGATCAACAGCATGCTTAACACCATAAGACAAAGGTGATGAGTTGTCCTTGTGAGAAGTAGATAGAAAAAAACCTTGAGAGATGAGGCCCTGTGGAATGTAGAGAAACATGAACCCACAGCTGGGGGTGTATAGGTGTGCACAGAACATAGTAAAAGTAGATGTAAGTCGTGAGCATACAGTGTTTCAGTTATGTTAGCTTCATGGTTTGGTTTTTCTCACTAATGATTATGTGCTCAACATCCACTCTGCACGTGCTTACGTCACACACACACACACACACACACACACACACACACACACACACACACACACACACACACACCACTCTGGCTATGCGTTGCTTTGGTTACCATATAAGGGAATCCCCAGGGTTTTAGAGCATGTTTTGAAGCCCCCACCCCGAAGGGTGAGACTAAAGGTATATATGTGTAGGACTGAGGCACGGCCCCTCAGATCTGCTTTTTACATTGCATGATCTCCCTCTGCACAGAGGTTTGAATAAAGGAGCATCACAAGTGTTTTGGAGTCAATAGTGTTTATTTTTTTCCAGCAGTAGCAAAAGGATGAGAGAGATCAATGAGAATGATCTAAACATCCTTCAGAGCAGTGAAATTTGATGCTGGTAAAATATTTTTTTTACAGCTCAGGGTGGAAATTTTATCCCACATCATTCTGTTTTATTTAGCAAACAATACATGTCATCTGGTCCTCGCCTGATTTTGACTGAGTTCATTTATTCTCTGTTTATTGGGCAAACAATAGAGTCTGTTTACAAGAAGTGTGAAATGTTCCCAGTGGCTTCACGTGTCAGTCTGCTGTTTTCCTATAACTCAGAGTCACAAACTGCAACCACATAAGTAACAAATTCAACACAGATAAAGATTATATATTTAGTTATTCTCAGGAATGTTTCTGCAAAACAAAAGTGACTTAATCAGAGCAGAAGTGTCATGAAAAGAGAGGAAATAAGAAACCATCGCACCATCAGAACAGACAGTCAGCATGACTAATGCGTGACACATCATCATGTGAATGAATGCTGCAGTCATAATGTATCTTACAGCAGAGCTTGATACTGTGTGATATGTTTTAAACAGTCAGCAGTTTGTTAAACTCACAGGAGAACTAAGTTAAACATGGTTTAACAAGGACAATGAACTGAGTGAGATAAAATGGCCCAAGTGGAGTGTGTGGTTTGGTAACACAGTCTGTCCACAGGTTGGGTGTTGTTATATTAGAGATTAACTTAACTTTTAACCAGCAAAGATTAAATAGCATCAAAAATCGAAGAGAAAACTGCTGTATGTAAGTGGAACTGAATAGAAAACACAAGTGTTTATTCTACTTTTGAAGTTAAATGCACTTAAGTCAAATAAACATTTTGACCACGACTAATCAGACACTACAAATTGGGAGTAGAGGAGTCCGGTCTGGGAAATCTGTACCACATATTTTAGTAAAACATGAAAGATTTGAATTTTTAATTTGAGGAAAGTTTGTTCTCATGTCATATTTACTGTCTCTTCTTTGTGTTGTGTGGAGCTTCAGTGGCAAGATTACCTCAGAACAACAACAACAACAAAATTCTACTGGAGCTTTTTGCAGTTCATGGATAGTGTATTTATAAGTCACTGAGTGTGAAAAAAAAAAACTCACAGAGGAAACGAAAGTTAAGCAGTAAGTTTTGTTTTACAAGAAATGAGAGAGATGGCTCCACAGGCTCCACCCACAGCCTGCAGCAACTGTTGGTCACATGGAAAGTTTCCAACATTTATTCTCCTATTTTAATCCATAAAAAACATGTTAATGAAATATAACTCATTGTGCATTACCCAGATGGATTAAGCTTTGCTGCAGGTTTTACTCTGTTAAATACACAGAAAAAGTGAACAAGTTATAAAGTTGTCTCTGGAGGTCAGTTATAAACACTATGAGCTGTACCTATAAACAGGACAGACAATTGTTTATGGATTTCTAACATTTATTCTGCTCTTTAAGCATATTTATCAAACCCTGAGTATTGACTGACAGGAGGAATGTGTGAAGGTGATGAAAAGTAAAGAGCCACAAACAAAATCTGTCTTGACACACACACACAGTAATCTGAACTTGACTGGAATGCATTCAGCTGCTAGCTGGTAAGAAATCACACGTTCAGTGGTTTGTAAAATACACTGTTGAGTCTGATCAATTTAGTTAACTTCAACTATTTAGATCTAAGTCTCTACTTATGCTGCTCCCCTCTTGTCTTCTCTCTACACTGGGTATTTTTGTGAGTAGCTTCTTTTGATCATAAATCACTGTGAACAAGTATCCTCAAGAAAACACGTCTCACTTTCTGAGAGCTGTGAAGGTTTACAGCAGCTGTTTTTAAAGATGGGCTCTGCAGGCACAGACAAGAAGACTGAAGTCTGTTTTCTTCTTTATGTTCTGACCATGAATATGCACTGACCCAAGTGTATCAGAGTGGGGAAACTTTTAGTCTCTCTAACGTAAATCCTCACAAAGATCAAGAAAAATCACTGGCTTTTAAGTATTTAATTTAATTTGAAGCCAATGCTTTAGAAGGAACTTGGCTCTGTTTTGTTCCCCCACTGCTTCATGACTCTGTGCCAAGTTAAACTGAAAACACACACAAAAAAAGATATCCAAAAGAATAAAAGAATCCAGGGGATTTCATTGGCTATTCAAATAGGTTATTATGAATTGGTGATTTAAGTCATTTGAAACCCTTTTAATGCCATAAAGATCACTGTGTGTGTCTGAGATGGACCAACAGAAGCTTCACTGCTGATTTTCTCTTAATATGCAGATAGAAACAAATCAATTTTAACAAATTAGTTCATTACAAGATAAACAGCTGCTGGAGCTTTGGGAACCTCTATAGGTCAGAGCTCAGGAATGCCATTCATGTGGACTTCTGACATTTATGACGTGTGCACTGCTCTTAACAGACATCTATGCAGATGTGTTTCAGACATACAAAATGCAGTTTATCTGGAAGCTTCTGGGGGTGCTTTATCAGAAATGACTCCAGGTGAAATCACATCAAGTTTATGTTCATCTGTCTTTGGACTCTCCCTCCTCTATAAGAAGAGATATACATGAGTAAAAACTGTGATCAATACAACTTTCATGCTTATCTGTGCGTGTAGAGTCTGGATGTGGTCAAAGCTGCTTGGACTGTTGTAATGATTATATTTCTTGATCCATGCATGTGTATAACCAGCTTATAGCGTTTAAAGAGGACACATTTAGTTGAACGGTAAGTACAGAATTTAACAAGCTCCTAAAATATGTTGAAATTATTTCACTTTTCATTCATTTTCCTAAAAACATAAACACTGATAAGTCAAGGACTATGAGCACTTTTCACTTGTCTTCTCACTTGTATGATCTGTGGGGCTCAGGCCTTAAATGCAGTAAAATGTAGGCCTGCTCCTCCTGCCTCTCTCTTGCTAAGTCAGTAAATATCAGCAGTTGCATATATTAGCAGTAAAGTAACAAAGAGATTCATATTTTACTATACAGTATACGAATATATCACTGATGGTGTTAGGAAATCTTACACCGATGGATTTAGTGGCAGAAACACACACGGGCACAAGATAGTTGTGATGCAAGTTTATATACAATGATAGGGAATATTTACAAGGGAGGGGGCTATATACAGTGAAATGTAAAAAATGTGCAAGGAGAGCAAAGCCGAAGGGATGAAACGGAGCCGAGGTATGCGGGTGGGCAGATGACGCACCGGGTATTAACAGCTCTGTATCGGGGTCAGAGTAGGGGAGACCGGGGATAGTTGTAACGTGGGTCAGTTGTAACACTTTCAATTTCTCCAATCAGGGCTAAGTTTCAAATGATGTGACTCATCCTGTGCATGCCCAATTCAGTTCTGCTATCACATGTGAAAAATCAGCACATTTTGTCAAACACAGACAATTTAACATGAAAAAAAGTAATTTGTATGCCAAAAAGTAAGTTTATCTACTTTATTTCAATTTCTAATAGCATTATCTGCTTTGCAGTTAAACTCATCAAACTTAAATTATGTTATTTGTATGTCTATGGGGATATATTCTGTGTAGGTCTTTAGTGCTAATGTTTTAGCCGTTGGCTGTAATGTTAGCTAGTTCATGGCTATAGGAGTCTGGGTCAGTTGTAACAGCAACAGTCTGGGTTAGTTGTAACAATAATGCAGATGTTACAACTTACCACACTATTACTTTAACTTATATTAAACAAGTTTGTGAACGACATCAGCAGAGAGAGGTTCACTGGTCGCTTTTGTATATGCGGTTAATGCCATTGGCAACACAATTCCTCCACTGTTTGTGTTCCCACACATACATTATGCAGACCACTGTGTCAGAGATGGACCAGTAGGAAGTACTGGTAGTGGAAATAAATCAGGATGGGTGCAAGAAACAGATTTCCTCATCTTTCTGAAGCACTTTGCAAACCACACCAAGGTAAGCCATGATAAAAAGTAATGGAATTGCGATGCTGGTGAACAACTACATTTTTTCAGCTTCATTGTTATGTTCAAAATTGGTGCAAGAGTTGTAGGTTATAATGCCCACTGAGCCAATGAGGCCAAACTCAAGGAAGACCAACCAAAATTAATGAAATATTCAGTTGCAGAAAATTCCATAATTTGTCTTTTTTGGGGGGTTGGAATATGTTCAAAAGCTAGATTTCTGCATTCTGTCACACATGCACACAGCTACATAAATGGATGTAAGTGCATTCATGTGTTGAATAAACAAAGATTACATGTTAATATTTTGTCAGTACCCTTATTTCATTGTGTTACATTTCACCCCAGGATATGTTACAACCCAGACTATGGGGTTAATTGTAACATTTCACTCTTTGTGTTTGAGGCCATACCATGCAATGAGTAATTGTGCTGCAGAGAAAATAGCTGCACTATTTAATAGCCGAGACATGTAAATACTTTGCATTACATTTTGAATCCACTACCTTAAACGAGCTCCAATTTACAGACAGAAATGTCAAAAATGTTACAACTATACCCGGTCTCCCCACCACGAATATGGATGGATGTTTTCCCTACTGTTTTATATTTATTTATATGACCAAAACTAGAACTACAGTGTGACAGTGGAATACCAAAGCTGACCTAAATTATCATATGTAACACAGAAATCTGCTGTATTGTTCTCAGTATTTTTCCACTGGTGATGCACAGGGAGTGACTCTGCAGCCAGTTTGAACCAGCTCACTGTGCACACACATTATGTTGTTGGTTCACACTGCTTTGTACGTCAGACTGCTCTGAATGTAAATGTGATGCAAATTCCTAACCTGCTGGTTAAGGAGTCGATTCCCAGGGTCTCATATTTCACAGTCAGTATTTAACTGGAAGGTTTATGTCTGAGTGAATCTGAAGTCATCTGAACGATATATATATATATATATATATATATATATATATATATATATATATATATATATATATATATATATATATATATATATATACACAGGGTGGGCTATTCATATGGATACACCATAATAAAATGGGAATGGTTGGTGATATTAAAGTCCTGTTTGTGGCACATTAGTATATGTGAGGGGGCAAACTCCTCAAGATGGGTGGTGACCATGGTGGCCATTTAGAAGTCGGCCATCTTGGATGCAACTTTTGTTTTTTCAATAGGAAGAGGGCCATGTGACACATCAAACTTATTGGTAATGTCACAAGAAAAACAATGGTGTGCTTGGTTTCAACGTAACTTTATTCTTTCATGACATACAGAAGTGGTGAAGGCGAAGCAGTCCTGAACTTCAGAGTCTTACTTACAGCTTACTGCTGTGATAAGTCTTTTAAATGACCAGCAGGAGGCGATCCATGATTGTATAGAAGTCAATGAAGATCCAGTGACCTCAGCACTGTCCTGGGGCCTGTTCTTCGTACCTCGCTAAGTAAGTTAGCTGGATTAGATTGTTGACGATTTCGCGTGATCTTGGATCGTTGGACTTGCTGTCATAGCAACAGAGCCGTAAGCGTAAACCTGCTCGGGAGCAGGTTTACTTTATGTAAACAGGATTAGATCGCGGCCACACAGGTATGTCCGCTTCATTTATACGAAAGCAACAGCGATATTCCACCACTGTTTCACCATAAATAAATAACATCAAGTTAACTAAAGATAATGCAGCACTTGATCCTTTTATTGATTTCACACAGATACATACAGGTCATTTCCTAAAAAAGGGAAATGTACTATTAACATTCTATTACATGTATGTGATTATTACAGATGTAATTCATATTTCAGAGTAGTAATTGCAAATTAATTCGTGTAATCAAGATGGGAGACCACAGCTATAAAAGCGAAGGTGGATTTGGGAAGCCTGTCGCAGCCATGTCCTGTCCGTTTACGCGAGCAACCCATTGCGGAAGGTGCAAGATTGATAAGGAGAGTTTCCAGAATTCAGCGTATATTGTGGGATAGACAGGATCTTTTAGCTCAGCGCGACAGTGTGCTCATTGAGAGATATCGATCTTCCCGTGAGGGTATTATTCACTTAACCAACTTGTTGATGAGGGGGTGCAGGACCACCACCTGTCTTTTTTTTGCTCTGCCCTTTTCTTGGTTGCTGTTATGAAAAAACAAACAGAGTATTCCAGGGTCTCTTTCCAAGAGACGAAAAGCAATATAAGTGGTAAATATTACCATTCTGTGGAATATTCTTATATTTCACTTTTACTTGTTCCCATGTTCTAGTGGGTCCTGTTGTGGCTCTAATGTGAAAGGGGATATAATATAACATATTATAATATAATATAATGTAATATAATATTGGATAATATAGTGTGATATGAAATTACGAGTTTAATTTGTCAGCAACTTTCTGCCAGCCCTCTCTCCTTGCTTTTGCAGCCTTTGCAGTGTTCCCTTGCGTTCTGATTAAACTCTGAAACTCCTGAAATCCCTCACTCAAGAGTTCTTGCTCTGCTGCCGAAAAATACCGAACGCGCTCCGTCGACATTTTCGCCGACCAATCAGAGGGTTGCCGATCAATGTTTCTACTATCGATGCGTAGCCCCTTTTACGGCACCCAGTGATCTCACATTACTTCATCCAGCTGTACTAATCGTCAACAGCAGGTGTGTTCGGAGAACCGGATTAGCGAGCTCACGGTTAGCGCGATGATTTGGTCTTGGATGTAGTAAGCGACGTACGAAGAACGGGCCCCTGGGCCCTGTTTCAGGAAGCCGGTTTAGTGGAAAAACTGAGTAAGTATACCCTGAGTTAACGAAAACTCTGGGTTTTCGGTTTCACAAAGCGAGTTCAGATGAAGCCTCAGTGAGTTACTATGACGACACACTCCGTGAAGCTAACCTGCCCCCTAGCAGGTTTACTACAACTAACCCTGACTGTCTCCGCCCCTTTGTCGGAAACCTGACAGTAGGAAGTGTCAGACATGGCGTGCCTCTTCCTTGAAGAGCCAGTAGATCGTGAAGCCCAAATTCTCCGCAGAGCTCTCCGCCGGGAGAGTGATCAGAGCGCGTTTGGACATTTTATCATTTCCTGATGATTTTCTGTGCGAACGTTACCGTTTTTCAGCACAATCTATAATTTATTTGAATAACATCCTCAGGCCATATATTACGCATGTGACACATCGTGGACATTCTCTCAGTTCTGTACATATTATTTGTATTGCATTTCGGTTTTTTGCAAACGGGAGCTTTCTGTATAATATTGGTGACGCTGAGCACGTTTCCAAGGCTACCGTCTGTCGGGCAGTCAGGAATGTTACAGTTGCACTGAAACGTCTCCTGTACTCGTCTGTGGTGTTCCCCGGTCATAGACCCACAAGATTTATCAAAGAGGGATGCCACAAAATTGCAGGTATCAGGATGAACAAAACTTAATTCATGATGTGGTGATACTTGGACTACTACTTAAATTTTACATTTATTTTCACGGTTCCCAGGCGTGATTGGCTGTACAGATGGCACTCACATTCCAATCATTGCTCCTTTAGTAAATGAAGGAGACTATGTGAACAGGAAGTCTTTCCACAGCATTAATGTACAGGTACATAGTTCCCTGTAGCATTTCAAACTAACAAATTATTTCATTATAGTAATGGATGCTAATTTGTGTTCTCTGCACTGTGAAGATCATATGTGATGCTGCCAACATTATCACAAATGTGGAAGCCAAGTGGCCAGGCTCTGTCCATGACTCACAAATATTCCGTGAATGTACACTGAGCACAAAATTTGGACATGGTGAGTTGAGAATACTTTAAAATATATAAAGACCAATTGCTTCAGGGACATTTGAACTGAAGTGTATCCTTCTGTCTTAGGAGAGTTCACTGGCTACTTGCTTGGTGATAGGGGGTATCCATGTTTACCCTATTTGCTTACCCCTTACCCTGACCCTGAACCGGGCCCACAGCAGCGATATAATCTGGCTAATTGCAGGACAAGAGCCAGAATTGAAATGACTATCGGAATGCTTAAGGCCCGGTTCCAGTGCCTGCAAAGACTCAGGGTCACCCCAGAAAGGGCATGTGACATTATTGTGGCATGTGTGATTCTTCACAACATTGCCACAATTAGAGGAGAACACTGTCCTTCTGAACCAAACATCAGCAGTGATCCAAACCATGAACATCCTGACCCTCCCACGGACATACAAGATGGAAGCGCAGTCAGAGACACCATATGTCACAATCATTTCTTTTGACCCATCACCTCAACATGTTGAAAGAGGAATAAACAGATTTTTTGTTCAACTGGCTTTATTGGTCGCCTGTGTTTCCTGTACACAAAGTATTAAAAGATGTAAACCTCACAAAGTGTCTCTGTTGCTTCCTCCTCTGTAACAGCTGTCAATGTTTCTTCATTATTTTCCTGTAGTAAAGAAATAAACAACATTGCTGTTCTACTGTACACTCATATAATCTGTGGAGTATTACTCACAACTGCATGTTGGTCTGGCTCAACAGGAGGCTGCACCAGATGCAGTACACCATCACCATCAACTGATAGAATATGAGGTTTATACAGGTCACTTATAACTTACAAGGGACCAAATGGCAATTAACAAACATACCAATCACCTTACACTTCATTGTCATTATGCTCTCAAAGACAACCAAGACTGAGGGAAGGCAAAATCAGTAGGAAAATAACTTGACTACAAAATAATCCATTATGGTAAAGAGTTTATCAAATGAATGAGTAGCACTGCGAAGGTGACTGTGAAGAAAGGATGTATGCACATCATGTATTATTTTGAATTTACCCCCTATGTAGGCACTTGTGTCTTGCGGGGTTATTGACTCAGAGGATGTCCCCGCAGAGATGCCTTCGGCCACAGGGCGCCCACTGTTTTGGCTGAGGGCCAACTGCTCAGCCTCTGTGAGTGGTGGTGGTGGAGGACCCCCACCTGTTTTTCGGGCCTCCGCTTTTTTTCTGTTGGCTATAACGGGCCACATTTGAGCATACAGAGTAAGCAAATATGTACTTGTAATGTGCTCAGATAATTTCAATAAGTGCTTACAGAAAGGAAATTAATGTAGCCTCTAACTGCAATTGATTTACATGGGACAAACAGACCAAGCACTATGGCTCATAATACAATTACACCTTACCTGTTTGGACTATATTTTTATATTTCATTTTTACTTGCTGCCAGGCACGTTTGGGGCCTGTTGGGTTGCACCTGCGCTCACATCACATCACAAAATAAAATGTATAAAATAAAAAATAAAATAAAATATAATAAAATAACGTGTTAAATGGGTGGAAATCCCTAGATCAATGTTTATATTAACACTCACGCATTGACTCTGTCGGCTATGTTTTGCCATGCATGCTCCCTTTGTTTTGCAGCTGTGGCTGTGTTACTTTTTTCTGCAGAATTTGCATGTTATCGGCATATGCTGCCATCAGAATTTCGGCCTCAAGCGCTGTGAAATACATTGACCGCGCCTTCTTTCCCTCCGTCTCCATGGTGACTCGCTTAATCTGTGCTCCGCTTATCAGGGCTTTATGTATCCTCGTCCGCGCGCTTAACTTGGGGTTAAAGCAACTCCGCGTTGACTGAACTAATTGTTATCAGCCTTTCTGAAACCGAATATTCCGAGTTGGACAGTTCGGGGTTACTCAACCCTGCGTATCGTTTTTCACTCTGAGTTTTCTAAACCGGCTTCCTGAAACAGGGCCCTGGTGACTTTATGAGCAGGTGGATACAGTGGATGAGTCATTAAACACAGGACATGCAAGAAAGGCAAAGAGTTAACCACTTCAGTCCTACACTGTATTTATCTTTGTAATGTTTATTTATTTATTTCTTTATATGGTTGCATCTGTGACCTCAGCTAACATTTTCCTCGTAACTTTATGGGCTAGCTTGTGATGATAAACAAATGTAGAAAAAATAATCATGTTAAAAACAGGAACTGAAGCATGACTAACCATCTAAATATTATAAAACTGTTTAACTGTTCTATTTAGAAAACTGCAGAAAACACTGTTCTGAATGTTTCTATACTTCATATGAAACTGTCACAAAGTGTTTGTTATGACCTCAGTACATGTGGAACAAATGTGTGTCCAGTAAAAGATGAGTCCACAATCAATCAGAGAATCAATCAACAATATTTTGGGTTTAAAGATTTAGATTACAAAGCTTACTTTTTGATTAAATCTGCATCAACCTTATCACTGAACCTTATCATCCATCCATCCAAAGAATCCAAGAATGGAAGCATTAACAAAGACAGCACCAACACACATTTCTTGTCATTTCCTGCAGGGTGGCTGTAGCTCAGGTGGCAGAGCAGGTCAGCCACAAATCAGAAGGTCAGTGGTTCGATCCCAGGGTACCTCCAGTGTTCGGCAGCCTCGCCTCTGTCAGTGAGCCCTGTGGCTACAATGTAGCTTGACAGTGTGAGAATGAATGAATGTACTGTAAAGGGCTTTCGGGTCTTTAGGGACTAAGTAAAGTGCTATACAAATGCAGGCCATTTACCATTTCTTAGGTTGTCCAACTGTTCATGAAGCTGTGGTTGTTTCTCACTAACTTAATTTTTAAATCCAAAACATCAACATACAGAATAGCAATAATAAATACTAATTTTATTTAATAATTTAAAAAGATTCTACAAGATGGGTCCAGATAAAACAATACAGTCAGAGTTGGACATAGCTGAGTGTCTACTACAGTTGAGTAGTTCATTCTCAACTGTCAGAGTGACACCAGGGATCCTTGTGGAGTGTTGGTGACTGTTGTTTGCTTCCAGGTAATTTCTGTCTCTGTGTTCATCAGCAGGAGATTCAGAGTTCAGAAATCTCTCAGACATTTCAATCTGTGGTTCAGCATGAGTATGGCGTGAATCACATTGTTTGTTTTTTGTGAAGATCAAAAAACCAACAACAGCAGCAACAAGAAGCACAGCAGAAACTGACAGACCAACAATCAGTCCAACAGATCCATCCTCTGTGTGTCCTCCTGGCTGACCTGCAGGTGAGAAACAGGTGTGAGGTGTCAGCTGTCAGGTAGGTGATGAGTGAAGAACAGAACAGAATCCATTTCCTCTTCAAACTGCTGTCAGACATTATCTACTGCACTCTGATCACATCACTCAGACCAGCTGCTTTCTACAAAGTCTCATCAACAACATCTTTAGAAACAAACATCAACAACCAGGAAGCAGCTTCACCTCTGATCACACACACACTCAACTCTACTCACTCACCTGGAGGATCAACAACACTCAGTGTGATGCTGCAGATAAGATCCAACGATTGTGTTTCCTCCATGAAGACACGACACTCGTATGTTCCATTATCAGCACTCGTCACATTCTTCAGGATTATAGACACATTTCCATCCTTCATCTGTCTGTCTTGCAGATCCACCCGGTTCACAAAAGATTGATGCTGGTCATCTGGGTTGGGGTTCATTTTTTTAAGCACTAAGACATATTTATCTCCCAGGTCAGCTCTGCTCCACTCTACAATGTCATTGTTGTTGTTTGGAGCTTGACATGGTAGAACTACATCCTGTCCAGACTCAGTTGTGATGTTTTTCTGGACTAAAGAGGAAACAACACAGAGCAGAGACGTTAAAGGTCAAAGGTCAGCTTCTAAAGTTAAATAACTGTATGATGTTTGCTGACCAAAATAACCCTGATTATGATTTCAGCTGCTCAACGCTCGACTTTTGTTTAAATAAGTTTAGGCTAAACTGTTAGTTTTTGCTATTTTTATTGCCTAAACCAGCTGTTATCATTGGATTGTTGTTGATATTGAAATATTTCTAACTGATAAAACCCCTAGTTGTTCTTTACTATATCAAAGATGCGTAAAAAAAAAACCGAAAAAAAAAAACCGAAGCAACAAATTGCAAGAAGCTTTACAGGGAGAATTTATGTCCCATAATATAAAAGTGTTATTTGTGAGGTAGAGGAGATGAATGACATTAGCGTGTTATTTTAATTAACACTGTTGAGGTCGACTGTCACCACTCTCCCTTACATACCCGCCCTCCCCACAATTTTAAGATTCCCTATCCTTTTTTCATTTTTCTTCATTCATTCTTCATTTTTTTCGGCTTTGTAGTCGATGTCTGTAAGAGATAAATCAGGTTTGAACAGGCTCTGCAGTAGAGCTGTTTTTCTTCCATTTCGCTATGTTGCTCAAATGTCGGTGTGTGAAAGAGTGTCGAGCTCGCCTTACGGACGTAAAGCACGCCCATGAGGAGTGAGCTGTAAGTGGAGCTTTTCTGGCAGCGAGCAAATCAGGCGCGGTGCCGCCTCCGAAGCTGTGCAACGTGATCATGATATCGGTTTCAGAAATACAGAAAAGTGACAAACATTTCTCCGGGTGTGTTTTTCGAAGGCTGAATACTGAGCAGATAGTCGTCTTCCACTGCGTTTTTCTCGTCTCTGGTGTAGACAGAAGGAAGTTTTGCTACAGCTTGTGACGGTAAGAAACAGTAAGAGACTCACACATATTCTCTTGACTGTTTGTGAGCCTCTTATACGCACTTGTTTTATTTTATACATTTTTTAAAGATATGATTTTTAAACTGTAGTTTCCTTTCAAACAGTTTCCACACCGAGTTTGCTCGGTTCTCTTTGTTTACCATTTTATTTAGGAATGATTTTCAACATTATTTTAGACATACTTGGCCGTTTGTGAGCTCACACCACGAACATAAACAGGATTTTGGTTTTTGTTTTCGCTCCATTGTTGTCTTGAGAGAACTTTAAATTTCTATATTTTTGGACACTTTCTCACGTTTTTTGTGTTTGTGGACACAGCGTTGCGAGGCTTCTTTTGCGTTGAATTTGATAATCTCAAAAGGTTTAGTTACAGAATGAATGTGAGAACAGGGCGTGTGTTGGTGTAAAGGGTAACAAGAAGCATTCAAACACTGGTAAACCCTGGCACGCAAACACGCACTAATGGCTTCTTTGAAAACCAGTTTGACGATGTCTCCGTTTGAAAGGCTTGCCTGAATGTCAGCTCACCTTTAGCTGTTTTATAGTCTAAGCGGAATAAAGTCCAAGAACATCTGACAGGCACACCTAGTTTCATCGAAACTACTTTGTAGACGACTCACTTTTGTAAGGAGTGCCTGATAAATCACTTTGAATGGAATCAAGTCCAAGAAAAGGAAGGATGATATTTTTTTAATCAGTTTTTTGTTGTCAGTTTTAGTGTGATTTTAAATCGTGCTTTCGTGGCTCACTTTAGAGACATAAGCACGAATTCAACCTTCTTTTCTTTTTTTCTTTTTTTTGCTCCTTTCTTTCTCCTCCTTTTGTTGTGGCTAAATATATAATTTGAATAAAGCCCAAGAAAAGGACACATTTTAAGGTATTGTGTGATTTAATGTTCATTTTCTGTGATAATAATTATTAGCACAGTTATCCTCTGTGCCATTTGTAATTTTTAAAACAGAATAGCTGTCCGTAAATTTAAATGTTGAGCTTACCCTCTGCAGAAATCTCAGCCCAGCAACCCATGAGAGACCAGAAGAGAATCATTGCGGTCATTTTTCTCGAGAGGAAACTAAATCGAGGAGCAACACAGCTCATTACTCTACTAACTACTAACTACTAATGATCATGGCGTAACACCTTACGCCATGATGATTTGGGCAGTGAGGTACTTTGTCCCCACCCACAAAATTGCAGAACGTCACAGAACGTCTTGTTGGAAAGGACACACATCAGGAAAAACACTTAAACCTCTGAAATGATTATGACCCACTTTTTTTGTTTTTTTGTTTTTTTTTTTTTTTTCATTGTAAAGCGATGAGTAACTATTTAAACAGAATGAAACCTGCACCTCAGCTGCTGAAAAATTCCAGCTTTGAATTTGAAATGTGGAAGCAAAGTTTCTGCTCTCATGTTGGCTCTGTTTTGTGTCTTGCAGAAACGGATCAGAAGATTCTGGCACCACTTCAGCTCCTTCCACGATTCACAGAGCCAAGCAAAAGATCTAATGATGGTGATGATGATCCTGATGAAGGCCACAAACCTAAATGTGTCACTCAAGCAGTAAAGTTTCTAAATCATTCAAATTATTGCTTCAGGACTCTGTGTGTTGATTTCAATGACAGCTTATTTATTAATAAGTAATTATTAATATTATTGCTAAACAACTCCAAATTTAAGAAAGAGGTAAGTTTAGTTTTACAGAAGAGAGAGAGAGCAGTCTCTCTGTCAGGTGAATATCTACAAATATACTAACAAATTAAATCTGCATCTGACTATGACAGTCAGCAATGCAGCTCGATTTGAAAACATTAATATGAAAATAAAAGAATGAATGAATGATTGCCTGTCTGAACTTTTAATGTGACTCTTTCCTTCCTTGTTTAAAATGTCTGAATGATCAGTCATTATTGCTTTTTGTGAAACCTCAACACAGAAAAAGAATAAAAACTAAATTATGTGAAATTCATCACTTTATTGCTCTAAGTCTCTTTTTTTGTCTTTCTTTAGTACAGTTTTTTTTCTTTAGTACATTGATTGCTTTATTTTTTGTAATGTGAGGGTGTGTATTACAAAAACAAAGTATCCAACCACTGACAAACGGACACACCATGCAGTTATTTGGAAAATAGTTCCTGGATGTGTCAGTCTCCATGGAGCACCTGAATGGGAACTCACATTCACCTGTCTGAAAGTGGAAAACATCTAAGAAAAGGGAACTTTCTAGAATATAATACATAATGTTTCAACGAGTTAATGTTGTAATTTTGATGTACTTGGTGCATTTTTTTTCTAATATTGTCACTAATAAAATATCAATATAATTTAAGATGTTTTAAATGAAGTGAAACTGCTGCCAGCCTTTGAATTTACCCAGCCATTCAGTGTGTTCTCCCTGTGTCTCTGTGGACGGTCTCTGGCAACAAAGTTTCTTCCCAAAGTCCAAACACAGACATGTTAGTTGCTGCAGGTGCTAATGGTCTGTTGGTCCTGCATCAGACTGGTGACCTGTCCAGGGTCTGGGCTCCTGTCAGTCAACTCTCTGGGTTTATTAAATAGTGAAAGGGCAGAATAAACGTTAGAATCAAAAACATTCAGAGCTGAAGAGCCTGTTTTATTCAGAAATCTGTTGTCCAGATAAAGTAATTGATCATCAAGTTCAAGAGTCTCTTCCGTCATGTTTTTAAGTCTTTCAAAGCAAAAAGCCAATAACAAAAATAAAAATAAAATCATGAGATAAAAGGGGTTTCATGAAGAATCAAATGAAGAGTGTTGTGTTACACATTGCTCTTTAACAAGGTGACACTGGAGTCTGTTTATGTGGGTCTACTCTTATTAACTATTCCAGAAGATAGATACGGTCATCTTTGTTATCTCAGCTGATTTTCAATTGTAAATCCACACTTCTGCTAATACTTTCAAAAATAAAATAAAATAACCTTGATCTGTTGATTTTACTCTTACACTTCTGCTAATACTTTCAACTGTTGTAATTTATTGTGATAATTTAATCATCAAAAATAATCCAAAATAAGTACTGAAGAGGTTTACAGCTGACAGTCAAGAGAAACATGTGTAATTTGAGACTTAAACAGGAACCTTTTTACTTCCATAAAGGACATAGTTTTATTTCACTCATACCAAAAAAACCAAAAACCAAAAAAACAGTGAGCGGCACACAATGTCTCTAATGTCTGTCATCTGTCTCTCATCTGTAGGGTGGAACTCGCTCTGAGAAAGCACTCAGCCATAGTGACTGTGCGTGTTTTTGTTTTATCTGTCATCATCCCCAATCACAGCTCATGAGAAAAGTCTTGTTGTATAACTGTGTTTATGTACATTAGCATAATTTAGAAATACACTATTTGCCTGTTAAACATTATTTTAAGCAACTCTGAAGATAGGAAATAGTCCAACGAGGAGAGACTATGAATTAGTAAAGTGCAAAATTTGAGTAAGAAGGTATCTAATTTGGTGTAGAAGAAGAAGCACCCCCTCCAAAGAAAACAAAAACAAACAAAAAAAAATGTCTGGAGTTGAAGTTGTTTCTCATCACTGCTAATTGCTAATGTGAGACCTATGTTGGACTGTGTTTGTGAGAAATCAGCCAACAGAGATTCACTGTTCTGCCTAATACGTTGCAAAGTAGTCGTTATGCAGAGCTATCACATGTACACCTCTGTCCACTCAAGTGTCATTCATTCCTATTGGCTCGCCACAACGAGGTGCAGAAGACACCATGGACAAAAAGACACAAAACAAACTAAAGTGGGATTTATGTCTTGGAAGAGTTTTTCAGCCATGGTTTTAATATGAACTGTGTATAATTGGGAGTAGAGGATGCTACTTAGTGGGATGTGAGTGTGTTACTCTGTCAGAAGGATAAACTGAAGCTCTCACCCTAAACACAGACTGAGGGGCTCAGACCACAGAGGGAGCAGCTGGAAACAGACCAGGTGGAAGATCAACAGCATGCTTAACACCATAAGACAAAGGTGATGAGTTGTCCTTGTGAAAAGTAGATAGAAAAAACCCTTGAGAGATGAGGCCCTGTGGAATGTAGAGAAACATGAACCCACAGCTGGGGGTGTATAGGTGTGCACAGAACATAGTAAACATTGCAAACAATAGAGTCTGTTTGCAAGAAGTGTGAAATGTTCCCAGTGGCTCTCACGTGTCAGTCTGCTGTTTTCCTATAACTCAGAGTCACAAACTGCAACCACATAAGTAACAAATTCAACACAGATAAAGATTATATATTTAGTTATTCTCAGGAATGTTTCTGCAAAACAAAAGTGACTTAATGAGAGCAGAAGAGTCATGAAAGGAGAGGCCATATGAAACCATCGCACCATCAGAACAGACAGTCAGCATGACTAATGCGTGACACATCATCATGTGAATGAATGCTGCAGTCATAATGTATCTTACAGCAGAGCTTGATACTGTGTGATATGTTTTAAACAGTCAGCAGTTTGTTAAACTCACAGGAGAACTAAGTTAAACATGGTTTAACAAGGACAATGAACTGAGTGAGATAAAATGGCCCAAGTGGAGTGTGTGGTTTAGTAACACAGTCTGTCCACAGGTTGGGTGTTGTTATATTAGAGATTAACTTAACTTTTAACCAGCAAAGATTAAATAGCATCAAAAATCGAAGAGAAAACTGCTGTATGTAAGTGGAACTGAATAGAAAACACAAGTGTTTATTCTGCTTTTGAAGTTAAATGCACTTAAGTCAAATAAACATTTTGACCACGACTAATCAGACACTACAAATTGGGAGTAGAGGAGTCCGGTCAGGCAAATCTGTACCACATATTTTAGTAAAACATGAAAGATTTGAATTTCAAATTTGAGGAAAGTTTGTTCTCATGTCAACAAGTCTCTTCTTTGTGTTGTGTGGAGCTTCAGTGCCAAGATTACCTCAGAACAACAACAACAACAAAATTCTACTGGAGCTTTTTGCAGTTCATGGATAGTGTATTTATAAGTCACTGAGTGTGAAAAAAAAAAACTCACAGAGGAAACGAAAGTTAAGCAGTAAGTTTTGTTTTACAAGAAATGAGAGAGATGGCTCCACAGGCTCCACCCACAGCCTGCAGCAACTGTTGGTCACATGGAAAGTTTCCAACATTTATTCTCCTATTTTAATCCATAAAAAACATGTTAATGAAATATAACTCATTGTGCATTACCCAGATGGATTAAGCTTTGCTGCAGGTTTTACTCTGTTAAATACACAGAAAAAAAGTGCACAGGTTATAAAGTTGACGTCGCAGTGTGCTGAAGCAGACTGTATGAATTTGTGAAGAGTGGACCCAAAATGCGAACACAAAGGAACTTGATATTAAAAAAAGGTGAGCTGTTTAATAAGGCTGATGAAAAAGGTACAAAAACAAAAGGCAAATGCAGAATGGAAAGAAACTAACTAGAACTAAACTGGGAGACCCAAAACAGAAAGAACAAAACCCTGAACGTGATAAAAAACCTGAACATGGAAAATCCTGGCAACATATAGGCACGGAAACATGCCGAGGAACAACAGACAACCTGACACTGAACAAAGGAAGACAGAGGACATAAGTACACAGCAAGATAATGGGAGGATGGGGAACAGGTGGGAACACCAATCAGACCTGACGAGACAAGGGGAAGCAAAACTAGACACACTGCACACAGGACAGGGACTTTGACAATAAAACAGGATTGGCTGCAGATATGACAACATGAACTTGATAATATAAGGCACGCAAATATGAAATACCTAAAGGGTGAGGGAAACTTAAACACAGGACTTAAATATGAACCAAAAACACTAAAATAATCTAAAACTCAAAACACTGGGTCAACAGACTCAGGATCTTGACAGTTGCAACAATTGAGCTACTGGAGCTTTTTGCAGTTCATGGGATTTCATAGTTTATTTATAAGTCACCATGAGTATGAAAAAAAAAACTCACAGAGGAAACGAAAGTTAAGCAGTAAGTTTTGTTTTACAAGAAATGAGAGAGGTGGGGGGTTGGGCTCCACCTGACGCCTGCAGCAACTGTTGGTCACATGGAAAGTTTCCAACATTTATTCTCCTATTTTAATCCATAAAAAGGAATATTTTAATGAAATGTAACTCATTGTGCATTACTCAGATGGATTGCTGCAGGTTTTACTCTGTTAAATACACAGAAAAAGTGAACAAGTTATAAAGTTGTCTCTGGAGGTCAGTAATAAACACTATGAGCTGTACCTATAAACAGGACAGACATTTGTTTATGGATTTCTAACATTTATTCTGCTCTTTAAGCATATTTATCAAACCCTGAGTATTGACTGACAGGATGAATGTGTGAAGGTGATGAAAAGTAAAGAGCCACAAACAAAATCTGTCTTGACACACACACACACACACACACACACACACACACACACACACACAGTAATCTGAACTTGACTGGAATGCATTCAGCTGCTAGCTGGTAAGAAATCACACGTTCAGTGGTTTGTAAAATACACTGTTGAGTCTGATCAATTTAGTTAACTTCAACTATTTAGATCTAAGTCTCTACTTATGCTGCTCCCCTCTTGTCTTCTCTCTACACTGGGTATTTTTGTGTGTAGCTTCTTTTGATCATAAATCACTGTGAACAAGTATCCTCAAGAAAACACGTTTCACTTTCTGAGAGCTGTGAAGGTTTACAGCAGCTGTTTTTAAAGATGGGCTCTGCAGGCACAGACAAGAAGACTGAAGTCTGTTTTCTTCTTTATGTTCAGACCATGAATATGCACTGACCCAAGTGTATCAGAGTGGGGAAACTTTTAGTCTCTCTAACATAAATCCTCACAAAGATCAAGAAAAATCACTGGCTTTTAAGTATTTAATTTAATTTGAAGCCAATGCTTTAGAAGGAACTTGGCTCTGTTTTGTTCCTGCACTGCTTCATGACTCTGTGCCAAGTTAAACTGAAAGCACACACAAAAAAAGATATCCAAAACAATAAAAGAATCCAGGGGATTTCATTTGTTATTCAAATAGGTTATTATGAATTGGTGATTTAAGTCATTTGAAACCCTTTTAATGCCATAAAGATCACTGTGTGTGTCTGAGATGGACCAACAGAAGCTTCACTACTGATTTTCTCTTAATATGCAGATAGAAACAAATCAATTTTAACAAATTAGTTCATTACAAGATAAACAGCTGCTGGAGCTTTGGGAACCTCTATAGGTCAGAGCTCAGGAATGCCATTCATGTGGACTTCTGACATTTATGACGTGTGCACTGCTCTTAACAGACATCTATGCAGATGGCTTAGTATGAAAGGATCTGTGTTTCAGTCATACAAAATGCCGTTTATCCGGAAGCTTCTGGAGGTGGTTTATCAGAAATGACTCTAGGTGAAATCACATAAAGCTACCATCAAGTTTATGTCTTTGGACTCTTCCTCCTCTATAAGAAGAGATATACATGAGTAAAAACTGTGATCAATACAACTTTCATGCTTATCTCTGCGTGTAGAGTCTGGATGCGATCAGAGCTGCTTGGAGTGTTGTAATGATCATATTTCTTGATCTATGCATGTTTATAACCAGCTTATAGCGTTTAAAGAGGGGGCATTTAGTTGAACGGTAAGTATAGAATTTAACAAGCTTCTAAAATATGTTGAAATTATTTCACTTTTCATTCATTTTTCTAAAAACATAAACACTGATAAGTCAAGGACTTTGAGCACTTTTCACTTGTCTTCTCACTTCTCACTTGTTGTATGATCTGTGGGGCTCAGGCCTTAAATGCAGGACAGGTCTTTCTTTCTTGCATTACTTTAGACTGCCAGGTTGAAGATCATTTCCTCACAGAGCTTACAAGATGCACATGTGCATGACATTGTATTTATATTGTCCTTATTATAAGTCCTTTACTGATGCAGCAGTCTCAATTTTATTTATATAGCACCAAATCACAACAAAAGTCACCTCATAGCACAACGAGGAGGTCCTGAGTTCAATTCCACCATCAGGCCGGGGTCTTTCTGTCTGGAGTTTGCATGTTCTGCCCGTGTTTGCGTGGGTTCCCTCCAGTTACTCCGGCTTCCTCCCACCGTCCAAAGACATGCAACTTGTGGGGATAGGTTAATTAGATAATCCAAATTGCCACTAGGTGGGAATGTGTGAGTGAATGTGAGTGCAAATGGTTGTCTGTCCCTGTGTGTTAGCCCTGTGACAGACTGGCGACCCGTCCAGGGTGTACCCTGCCTCTCGCCCTATGACAGCTGACAGCTGCGACTCTGAAAAGGATAAGCGGAAGTGAATGGATGGATATACAACCATCTCTGGTTGATGTGATACGCTACTTTACTCACAGTTCAAAGAAAGAATACAATGAATGTAGATGGCTGCAAAGCAGCGTTGAGTTTTCACTGTAGTATGTGTGTCCTCCTGTCTGACCTGCAGGTGAGAAACAGGTGTGAGGTGTCAGCTGTCAGGTAGGTGATGAGTGAAGAACAGAACAGAATCCATTTCCTCTTCAAACTGCTGTCAGACATTATCTACTGCACTCTGATCACATCACTCAGACCAGCTGCTTTCTACAAAGTCTCATCAACAACATCTTTAGAACAAACATCAACAACCAGGAAGCAGTTTCACCGTTTGTGGCGTTTACGGTCCATAGAAGTATTGCTGCCGTGCTGTGCCATGCAGTGATGCAGCTGATCAGGGTGCTTTCCACGGTGCAGCTGGAGAACCTGCTGAGGATCTTGGCCATCATACCAGATTTCCTCAGCCTCCTCAGAAAATACAGCCCCTGTTGAGCCTTCTTGACCAGCTGTGTGGTGTTCAGTGTCCACGTGAGGTCCTCAGAGATGTAGACGACCAGGCCCTGGATAAACAGCAGCTGGTGAGTCCTCCTGTTCTTCGTCGTGTCCACTCTCATCTCCTTTGTCTTGTTAGTGTTGAGGGTGAGTTTGTTGTCCTCAAGAGGTTTCATGAATCTGGGATGTCTCTGTTTGTTGTTTTGTGATTGTGTGCTACTAGGATAAGACACTGATGGAATTAAATGCTTCACCATTTTTTTCCGCTTTGCTTTACACTGTTTTACAGTGCTGCTCTGCCCTCTGTTGGACATTGACTAACAATACAGCTGTTAGAAATCAGCTAAGAAACTTCTTCAGTAATAAATTTTATTCTAATCAATCAATGTTTATACGTTTTTAAACTGATATAACTTACGTTTTTATTGTAATGAAATATAATAAAGTGACAGAGTTCCTGTTTATGAGTTTTATATCGAAATCAATTAAAAACAAAAAAAAAACGACAGTTTGGACTTTTTTTTGAGTCTTTGAAAATGTATTTCTGTACATTTTTACACACCAAATTGGCATAACATTATGACCATCTGCCTACCTACCTACCTGTGTTGGTCCCCATTTTGCTGGCCAAACAGTCCATGTCCTGTTAATGCATGGACTCCTCTAGACCCCTGAATGTACTGTGGCATCTGCACCAAGATGTTAGCAAAAGTCCTGTAAGCCGTGAGGTGAGCCTCCATGGATCAGACATGTCTCTCCAGGACATCCCACAAGTGCTCAATCAGATTAGGATCTGGGGAATTTGGGAGCCAAGTCAACATCTCAAACTGGTTGTTGTGCTCCTCAACATGTTCCTAAACCATTTTTGCTGCAACAGTTCTTAGGTAGGTGGTAACATCCACATGGAGGGCAGGATCCAAGGTTTGCCAGCAGAACATTGTCCAAAGTGTCACATTCACATACTTCCTGTAGGACATCCTGGTGCCACATGTTCCACAGTTAAGCAACACATAACCAGGCATCCACTGCAGTGAACATATCTGAAAAGTAAGAAAGAAATTTAACATTTAAGGGTTGAGAGCTTGCATTTGTTTTTAGGTCCAGCTGTTAATTTACATCCGATGATCTCATTAAATGTGTCTGTTAGCAGTTCAGCAGATCGGGAGGTCAGATCAGAAGAGTGGAGATCAGTCTCCACTGGATCTCAAGCCTGGAACTGCTTCTGGGAGTCGGTAAACAGATAACTTTACCACTATTAAATTTCCCTTCCAGAGTCATAAATATTGTAAAATAAAGCAATTTTGTTTTTTTTACAATAATTTCATGATAATATTCTTAAATAATTTTCTGTTTACCTGTTGTTTACAGCATAGTTTGACACTGATAATAAGGGTAATGTGGTTTTGACAGTTTTCTAGTTGGTTTAAACTGGAAAGGATTTGTTACCAAATGTCATGATCGTTTAGACAATGTGATTGGTCATTTTGGTGAGTTACAAAACTAACCAAGAAATTAGTTTGTTATTGTTACTGGAAGTGGACGAAGACCCTCCTACTCCACCTCATATACAAGGGAATGCAATGAGTCCACAGGTTATGAAGACAACTAATTTCCTCACAGGAAGAAACATGTTCATAACTAAAAAAATAAAATATTTTATTGAACAATGACTTTAAAACAACACATTAAAGCACTTTATTGAGGTCAAACAAGCAATAATGGGTGTTGTACAGGATCATTATGATACAGGGTCTAGTTATTATTAGGTATTAGCAATGAGCACTGATAGCAGTAACTGTGACCTTCCAAGGGGGAAAACATTTTCACACTTATTAGGGAAGAAAAAACATCAACATTTTTTCCCCCAGATTGGATAAATGTAACTTTTTATGTCCCAATTATCATTCAAATTAAAGTAATAGAAGTAATTCTTCAAAATAACTTCTCAATAACATTATTTAAATTTTGTTCTATGTAATTTTGGTTAAATTATTTAAGAATTGTTGACTCACTGGGTAGATTGTAAAACATATATACAGGAACCATACGCTAATAAAAATATTAAAAATTATACATTTTGAAGGATTTAAAATAAGCAAATTCTTTGGACTTTAAGGTACAGTTTAGCATTTTTATGAAGAAAAGAAAAAGAGAAATCAAAATTCCAGGTGTGTCAAGGTGGATTGAATTATACACAAGTTTTATTTATACAGTTTGATGTCTTGGGGAAGTCTGTGTCTGCTTTAAATGGCTGTAAGAATGATCTGTACTTTTTTAATGGTAATAATTGAATGGTAATAAAGCAAAAATGCTTCCAGACTTTACGACCTTCATCACTCACTGGTGAATACACAGAACTATACACAAGTGTGTAAGGACACCAGCACCAAACTCATGTTTTCTTAGTTTAACTTCCCTGTATTTGATTCTCTAAATTTTGGGAGCAATATCAATTTAGTTATCTGGTATCAACTAACTCTGGTCGATATAATGTTTTAACTGTGAGACCTGCATGATTTTAGTTTCATCCTCTCAGGCTAACATAAATAAATATCCAAAACACAACATTATGTGGGAGATGTGTTCTGACTAAATTATCTTCATTGTATTAATAATACATTAATAAACATAAATTATCTGAACTCCTGTAAACTTTGGCATAAAACATCATTGTATGAGTAAAATGTAAATGGAAAGAAAAGCGTCTGGACTTCTCTAAGTTTCAAGAAGCTTCTTCAGATCTAGAGTCAAATGGTGGAGAGTCCCAGATTTAAACCCTATGGGAGTGTCCCCCCAAGAGGGACATGGACCCCCTATTGTTTATTACCAAAGGCCATAACCACCCTTAACTCACACATGCACTGATAAAGACCATTTTTTTCCCATTTCCCTCTATAAATCACTAACATGCAACACCAAGCTCGATGAGCAAGAATGCAGAACTGTGCATCCCCCCCCCCCCCCCCCCCCCCCCCCCCCTCCCTACACACACACACACTTGTTGGCTGTAAGAATGATCTGTACATTTTTAATGGTAATAATACAAAAATGCTTTAATAAACTTCAGTGTAACTGCACACAGGTTCTCATTAGATCTCATAAGAAGAAAGATGTTTTCACTGCTTGTGTGATACAGAAAAGAAACTGCTAGAGTACCTATTATAGCTTAAGGACAGCAGTGACTCTAACATCAATATATTTATTTGTTTGTCTATAATGTTTCATGAATTCACTTCTGCCACGTGGTTTCTGAATGATCTCATTGATTTAGCCATGAAGTCGAGCTCAGTTTTAACGGTTGAACCTGAATCTACGTCTATGGCTATGACCGTCATTTCTGTGGCACCAAACTTGATTTGTAGTTTGATTTCACGATTCATGCCGCGTGCTGTGTCAGGTGACTCAAGAATAATAGAACCAATGTTCTCTACTCCCCACTCATCCACATACATTAGACCTTGGATATTTCTCTCTGTGCGATAAAATGCAAAAGTAACCGCTGTCTGATCTCTTTCTATTGGAGTGCAGCTGTACTCACTGGTTTTATCCCAGCCCACTTCCTCATTTTCCTTCACCAGTACACAGAAAATACCATCACACCACTCGCCCTCTTTATTTGTGTATCTCTTGTCTGCTCTATGCTTGGATGCATCAAACCTAAGAGACAAAGAAACCCCGTAAGTAAAGGCACTTATTCGAGATGCCACCAATGCTGGGTTTCTTCCAAACATCACAGCTCCTTTCATGATTGCTTCTTGAGGATGAGAAGGACACAGAACTTTACACTGATCACTAAACTGATTGGTAATATGCTGACGCAGAATCAGGCTTTGAGCGTAGCCCCCCAATAACAGAATGTACTTAATGGTGAAACCTTTCTTCAGGATTTCTCTGAGACTCTTTGTGATGCCATTCAGACTCTCAGCAAAGAAAGATCGTACTTTCTCTTTTGAGATTTTGATGGATCCTTGATTCCAGGAAACACCTCTCACTGATTCAAAAAACTTTTCCATTTTCTGCTTTTTTTTTGCCATTTCACCCAGGTTATATGGGCAGCTGATCTCCACATCATCATCATTCTCTTTTAAAACTGATATTTCATACATCATCTTCTGCAGCTCTCCTGGATGCTCTTTTTCATATTCATCCCACAAACTATCACTGAAGATTTCTCTGAGGAACTCTTTGAATTTTTTATCCACAGTTTGTCCCCCCAGATCATTTCCTGAGGCCTTGTGCAGCTCCTTTAGGGCTCCTCCCTCCAGGACTTCATGAACAGTGATGTCAATGGTTCCACCTGCAACACATAGACAGTAATTAAAAATAATTAAAAGTGACAAGTGATAGCATCTTTACAAATTATTCTCTCCTCCACCCTCCTAATGCAGAGTTTGGGGCCTTTATCACTCACTGGTGAATACACAGAACTATACACAAGTGTGTATAGTTCTGTGTTCTCAAGCCGCATACAATGATAAAGAGTTGATACAAATATATTTTAACAGTATAACAGTGGAAACACACTAATCTTTAAACCTGGAGCTCCTCTGTTTATTCACTGTACATCAGTCTAGAAACCCATAACACATGAAACTGTATATCTCAAAAAGTTGATTCTGTTCATCTGGACGTAGCGGTTTCAGTGGGAGAAACGTTTCATCACTCATCCAAGTGACTTCTTCAGTCTCAGCTGACTGCAGGTTTCCCCAGTCTTATAAACATTACATTTGCCTCGAGTTCAATGGACCCCCTAATGATCCTCTACCTAATCACATGAGCCACACACACACACACACACACACACACACACACACACACACACACACACACACACACACACACACACACACACACACACACACACATTTGCACTGATCAGGAGATGCTCTGTAGGCTATCTCATTGTATATCTGTATAGTGAAAATAAAGGCATTCTATTCTATTCTACCTAATCACATGAGCCAAGGCATGAAAATGGGTGTGGGTTACAATCAGCCAGGGTTTCGGGTGAGCTTATTGTGGAACCTAACCCCACCCTATCGTGTGATTTCCTGAGGTCAGATGGCCCAGGTTGTGAGTGGGCGTTAAGGCATCTGGAAAGGGATGTCAAAACTGGATTATAGCTGGCAGACAGTTGGTGTCGTAAACCACCACCGCTGTTCAACGATGGTCGCTCACAGTGGACATAAATGGCTTCTTTCACTCCTCTTTCAAACCATAAAAACATAAAAAGTAAGAAAAACTGCACAATGAAAACATAGAGTACCTCCACAGTCCACCACAATGTATTGTGTTCCTGAAGCCTGTTCGAATGTGACTCTACTGTTATTTTCTGTTTCAAAACCATCAGCTGGCAGCTTCTTACACCAGACTGAGGCTGCCTCTGGTTCCAGTGCAATGACCAGTCTGTCTTCCTTTCCTGCAGTCACAATTCCTGCCTATAAATCAAAGGTAAATAAATTATTTTTCACTTTAAAACAGCTGTACAGTACATCTGTTTATTGTCGTTTTACCTGCGTCGCAGCTTCTCTCATGAACTGTTTTGCTGAAGGATCCCAGATGGCAGGTACAGTCACCACCCAGGTGAAGTCAGAGGCTATGAACTGCTTCCCACCAGCATTTTCTGAGATGAATTTCAGAGCGTCCTCCTTCAGGTATCTCAGAGCTTCTGTGAACACCTTCAGTGCCTTCATTGACCGTCCATTTGCAGCTTCAATTGTCACATCACTGTTAAGCTTCTATGATGGCAGACTGGATATTAGTTAATAGGTTTGTAATGAAGTGGGTTTTGATAATCAATTCATCGATTAAAATCAATTCTTACTTGGATAACGTGATATCGATTCATTAAATTCCCGAATCGATTTTTAATATAAATGCATTTTGCCCAAAACGTCAGAATCTCAGGTTAAACTTCACAAAACCATTTCGACAACCACACAAAGAGCGGATCTGTCGACGCATTAGAGTCAGTGACCGACGGCACGTACACCGTATGCCGTCAGGACTGAAAGCCGACAGCTCACAGATCCTGATGCGTCAGTGGGAACGCGCTCTGCATTTACGCCTTTTTTGCATCTTTCTGAGCTGCAGGTTTTGTCTGTCCCAACAAAATTCACTGAACCAGCAGCAAAAGAAGATCCAAACTACGCTTTGCATTTCGCTTTACATAACCATCGTCATGAATTCGTTCTTACTTTTGCTATTTTGCTTCCACCACGATAAAATCTGACTTCATGCAGAGCTCTCTCTCTCTCAGTGCACTTAAAGAACAGTTTCCCGTGTAAAAATCTCTGTTTTCTGCATTATTCTGCTTATTACCCACCAGTCTACCATTGTTTACAGCGCTGTTATTTTACTTACTTCCGACAAGAAAGACTCATTTCTGCTGTTCAATACTGAACAAATTTAAACTTTTTAAAATTATGGAAAATTGCAAAATGCTTAGCTGTGTCTCTAATAAAACCTCTGTAACTTTGCTCTGCTTGAATTCAGCAGCATCCGTTAATGTTTATATGTTGATCATTCATGGTTTTCTTCCGTTTGTTTTTTCTGTTGCAGAATTGTTTTAAGGTTATCTACTATAAAACACACACACACACACACACACACACACACACACACACACACACACACACACACACACACACACACACACATACATACATACATATATAAAGAGAGAGATAGAGAGAAAGAGAGATATCAGAATATTGATATAATCAGATCGTTACACTTACTTTGCCATAGAGGGACATCTTGAAGCATTCAAAGAAGAATTTATTTTTGGCTTCATCACCTCGTGTTCTAAAATAAGCTGACTGGGCTTCATAACCAAAGCTGAGAAATTTTCCATGCTCATCAAAAAGGATGCAGGTCGGAGTCTTTGGGGTCCTCAGTGAAACCTGTTGACCCCAGTATTTTAAACGAGGTTCTGTTTCTGCTTCTCTTTTTGTCAGACTGAAAGCATATCCACTGTACGCAGTGCCAAAGTCTATCGCTATGATGTATGAGTTATCCATTGTGGAAACAGTGCTGAAGAGCAGCAGTTACAGAGTATTTACGAACAAACCAGGGGGCGGACCTCACTGAACTCCACCCCCTGGTCTGTGGAGTTCAGTGTAACAGTCGTACTTGTGTCAGACTGGAAAAAGACTTTCACTAAACAAGACAGGAGACACCACGATGAGTAAACAAAAGAACAGCAGGTAAATACATTATATCAACCTTTATCATCTGTATAAACTGGCAGATTTAAAGGTTACACTATTTAAAACTATTTAAACGTGAAAATGTCTAAATGCAATTTGAAGTTTTGTATAACAGTTTTCCTTAGTCTGAAATGATATGACAGAGTATGAAGTGCGCAGATAAGGTTTAGTATTTTTCCTCTCTGGATATCTGCCTAAATATCTGTGATAGCAGTGTTTCCTCTTTACCTTCAAATTAGAGATTGTAATCAAGCAGCAGCTCCACAGGAGCTGAGGTAAGGATTTGCTCTTTTTTTAATATCATTTGATGTTTCTGATCAGAAATGTTTTAAATTGCTTCATTTACATGGTTTTCACAGCTGAGCACAGGATAGACTGCACGAATTATGCTCTATGCTGCTATATGATCTTCATATCATAAGATCATTTTAGAAAAGCTCAATAAACATTAAAACTCTGAAATGAATTCTTCAAAATTGTTGTGTGTATTGTGAATAACTTTTCTAAAATGGTTTTAAACAGTTTGGCAGAGATGGGAAAAAACTGAAGTTTCTCATTTCTTCTTTTTATTTGATCCTTTTTTTTAATCTGTTCACCAAGACTTTTGCTTTACATGCTGTATATTTGTCTCACAGTATGGTGGTGAAACATCAAAGTCTGCTGTACAAACTCACATAATTACACTCATATTGTTAAAGTATTTTAAACAGTGAAATTTTAGTCTTTTGCAGACTGGTATGCTTGATAATACATATGCTTAATTACACTAAATACATGAATTTTCTCTCACAGGTCTGTGAAACGTCTAGATGAGGAACTGAATTCAGTCATACAGAGGTACTGTTGGCATATTCTGGTGAAACATTAAAGTCTACTGTGTAAACTCACATAATTATACTAACATTGTTAAAGTATTATTTTAAACAGTGAAATTTTAGTCTTTTGCAGAGTGGTATGATTGATAATACGCATCAACTGAAAACCAGCTGAGATTAATTTTTCAAAATATTTTTTCCCAGTTTCAGTGAGTAAAAATCTCTCAAAAGCAGTCAAAAAATCAGCACTGAACACTGGACCTATGTTATTGATCATCAGCAAGTGTGAGCATATCTATAACCTCAATAAGGGAGGTTTTAGCAGTTTGTTCGTCTTGAAATTTAGGTTTCTCTAACCCACACCTGCCGCCTGCAATGACCTGAGCACAGAGTAGCCTGCCGAGCCACCTCCTGGTCAAGGCTCTTAGTGGAAACTGTCCGTAGCTCAGTGGACTGAAATAGGTGAAATTTGGACAAGGCCTTCAGCAGGATTGCTGGATTGAGCCAGATGACCACCCTGAGCATGGAGTTCACTAATCCTCCAGCAGCTCAAAAGAAGGGTGCCATAGAACATGTCCAGGTCTAAGGGGGGAGCCAGGGGCCCTGGCATGCAAATTTTAAGTTGCTGGCTGCCCTTTGGTGCCAGGAGATTAAAGTGGCCCCACTAAATGCTGAGTGTCCAACGCAAACTTCCTTAATTGCCTGATCACCACCATGCCATGTAGGTTCACCGCCTCCATCTGGGACTGAAGGAACTGCAGGATGTGAGAGTGCAAGACAAGGCACCAGCAAATATTATCACTGCAGCTTCTGAGCTTGGGTCAGAAGCTGCAGTGATACAAACGTAAACGGACACACAATGCCTCGACATATGCTACCACACAAAGCGCAAGTGGTCAACGATCGCTGGTTTTACTTCTGTACAGCCATTTTATATGTACGCTTTTGGGCATGGATGGGCTAGCTGGAGTGTCTTAAAGAAATATTCATGTGTCATAACCAAGGGGTGGGGAATCATTACATATGGAGAGGTAATGTAAATATACCAGAGAACATAACAATCTTCCTAGGAGTGGGCGTTTTACCAAATTCATTGCAAACCCAGGAACTCTACAGGCCTCAGTGAGCAGGTTAAAGGTTAATAATAATGACATCACAATTAGAAAAAAACTGCTCAAGCACGGCTGTTTGGGAGGGTTGTGAGAGAAATCTTCTTCCATATAAAAGAACATAGCTAAATGGTTTAGGCTTGCAAAGCTGGGGGTGAACAAAGCATAAGACTTCTGGCTGATAAAGTGACACATCACTGCAGGTTACTGCTGCTAAAGTATGTTCTACAAGATGCTGAATCAGGTGGTGGACTTGTACACAAAACTGTAGATACAGATGTATTTCTAATCATGGAGCTGAGTGAATATATTGCATATTGTGAATAACCTCTATATTATGTTTTTAAACAGTTTGGCTGAGATGGGAAAAAAACTTCATCAGGCAAAGTAAACATTTTTTTTTTTTTTTTTTTGCCTGTCCCATTTGGTTCTTTAGACATCAGAATTGTTGTCTGAAGACCAACAAGGATACCAAATGGATTTATTTTGCCAAATGGATCATCATGGCATTGCCGTATTGGTCCATTTGATCGATCTTTGTTTTTATTATTTATTTTATTTTATTTTCAGATGTTACAGACGGGACAGACATGAGTGAGGGATAGGAAAGGGAGAAAGAAAGAGGAAGGAAAGGAAAAACAGAAGGGGAGAGGGACAGTGAGAAAGGGGGAAAAAATCTCCTGGATCACCTGTTGAGAGAGAAAGAATAGAAAACAAGCAAAAACAAAACAAAACAAAGCAACACAAACAAAACACCATCGCATTAATCTAGCTAAGTGTAAACAGCAGTAAATACTAAATATTGAATGTTGTTGTGCAGCACGCAGGACAGACAGCGCACAATGTGTTTTGAAGTAGCAGCCAAGAAAGGTGTAATTTAAGTCTACGAACAGTGAACACCCAAAACATTTTTTTCTCATCTTTCTCATCTCTTGGGGCGATCGTGGCTCAAGAGTTGGGCGTTCGCCTTGTAATCGGAAGTTTGCCGGTTCGAGCCCCGGCTTGGACAGTCTCAGTCGTTGTGTCCTTGGGCAAGACACTTCACCCGTTGCCTACTGGTGGTGGTCAGAGGGCCCGGTGGCGCCAGTGTTCGGCAGCCTCGCCTCTGTCAGTGCGCCCCAGGGTGGCTGTGGCTACAATGTAGCTTGCCATCACCAGTGTGTGAATGTGTGTGTGAATGGGTGGATGACTGGATATGTAAAGTGCTTTGGGGTCCTTAGGGACTAGTAAAGCGCTATATAAATACAGGCCATTTACCATTTCATAAAAGTCTGAAGTTTCTCATTTCTTCTTTTTATTTCATTTTTTTTTAATCTGTTCACCAAGAATTTTGCTTTACATGCTGTATATTTGTCTCACAGTATGGTGGTGAACCATCAAAAGGAGGAACTGAATTTAGTCATAGAGAGGTACTGTTCGATTAATCTGGTGAAACATCAAAGTCTGCTGTACAAACTCAAATAATTACACCTACATTGTTAAAGTATTTTAAACAGTAGCATTTTAGTCTTTTGCAAACTGGTATGCTTGATAATACATATGCTTAATTACACTAAATACATGAATTTTCTCTCACAGGTCTGTGAAACGTCTAGAGGAGGAACTGAATCCAGTCATACAGAGGTACTGTTGGCATATTCTGGTGAAACATCAAAGTCTACTGTACAAACCCACATAATTATACTAACATTGTTAAAGTATTATTTTAAACAGTGAAATTTTAGTCTTTTGCAGAGTGGTATGATTGATAATATGCATCAACTGAAAACCGGCTGAGATTAATTTTTCAAAATATTTTTTCCCAGTTTCAGTGAGTAAAAATCTCTCAAAAGCAGTCAAAAGAATCCTATGCAACACTGGTCCAGTGCAGGACACTGGTCCAGTGTTGCATACCTTCAGCAGGATTGAGACAGATGACCACCCTTATCCCTGTAAATCAACTGAGCATGGAGTTCACTGGAGTTCATGGAGTTCCTCCAGTGGCTCAAAAGAAGGATGCCAAAGGGTGCCATGGAACAGATCAACAACTTCATAATAGCTTAATAACAGTGATTTACAATATCAAACAAAACAGATTTATTTTGTTTAAAGAAATAAATGTAGAATTTAAACTGTTAATGTTGTTTTCTATATGTATGGTATTATTTTAAAAAAAAAAATGATTGATCTGATATTGTTCACAGAATCTGCGTTTAACGATGAATGTATGATCTGATGCGTTTTAACAGATGCATTTGTTTGTTTTTAAATAGTTTGGGTGAAATGGAAGAAGTGACCCTCAAAAAACCAGGGTAATTAGATTTCTGCAATTTTTATGGACACTCATGAACCAGTATTTCTATCCACTGTCGCTCAATATACACGTCCATGATTATTTAAATCATTCTGTTCCTAATATTAGTTCATTTTAGACTTGAATTTTTATCCTCAAAATTTTTTTAAATTAATTGTTAAATTTCTTCCAAAAAGGCACATACCATTTTTACACACTACTATTTTATTAACAGATTGGTTTTAAAAAATAACATTAAAAGGGGATGAAAATTGAAATTGAACCTGTATCGGAATAACTTCTTCTTTTTTTTATGTTTTAACAGTTTGGCTGAAATGGAAACGTTTTACAAACAGAAAATCCAAGAAGAAAGGTAAACACATTTTAATACATAAAAGACTTAAAAATGTTTCAAATCCACATTCAGGCTGTGCTTGTTATGGTCCTGGGTCATTGACCCGGTGTTTTGTGTTATTTGTGCCTCCCTTATGTTTGCTCTCTATGTTTCTTAGTTGCTCTGTCTCCCCTGTCAGCTGTATCACCTATTTAAGTCTGCATCTCAGTGTTACGTTTCCTGTTTTACTTTGAAGTTCTGTGTCCTACGTGAATGTATTGAGTTTTTCTTCCCTTTGGTCTCACCATGTCTGATTTCTCCCAGCTGTGCTTCTGTGTCTCATTCCCCTCGTTATTCCCCAGTGTATTTAAGCCCTGTGTTTCTCTGAGTCAGTGTTATGTCTTCTCTCATGTGTCTGTGTCTCTTGGTGAATATTCCCATATGGAAAAGAAATAGTAAAACCTTATATGACTTAACTCATGAAAGTGGCCACTTTCTCATTACTTTCATATATTGTTTTAGTAAGTATCCAAAACATACAAGTTTCATTATAGAATTTTTCAAGGGATCTTATATGGGCAGAAATCTGTGCCATCAGAAACTGAATTTGAATAAGTTCAATTTGAATTTGAATTGCTCAGATTGAATCTGAATTGTAACTTGAATAAATACTTTTGAAAACTGAATTTGAATTAGTCTAATTTGAAATTGAATTTATGGTTTGAAAATAATCATCACTATATTGAAATTGAATTTTATATTTTGAAAATGAATTGATTTGCTTTGAAACTGCATTTTATCCTTTAAAAATTCAGCTCTCGAAAAATTTCAGTTTCACTTCTCACCATTCAGTTTCAGTTCCAAAATTCAGTTTTTTGGAACTTACATCCGGTTCCGGTTCAAGCGCAGATTAACAGAACTACGTTTTACTAGCGGACCGAAAGTGTTACTGACGGGAATCTACAGCGTCTTGAGCTGAATTAAGACTTCAGAAGTCATTCGTCATGTCGGATGACCAGCGAATAAACTCTCAGGTTGGTAATAAATGTATTACATGTATAAGAACAAGCATCATGTTAACAAATGATAGCCGTAAGGTAACTTTTATGCTTATTGTAGCTAAAAACGCTAATTTAGCGTAGTTTGCCCTGAATTCAGCTTTTACAAACAAATATGATCGACTGTTTCTAGTAGAATTCCAAAGTTGTCATCTTGTACCCTCTCAGAGTAGCCCCTCTGTATCCTTGCAGAGACCCCTACAGTAGGGAAACATGCAAAACGGTGCCCAAACCTTTGTGTTTTAGCTTTATTTATGTCTTACACAGCATCCCAACTCTTTAGCTAACTTAATAACTTTAGCTAAAGTGAATAGTTAGTCTAATATATTAGTGCAGCATTACTGGATCACCTCTGTTTGAAGTGATATAATATGATATACAACTATCACTGTGTTTAACTACCAGAATAATTCTTAGGGTACTGAGTGCGTGCTTAATTAGATTTTTTTTAAAGCATACTGCTCCATTACTATGTTTGACAGGCTGAAGTTGTCGGGTCACCTCCTAAATCGACCATCTTTTACAGGTGTTTTGTGCCAGAAATGGAGTGTCCACTGAAGACTGAAGATACTGAATCTCTACGCCTTGCCATTGATCCCTATTGTGCCTTCATCTAGACAAGAGACATTAACTTAACCACTCTCATATGCTCTGTACCTACATCACCTTCCCTGACAGTTGTAGCTTGGCTCATCTGAGGGTGAAATTATAAGAATGTGTTATTTTGCAAAGTGCTCTCTAGGGTTCCTAAATAAAATATGGCATTGAGGTCATTTCTTTTGAATTAATCCATTCTTCTGAAATATAAGAACCTCTCCTGGTTTTAATGGCACTTTGGATTTCCTTACTTTCTGTTCCACTTCCAAACCCAAATAGATGCTGACAAGCTGACACAGTAACATGGAAGAGGGAAAGACGTTGGAAAGGACTACTACAAATAAACCTAATGCCTAACAATGAAAAATGTAAAATAAGAACAATGATAATACTAAAGATAAAAGATGAAGTAACAAGTTTTTAGTTTATTCCAAATGATCATCCAGATGTCTGTGACATGTGATGACAAACACCATAATGGAAGGCCTTAGTCATCACATGCTTAAACTCATCATATATTTTTGCATATGCTGAACAGGCAGTCAGACATGCTGTACCTGTGGGGTAGAAAACTGCATGAACACCATACGGCAGGGGTCTCAAACTCCAGTCCTCGAGGGCATGGAACAGTTGCATGACACTGGCCTTTGAGGACTGGAGTTTGAGACCCCTGTCATAAGGAATATGACAGGTGTGGTTGAACTGCATGAAGACTCTGAAGTTTCTCTTCTCTTCTGGCAGGACAGGAATGTGGCCTTGTCCTGTGAGCCACTGTAAGGATGTACTTAGAGTAGAACTGGACTGTCACCGGCCTCAGGCTCTTCACCCTTTTCAAAGACAAAGCAGTCATTTAGATAAAATATTAGATATTGTTTACCTGTAAATGCACAAAGTAAATTTTGAAATGTTATTATTGTCAAGAGTGAACAAGCACTGATAGTGTAATCTACAGCTGTGGCCAAACGTTTAGAGAATGAGAAGTGTTGTTTGCTTATTTACAAAGTTTGCTGTTTCAGTGATAGTTGTATATCATATTATATCACTTCAAACAGAGGTGATCCAGTAATGCTGCACTAATGATTTAGACTAACTATTCACTTTAGCTAAAGTTATTAAGTTAGCTAAAGAGTTGGGATGCTGTGTAAGACATAAATAAAGCTAAAATACAAAGGTTTGGGCACCGTTTTGCATGTTTCCCTACTGTAGGGGTCTCTGCAAGCATACAGAGGGGGTACTCTGAGAGGGTACAAGATGACAACTTTGGAATTCTACTAGAAACAGTCGATCATATTTGTTTGTCAAAGCTGAATTCAGGGCAAACTACGCTAAATTTTTAGCTAGCAGCTACAATAAGCATAAAAGTTACCTTGCGGCTATCATTTGTTAACATGACGCTTGTTCTTATACATGTAATACATTTATTACCAACCTGAGAGTTTATCCGCTGGTCATTCGACATGACGAATGACTTCTGAAGTCTTAATTCAGCTCAAGATGCTGTAGATTCCCGTCAGTAACACTTTCGGTCCGCTAGTAAAACGTAGTTCTATTAATCTGAGCTTGAACCGGAACCGGATGTAAGTTCCAAAAAACTGAATTTTGGAACTGAAATTGAATTGTAGAATTGAAACTGAATGGTGAGAAGTGAAACTGAAATTATTCGAGAGCTGAATTTTTAAAGGATAAAATGCAGTTTCAAAGCAAATCAATTCATTTTCAAAATATAAAATTCAATTTCAATTTAGTGATGATCATTTTCAAACCATAAATTCAATTTCAAATTAGACTAAATCTAATTCAGTTTTCAAAAGCATTTATTCAAGTTACAATTCAGATTCAATCTGAGCAATTCAAATTCAAATTGAACTTATTCAAATTCAGTTTCTGATGGCACAGATTTCTGCCCATAATCTTATATCTGTTTTTACTCTTGTATGCTTTTCATACAAGTTTCACACAAGACAGATACAAACTTTATAAGATTTATATATATATTGATATTTTCCATGTGGGTTAGTTTATATTTTTCAGTTTACTTTGATCCTGTATCATTTCCATGTGTCGGCAATAAAGCTGCATTTTGAGCTTTTCCCGTGTGTTATGAGTTCTCCATTTTGGGTCATCTTCCTGCCTGTACACAGCCAAATCATGACAGTAGTGACAGCCCACTTTTATAATTTGATTAATTTTTTTATTTATTATTTTATTAATAGAAACATGTGTGTCCTCACAGCGACCTTCATAATATTTTGGAACAGAGATACATTTTTTCCTTTTTCTACCCTGTACTCAAGATTAAAAAATATATGTAATTTAGAAACTGACATGCAATAATAAAAGTGCAGATTGCAGACTTTTTAGGTATTAGCTGTTTAAATTTTGCAGAAATTACAGAAGTATTTTATACCTTAATGTTAGAGCACGCCAATGTGTCAAACACAGCGATGATATTTATATCAAGGTATTCATGTTCATAACTTTTAATTAAATGACTACTTGTTGTCTTTAAATGTGATTTTCTCAGTTTTCATTTTTAAGGAACTCCTCTGTTGGTGTGGCTGTATGCTTGTGAACACAGAATTAGTTTGGTGGATGTATTATTATTTTTAGATTCAACTAAAAATAAGAATACTAACTCCGAAGGTCATGAAAAATTATTAATTTACAATTTTTCCAGATAATAAAGAAAATTGAAATCACTCACGAAACAAAAAATATCTTATTTATAGTCATGTGAACTGTGGAGCACAGAAACAAATCATTTATTTGTACCAAACACTATTCCACAGATCTGCACATGAAAAAACTAAAGAAGAGTATAAATCATTCAAAGACAGGTAATGTACAGAAACATGGATTTAACAGTGCTCTGTATGATGGTGCAGACATCACCACCTTTTTTTTTCCATGTTCAACATTATCTATTATTATTATCAGAATGGCAGGGGAGGTTGATCTTACACTAAAGACGGGGAACTCTGAAAACATGAACAACCCAGTGAATGAAACCAGACTGAAAGAGATGTATAAAGAGCTGAGGAAGGACTGGGCTAGAATCAAGCCTGAAATGAAGCAGGCCGCTCAGAGCGACGCAGAGCAAATCAAAGTTGGCATTCAGGTACATTATACAGTCTAACGAGGTGAGATCAGAGTGTAGTGTGAACTTTTTTTCATGTATAAAAAATATTTTCATTCCCTCTGATGATTATAGCGCAACTTTCAATATGGGGCAAAGCGAATAGAGCAGAAGAAGAAAGAGATAGAGTCAGTATTTAACCTTAATGCGGACAGCACTGAAGCATCTCAGAAGGTACTAATGTGTTTTGGATGTGTTAAACATGATCTCTAAAGCTATGTCCATACGTACATGGGTATATTCGAAAACACAGATTTTTCTATGCGTTTGCACCTTTCGTCCACATGTATACGGCGTTTTCAGTCACTGAAAACTGAGATTTTTAAAAACTTATTTTTTTGGGAAAATCAATTTTTGCTTTTACATGTGGATGAAAACTGAAAAAACGCTGCATCAAAGATGTGCGCCTTTTTTGACATCACACTGTGCACCACGTTATCGTTTCGGTGAAAAGAATTTCTACAATGGCGGACTTACACAAAATACTCTTACTGTTAATTTTGCAGTGTTTAAATGCTTACTTATACACACAAATATATAATGAATATACACACAAAGTTACTTTCCCTCCACACATAGGACTCAGTTCTGCTTCTATGCGCCATCTTTGTTTACTCTTTCCCACCGAGGCTTCTAGACTTCGATTGGCCAAAACACAGTTAGGAATATATCACCACCTGTTGTTTTGGCATGTTCCTGGCAGTGTTTTCCTTCATTTTGGGCATTTACGTGTGGACGTTTTTTTTTTTTTAAAAAACGAAAATCTCCGTTTTCAAAAATACCCGTGTGCGTGTGGATGTAGCCTGAAGCTTCTGTGATAAAGATCAATGACAGGTTTCATTATTTGTTTCAGGTTCATGAATACACAAAGTTAACCATTCAGAACCTTCAGCTTGCTGTTTACTACAGTTTCAAAGGCACTGCTGCTCAGGTTTGTTGGAGTTACCGATACAACATTACACACATTGTATATACACAACGCTGTGCATTTGTGGGACAGGAATCAATCACAAGATGTTAAATTGTGTGTTTAATAAGAAACAGTAACTTAAACAGGACATTGGTTTTTTTTGGACTGAATGTTGTTTGTAGCCATGTAAACTTGAATAATTTCTCAATGGCAGGGGTTCCACGGACAGGAAGGTGAAACTCATAGCTTCAATAAGCTTACCCAGAAGTGCAGCTGGCTGAGCAGCTTATTGGTGCTGAACAATCCCCCTCTTCAGCCTGACTGGAAAAATCATGATCCAGGGCAAGATGCTTGGAACGTTTTCCCACAAGAGATCACAGCTGAATCTGCCACATCACTCTGCCAGGACCCCTCTGAAAATGTTGTTGGATATAGTTTGACATCCCAGCATCCAGACGTGAACCAGAGTGAAGATAATATGATGACGTGAGTTCCAACCAAGGTATGGAAAAATTCATTGGGTCCAAGAGGTAAAACCTTACTAAGACATCACCCCACCCTACTGAGTTGTTGGGGTTAGTAGAGGTTAAAACAGCTGGGTAGGGATCTCAAGACTGCACTGTCGGTGATAGGTGGTGTTTTAAGTCACCACCTGTGTTCATCCCTGAACAGAGTAAAGGTCTACAGAATCTCACCACTGTGAGGAACCTTGGACTCATTTTTGACCAGGATATGTCCCTCAATGTACGCTCCTATTAAACAAATATGTAGGACTGCTTCCTTCCATTTGAGCAATATCTCTAAAATTAGAAATATCATGTCTCAGAGTGACCTTTAGCTAGTTATGCTACAATAGTTGTAGGCTGCTGGGGATTCCCGTGATGTATTGAGTATTTCTTCTTCAGTCACCTTCCTCACTCACTATGTGTTAATAGACCTCTCTGCATTGAATCATACTTATTATTAATCTCTGGCTCTCTTCCACAGCATGTCTTTTATCATGTCTTCATTCTCTTACCACAACCGGTCGCTGAAGATGGCCGCCCCTCCCTGAGTCTGGTTCTGCCTGAGGTTTCTTTTTTCCCTTCCCACTTCTCCCAAAGTGCTTGCTATATGGGACGTATGATTGTTGGGTTTTTCTTTGTATGTATTATTGTAGGGTCTACCTTACAATATAAGGCAAATGCTGTTGTGATTTGACGCAGTATAAATAAAACTGAATTGAACATGAACACCTGTCCCCCTCTGTTGACACGGCCCCATGAGCTCCCTGCACCACCTCGCCACTGCAGCAGGCCAGAAGCCACAAGTTCAAAAAAAAAAAATTCCCTTAACTGACAGTAGCACTACCTTTGTCAAAGTGGAGGGTGTAGTTTGGTAACACAATCTGTCCTCAGGTTGGGTATTGTTATATTTGAAATTATCTTTTGCTCATTATTTCCTCAACTTTTAAACAGCAAGGATTAAAGTGCTTCAAAAACTGAAGAGAAAACTGCTGTACATGAATAAAGTTGAATAGAAAACAAGTGTTTATTCAGCTTTTGCCGTTAAAGGAACTTAAGTCAAATAAACATTATGACTACAACTAGTCAGGGACTCAAAATGGAGAGCAGAGGAGAGTCCGGTCATGATAAGTTAGGCAAATCAGTCCCACATATCTTAGTAAAATACAAATGATTTGAATTTCAAATTTGACATATATTAACATGTAATATTCATTACAGTCTGCCAATAGCCAGATTATGCTAAATGAATATTAGGAAAGACACTGGTACTTTGCAGAGTTCTAGCTAGCAGTAGCCCAGCTTAACAAAAACAGTTAAAATTCAAATATGACACTTAAAGATGATGTATTTTGATATAAATACTATTTCTTATAGTTATCATGTTATTTGTTCTACCATCAATCTAAAACTTAATATTTAACCGAATAAAACTTACCGCACCAGCAAGAAAAAATGGCGACCGAAGATTCTGGAATGCGAAGCTCCTCAGGAAATGAAGGTGTGGTCTAATTTAACACCCACAGTGTTAAAATGCAGTAACGACTAAAACCCACACTAACACGTTTCAGGAATCAACTCCCGATGTGTTATTTTAACTCGATTAAGTGTTGAACTAACTCGGAACTCTGTTGAATTCTACTAACACTGAAAAATCAACACTGGCATTTATGCTGTGGTAATTTGACTTTAGAACAAATTTAGTAGAAGGAGTAGAAGATGCTACTTAGTGGGATGTGAGTGTGTGTTAATCTGTCAGAAGGATAAACTGGAGCTCCCACCCTAAGCACAAACTCTGAGGGGCTCAGACCACAGAGGGAGCAGCTGGAAACGGACCAGGTGGAAGCTCAACAGTATATGTAATGTCATAAGTCAAAGGTGGGTTGTCCTTTATAGCAGGTAGACTTGATGCTGGTATAATATTGTTTTTACAGCTAAGGGTGGAAATTTTATCCCATGTCATTCTGTTATTTAGCAAACAATACATGCCATCTGGTCCTCGGCTGGTTTTGTTTGAGTTCATTCATTTTGTTCATTGGGTGAACAATAGAGTCTGTTTGCAAGGTGAAGTGTTCCCAAACGTCAGTCTGCTGTTTTGTTTGCTCTGAGTCACAAAATGTAGGAATGAGGAACAAATTAAACACAGAATCAAGATCAAATATTTAGTTTTTCTCAGGATTTTTTTTTCAATAATTCAATAATCAGACCTAAGGAGACACTGGAGCATCATGAAAGGAGAGGCAATAAGAAACCATCACACCATCATACCAGACAGTCAGCATGACTGATGAGTGTCACATCATCATCTAAATCACAGGTGTCAAACGCCAGACCTCGAGGGCCAGTGTCCTGCATGTTTTAGATGTGTCCTTGTTCCATTGTGTGTCACATCATCATCTAAATAAATGCTGCAGTCATAATGCATCTTACAGCAGATCTTGATAATACGCTGATATCTTTGAAACAGTAAGCAGGTTGTTAAACTCACAAGGCAACTTAGTTAAACAACTTTGTCAAAGTGGAGGGTGTAGTTTGGTAACACAATCTGTCCTCAGGTTGGGTGTTGTTATAGTAAAGATTACCTTTTGCTCACCATCTCCTCAACTTTTAAACAACAAGGATTAAAGTGCTTCAAAAACTGAAGAGAGAACTGCTGTATATGAATAAAGTTGAATAGAAAACAAGTGTTTATTCAGCTTTTGCTGTTAAAGGAACTTAAGTCAAATAAACATTATGACTACAACTAGTCAGGGACTCAAAATGGAGAGCAGAGGAGAGTCAGGTCATGATAAGTTAGGCAAATCAGTCCCACATATCTTAGTAAAATACAAATGATTTGAATTTCAAATTTGATGTAAAGTTTGTGCTCATGTAAAATTTGCAGTCTCTTCTTTGTGTTGTGTGCTGCTTCAGTGCCAAGATAACCTCAGAGCAAATAAATAAAACCAGATTCAACTGAAGCTTTCTGCACTTCATGGGATTTCATAGTTTATTTAGAAGTCTTTATAATGTGTCTGGAAAGGCTGCAGGCTGCAGCCACTGTTGGTCAGACAGAAAGTTTCCAACATTTATTCTCTGATTTTAATCCCAAAACATGTTAATGACATAAAACTGACTGCTATTACAAATCTCTAAAATGTCAGAACCAACAACCTTAAATCTTTTTCAAGAAATGTGTTGGCATGGCATTTTTTGAGCAAGATGATGTCTTTATACCATTACAAAGTTCTTCTACCTGATTAAAACACACAGGCTCAAACTGGTCAAAGGCAGTAGAGCAGCTGAATTTTGTAAAAACTTCATGTGAAGGTAGGGCGGTCATACATCAGAGTTGTTCTATCTTATTAATGAAAAACTGCAAAAATCTTTCACACGTTTCTGTGGAGCTATTTATACGAGAAGCAGGGGAAATATTCAGGGAAGTCAGTTACTGAGAAAAGAAGCCGGGGGTTGTTGGAGCTATTCTCAATAATATTGGCAAAGGATTGTGTGGGAACATTCCATAAGGAGTACTTTAGTCTCAGTTCTCAAAGAACAAGCTTTGGGTGATGAAAGACTCCAAACAGTCTTCTGTGAAGTTGAAGCTATATTGAACGACAGACCCATCACCAGAGTTTCAGATGACTCATGAAGTATTGATATGAATGATCTTCATATCAGGAAAAAGTGTAAACAGGCACAGTACATGGCAGAGTTGTTTGCAAGATGCAAGAAAGACAAAAATGGACGAGGACTAAAAGATTTCTTATACCTGGAGATAGTGTCTTGATTACAGACGCTACAGCTCCAAGAGGATCATGGATGATGACAAAAGTCTTAAATGTAAACCAAGATGCAAAAGGCTTGGTGCGTTCTGTGAGACTACAAACAACGACGTGTGTTTTGGAGAGGCCAGTTGCAAAACTTCTTTTGCTACTGGAAGAGAAATAACATCATGAACAGAGATTAAGGACTTGCCTGAGGGAATAGCTCCTTTTTTTATAACTTTAAAGTAATTGTGATTGTATGCACAATCAGGGGCCAGAGTGTTGGAGCTATTTATTCTTTATTTTTGTTATTTTGAGATTTGTTAAAGTTTGTTGTTGAGTTTATTTGTAGGTTAATATTGGTTTCATTTTGTTTTGGTCTGTTGTTTATCTTGTTAAGTCAGCCAGGAAGAACTGTAGGCAAATTTAGTATAAATAAAGGGACTGGTATATGACCAGCATGCACTTAGGTGGGCCTATGGTTTTTTACCAGAGCAGGAGAAGCAGCAGGAAGGAACAAAGATGGGTATGTGTTATTGCTTGCCAAAATGGATAAATAAACCATAAAGTACATTTGGATCTTTAGTTTTAATATTAGTAAAGAGATTTGTATTTAGGAGAACTTGAAATGTTGCTGGGGTAGACTTTATCTCCCCGTGAACCTGATCTGGACGTGCAGAAGAAAATGGATGGAGGACTTGCAATGTCTCTTCAGTAAAGTGACGCTGAATATGAGGGGTACTTGAGCCACAGTTAGTTTCTGTTGCGCAGACGTGATTATAAAAGCTGTTGTTCTGCTCCGTATTCTCTCTGGATTCCTGTTGAATTGTCAAACAGCACACAGCTCCCCCTCCTGAGCTTTGCTCCAAGCAACCGTCAATGGAAACTAGAGGGATCACTGATCCTCCTCCTAATTAACCTTTAGTGCACTTTATGAAAACAGTCTTAAATCTTCCTTACACTCATTGGCTGTGTGTTCACTTTTAAATCACACATATTAAACATAAAACAAGCAAGCTCTTTACTGTTATTGTTAACCTTTTATTCTGTGGCTGGGAATTAAAGACATAATCTGGCTCTAATTGGCTGCTCTGGGCCTTTTCCTGTAATTAGAAGCAACAAAATGAAGCTGATGTTACAGATTTCAGCTGTTACACCTCTTCCTGTGATCTGTCACTAAGTCCTTCTTATGTATGTTATGTTAGTATAACTAACTTTTGCAGGATATCACAGGTTGTTTTTATGTGCTGTTTTCACAGCATCAATCAAGAAGGTCACACTTTTCTGCTAAAGAAAAGGTTTATGATTATATTATATTATTTATGATCCTTGATACAAAATTAAAGTTAGTCACAGTCTACAAATCATCACAGTGCAATTGTTCTTTTTTCCAGCCTGTGGGTAACAAACACAAACAGCTGTGTGGTCATTCAGCTTTTTGGACTCTTCCTCCTCTATAAGAAGAGATATACATGTGTAAAAACTGTAATCAATACAACTTTATGCTTATCTTTGTGTATCAAACAGTCTGGATGAGAGCAGAGCTGCTTTGATTAGAGACTACAGACTTTGCATAACATAACAAAAAGAAAACACTTTGCTAGCCTGGAAACATCTTTCAAAGTAAAGGCTTCACAATACAAATGTTTAAATGGGGGAGTATAGCTGCCTCCACTTCATATGGGACAGATGTGAGGCGTGACACAGAACACTAGACAGTGGTGTATCAGAGCAGGTTTTAATGTTCCGATAAAAGTAAAATGTCACAAACTCCTCAGGAACAATTCTCATGTTTTCATGATTATATTCCTTCATCTGTGCATGTGTATAACCCATCTTATGGAGTTTAAAGAGGACACTGAGATGATCGGTAAGTGTAGAATTTAACGAGCGGCTGGAATATGTTGAAAGTATTTCACTGTTTTGTCTTTTTTTTCTAAAAACTTAAGAACTGATCAGTCATTTGTATGATCTGTGGGGCTCAGGCTTTAAATGTGGTAATGTGTAGGCCTGCGCCTGCTGCCTCTCTCTTACTAGGTCAGTAAATATCAGCAGTTATATATATTTGCAGTAAAGTAACATAGAGATTCATATATTATTGTATATGAATATATTACTGATGGGACATGAGGCCTGCTGAAGGCAGCCAAGCTGGGGCCAGACTCAAGGTCAGGTGAAACGTGTCACGTGCAAACTAAAGCTCTTCTGCTGCCACCTACTGGCACTTATTCTTTTGTGACTTTTTCCACAGTGCATACACTCTTTGGCCAGATTTTTAGGCACACCTCACTAGGTGTGCTAGGCCAGGTGAATCTCAGAGAACATAAAAATAATCCATGCACATCCTCTTCACCCTGTGGGGTAGGTGCAGATAAGGAGCAGGTATGGATGAAACATTACCTGCAGCTGAGTTTATTAAACTCCACCAAGACAGCTGGTGACGCAAATCTAGGCTAGACCGTCCAATTTCACAACCTTGCACTTCTGGGCTCCTCGGTCTCTGAAGGACCTGGCCCACATAGACTGCGAAGGCCAGGTTCTTCGCAGGATGCAGCCTAGGAATTGGGAAACAACTTCTGAACATGTTGTTTTAGTTTCATTTTGTTCATTTGTTTGAAATTTTAGTGTTATTAAAAGTTTTAAGGGATTTTTGTATCTGATATTTGAATGAATAATCTATAAATTGTTTTTTTTATTTTTTAATGGAAAGTGACTTTTTAAATTGTCAGCAGAGCATTCTTTAAACATGCAATCAGTTTGTGTTCTTGAAGAAAGTTTCATTTCTTGTACAGTTTCAGCACAGAATGAAAACAAAATGGGAAAATGTGTTTTAAGAGAAATGAAAGCTCACAAATTTGACTTTGGTGTCATTGCTGCACACATTCTATCACTTGGTACACTATATTTCAATGAAAATCAGACATACCATTTTCCACTGATATACAGTTCAATTGCATATTTACCTTACTCTTTTTATAAAGGTAATATAATGACCGAAGGATGTGTTTTTAAACTGATAAAACAGGTTAGCTATCAGTACATCAAAACTGAAAATGTCTAGAATGGCTTGAATTTAAAAAGTCTTCTCACATTTATATTACACATGTACTGAGACAATATTCTCTCTTTCTTTTCATGCTCACCACCACTGCACAGGCTGTAACTTTATCTGTATCCTTAGGTCAGAGCCGGGCCACTATTTACCAAGGAATTAAAGTCTGAATAATCATATTTATTTTATGCCCCAGTGATGTACAAATTGACTCTTACTTCAAACAACTTCAAACATCCTATTCAGCAAGTAGGCTGCACCTCTTTTGTTTTTGTTTGATCTGATCACTGAAATAAACTGTACATAAGTGCAGTTCAACACGTGTCAGCACAGCAGACGGCTGTATTCAGAGAGAGCCGAGGACGTTTTCACGCCTAACCCTAACCCTGACATCCTCCAACATCTGTCTCCTGAGGGGCACCAGGCAGGGATGCCCACTCTCCCCTTCACTGTTTGCAATTTTTTATCAAAACACTAGCAGCAACATTTAGGCGGACTATAGTTATTAAGGGCATAAAATGCAAGAACGTAGAACCTCAAATCAGTCTTCATGAGGATGATGGGTTGCCTTTTCTCCGAGGTAATTGCATTAATAAACTCTTTCTCAAGACTTTCAGTTTATCCAATAAACTGGTTAAAGTCTGCAGTTCTTCACATAAAGAGGCACTGTAGGTGACACTTAATAATTGTCCACATTTTTCATTTTTTCATATTACTGCTGTGTTGCAGGATCCATGACAGCAAGAGGAACCATCATCATTCTGGACAACCCTATGAGTCCAGTCAGCATTTAATTAAAAACACAGAAACTGCCTGTAAAATTCCTAAAATGTGTGTATTTACTGTGTTATTTAATAAATAAATAATCAAATCTATTTGGTTTTATCATGCTAGAAGGTGCAAAATCACCCAAATTAAAGCATATTGGTTATTTCTGCAATTCAGAACGATGTTTACTTAAATAGCTAAATATGCAAAGCATAAGCTTATAGATGTGTGTGAGTCTTAGCTCAGTGTTGGAGCTATTTATTCTTTAATTTTTTTTATTTTGAAGTTTGTTAAAGTTTGTTGGTTTGTTTATGTTTTTGGGTTATTTACAATTTTTATTTGTAGGTTAATATTTACTTCGTTTTGTTTTATTTTGTTGTTTATCTTGTTAAGTCACGCAGGAAGAACTATAGAGACTGGTATAGAACCAGCATGCACTGGGGTGGGCCTATGTTTTTTTTTACCAAAGCAGGAGAAGCAGCAGGAAGAAACAAAAATGGGTCTTTGTTATTGCTTGCAAAAACGGATAAATAAACCATAAGTATTTGGACATTGGACTTCTATAGTCTGCATACAAAATATCACCACAGTGCAGCTGTGCAGTGGCTTGTAGATTTGAAATTGTTGGATGTTTGGTTGGACCAGGGACGATTCTAGGATCAGAGCTTTGGGGGTGCTGAGCATCAGGAGAGCTGCCCAGCCAAGCAAGATAAACTTTACTTGTCACGATGAGACGTCTTCCCTGTCTCTGTCAGTCCCTGCATCCCTAAATGTCTCCAGTTGTCCCGAGTTCCCTCTGACTGTCTCCTTGGTGCATTTAAAGCCCTGTTCCTCCCTGTCCTCGTCGTCTGTTGTCTTCATCTCCGTTATCAGTCATCATAATTTTACCATCTCTGTGCAAGTCTGCAAATTTCTTTATTAAATCACAAAAATCTTAAATTCATCAAGTCTCAAAACATGACATCACTGTTTTGTACATTTCAACATAATTTAATCCCCAAATTTGTGAAAAAAAAGCAAAACACTTTTTTTGAAAAATCTGTAACAAAACCATCAAATCTGATCAAGGTTATTTAAATGCTGCAAAAGAAGAATGGATTGGATTTAAAAAAATAAATATCCTAACCTTAATTACTGGGGGAGAATAATGAATGATGCTCATAGTTAGGGATGGGTATCGTCAGTGTTGGGGAGTAACGGAATACATGTACCGCCGTTACGTATTTAAAATACAAAATATGAGTAACTGTATTCCGTTACAGTTACCGTTTAAAAAGGTGGTATTCAGAATACAGTTACTTTGTTGAAATAAATGGATTACACTGCAGTACTTCCCTGTTTCATGTTGTCGCGGGTCAGGACTCTTTGGGTTTTGTTTGACAGCTACGTTCTGTTGTTCCAGGCGGCAGCGTTACGGTTGCCATGGTTACATGGCAACGCTCTCTCTCTCTCTTTCTCTGCGACTGTGTGTTTCCTGGGTGAGAGAGCGCGTTGTTGTTGTTGTGCTAAGCTAACAGGCAGAATGCTACAAGCATAGCTCTAAAGAATGTAGCATCATGGGCAGTGTAGTCCGTGTTGCAGGGAGAATGGACTGCCATACACGTTATGGGTCTGTGAGCGCGAGGAGGGAGAAAAAGGGGAGTGGAAAGGTACGAGTTGTCGTCTAGGAAAAACGGGAGCTGGAAGCATGTAAATATAATAATAACCACTTCAGCCAAGAAGAGAGCCTGATGAGCCCAGTTGTAAGTAAGCTATTAAGACTCGACTGTACACCATGTTCGTGTTTTCCTCTGAAAACAATAAGTTCCGTTGGAGCAGTCTTTCAACGCCTCTCTCTGTCTCTCGCAAGAAAAGTTGACCCACACAACAAAGTAAAGCTAGTTTTCGGCTACGAGCCGACAGGGACCCCACCGTATTAGTCAGAGGTCCCTTTACTACAGTTCGGAGTCGCGGACCTTCAGTAATAGTAATAAATCACACAGCAATAGTACATTCACGTTGTTGTAAAAAGCACGATAATATATTAAGTAATCAGAATACGTTACTGTCATTGAGTAACGTAACGGAATACGTTACAGAATACATTTTGGGGCATGTATTCTGTATTCTGTAATGGAATACATTTTAAAAGTAACCTTCCCAACACTGTCTATATGTCAGGTCGGGTCTTAGACTCCACCTCTCTGGGAACTCCCAGGCGCTCCAAAGTGTGGAGGCCTATCTCCCCTCACCACACTCCCTGCCGGTGACTGATGCCCTCAGGGGTTGGTGCATTGGTGGTTCTTGGTGTCCGGGGCTCGGCACTCAGGTATGTACCAGCTCACTCCCGGTGGCTACTTGGCGGGGCCTGGTGCCTGTTGCTCGGTCAGGCCTCTTCCGGGCCGCGGGGGGCCCTCGGGCCTCTGGGCCTGCGGCTCGGTTCACTCTGGCACAGCTGGTACGCCGGTACAGCCCCCTCTAGCTTCTGCTCGGTGGCTACTGGGTGACCCCTCGTCTGGGGATCCTCAGCCCTTCCCATGAGGGTGGAGAGATGGATGAGATCCACCCCTGAAACCTGACAATATTGATTTTTAAACTTAGTTTTACTGGTTTCAGTAAGTAAAAGAAAAGAAACATTCCAAAAATCCAGACCATTGAGCATCAGGAAGTGTGGTCTAAGGAGCTTGGAAAGAAAAGTGTCTGGACTTCTTGAGTTGTTTGAAGACGTTTCACCTCTCATCCGAGAAGCTTCTTCAGTTCTAAGGGTCAAATGGTGGGGAGTCCCAGATTTAAAGCCAGTGGGAGTTTCCCCCCAAAGAGGGACAAAGGACCCCCTGATGATCCTCTACCTAATCACATGAGCCAAGGTGTGAATGCGGGTGTGGGTCCTAATCAGCCAGAGTTTCGGGTGAGCTCATTGTGAAACCCTATCATGTGATTTCCTGAGGTCAGATGGCCCAGGATGTAAATGGGCGTTAAGGCGTCTGGGAAGGGATCTCAAAAAAGGATTATAGATGGCAGACAGTTGGTGTTGTAAACCACCGTCTCTGTTCAAAGATGGTTTGATGATACATACAGGTGATACATACATTATACTGCTACTGTTCTATTGAAATTTTAAACGAATATCCTCATATGTGGATCTCATTTTTCTTAGAAACATAAAATAGGTAAAAAAAAATAAATCTGGAAATTCTTGGTTTTTACATTCATCGGGTCCCAATATGCCCAAATATCAAAGAGAAATTAAAAATGCATGCCGTGGAAGAGTTCGGGTCTTAGGAGGTTAAAGAAATATCCAGGTAACAAAACCAAAGGGTGGGGGATCATTACATATGGAGAGTTCATGTCAATATGCTAGAGAACAACACATTCTTCCTAGGAGTGTGTGTTGCAGCAAATTCATCACAAGGTTGTGCAACAAACCCAGGAACTCTACAGGCCTCAGTGAGCAGGTTAAAGGTTAACATTAATGACATCACAATTAGAAAAAGACTGAACAAGCACAGCTGCTTGTAAGGATTGCAAGAGAAATCCTCGTCTATCTAAAATAACATAACTAAATGGCTTAGGTTTGCAAATCTAGGGGTGAACAAAGCACAAGACTTGATGAATCACATCACTGCAGGTTACTGCTGCTAAAGTTTGTACTACAAGCTGCTGAATCCGGTGGTGGACTTGTACACAAAACTGTAGATACAGATGTATTTCTAACCAAGGGGCTGAGTGAATATATTGTATACTGTGAATAACTTCTCTGTTTTTAAACAGTTTGGCTGAGATGGGAAAAAACTTTGTGAGGCAAAGTAAACATTCTTTTTTTTCTCATATTTCACAAGTGCCTGAAGTTTCTCATTTCCTCTTTTTATTTCATCCTGTTTTATCTGTTCATGCTGTATATTTGTCTCACAGTATGGTGGTGAAACGTCATGAGGAGGAACTGAATTCAGTCAAAGAGAGGTACTGTTGGTATAATCTGGGGAAATACCCTACTTCCCCACTCACCTACCTACTTCCCCACTCACCTACCTACTTCCCCACTCACCTACAAACAACACCCTCTATTTCTCCATATTTTCACACCACGATCACGCAAACACATCAGCTCAACGGCAGCACATTCACAACAGCCTTACAGCACGCACAGACTTGCAGGACACATAAGCTCTGTATCATCAGATATACCAGATTCTAATACCAGTTCTGTTAACACCAGTGCTGTGTTATCATAAATGATGTTTAATAATAAATATGTTGATTTGAAAATCTTTGAGTAATTGCTTTGATAACTTTGGCCATAAAACATGCTCCAACACTGTAACACTGCTCTCTCAGTCATCTTTTTGCCTCAGTGTAGCATTGGTAACAGTGAGCCAACACTGTCACCATGAGGTCAAACTGGGACATTACACCAGATAATTCTCATCCTCCAAATGTTTATTAAAAAATACCTCCACACATTTGTAAACACTAATAACATCTAAAGAGCAAAGTTTCTGACCATTTAGTTCAATTTTAATCATAAGGTGATAAATTGCAACAAGTGTTGCCCAGAGGTGCTTTATATTGTAAGGTAAAGAAACATTTGAAACATGAAGAGGCAGGAAAAAAGGACTGTGAGATGATCATCCATGATTTTTTAATGAGCATCAAACCACACAGAGGAATTTAGGACAAACATTTACATAATGTCCTCTTTTTCTTAAACGAAGCATGCAGTCAAGTAGATACACCTGCTAATAAATCCTGTGGATTTATTCCCAATATTTGTCGCATCTGCGGCAGATTTACTGCAGACTCTGATCAGGAAAGTGAGACGCCGAAAGAGAGGGAAGCGAGCCGGCGCACTCGTGCGTCTGAGGAGACGCAGACTGCGAACTGCTCTTCCTGGGATCTTCCTTTCCAAAGTACGCTCACTCGGAAATAAGATAGACGAACTGGCCCTGATGAGAAGCATGAACAGAGACTTTGCCTCCTCCTGTGTGTTATGTTTTACGGAGTTGTGGCTCAGTGAGGACATCCCGGACTGCGCGCTCAAGCTGGAGGGCTTTCATCTGACCGGCAGGCCTCTCTCTCCGGTAAGACCAAAGGTGGAGGTGTCTTCTTCTACATCAATAGTGGCTGGTGCACAGATGTGACAGTGATTGCTCAGCACTGCTCTTCCTCTCTGGAATATCTTTTTATTCACTGCAAACCGTTTTATTCTCCGCGGGAGTTTGCTTCATTCATCCTGGCCGCTGTTTACATCCCGCCAGACGCGGATGCGCAGGCAGCTCAGTGCGCACTCGCGGAGCAGATACTGCACATGGAGCGGACATTCCCGGACTCTCTCATCATTGCTCTTGGGGACTTTAACAAAGCCAATCTGAGCCATGAGCTTCCGAAATACAAGCAGTATATTAAATGCCCGACCAGAGAGGAGAGGACATTAGACCACTGTTACAGCACGATCAGCCGGGCCTATCGCGCGGTCTGGTGTGTAAAACAATCTGGTGTGTAAAATAAAAATTTGACAGAAACACGATCACTGTTAGTACATCTCAGGAAGATCTCATTTCTCAGAAGAGTAATAGATTACATCTTCACAGTATCTGATCAACCAGCTGCTGTGGAAAGTTCTGAGTTTTTTTAGACACAGAAATAAAAAAAAATGTTTGATTTAATGCTGATAAATGAATACTGAGAATTTAGAAGGAAATGTTTTCATCTCAGAACCTGATTAAAACTGTCACACGAATCTCTATGCTTTTTTTAAACTCAGCAAACATGAAACTAAGTGCTGTTTTAATTGCTCTCATTTTATGTGATGTGTAAATAATTCAGAGCAAAGTCTTTTGTTCCTCAGTGGTTCACTCTGTAGCCTCACAGTAACGTGTCTACTTCAGGAGCTCCAATTTCTTCAGCCAGCATATACATTTCAGGCAGAGGGAATGCTTCATGCACCAACAACAACATCATCACACGGCCACATCCATTTATACCAAATAAGGAAGCACTAAGATTTTATCGAATAATCAATCTAACCTGCTGAAATTATGAAAGCCAAATTTTTAGCCACCATGTAAAAGCATCTGATTGGATGTGACATCATTATTCAGGATAACCTACTGACCTATTGCCAATCAAGTAAAAACATACCCAGATAGATGAACTATCAGTCAGGATTGGTCTCCCTAAAACCCAGAGAACTGCTAAAGCAACCAGATGCATGTGTCAGACACTGAGTGCCAGTGTACTGTATGTGTGTTTGTGTGTGTGTTTATATGTGTGTAGCACCCCAAAATGGGCTATGTTTACCAATCAATCAGCAAGTTTAATTTCAGTTATTTAAACATACAGGAAAACATGACTCATGATTAATATGCTGGTTTTACAACACATACATGCAGATTGTAAACTGGCTTGTTTACCAAGAAGCATATTGACATTGATCAAGGTGTGTTGTCTACTTGTGTAAAAACAGTAAAAACACAATAAAAGGTCTTGTGATGTGATGACAAATTTGTACCAATGCGAGAGAAAAAGTGAGCTAAACCAGTGAAATCAGCGTGTTTGCAGACAGAAAGATAATGAAGACATGCTGCTAGGAAATGAAAGATACAGATAAAACGAATGTAGTGTGTATTGTGTAACTGCCTCAGTACTCATGGACATTATAAATTCTGTCTGTATTCTCTTTACAGTCATTGCGAAACATTACAAACGCGGTGACACGTTAACACTAGTACAGTAAATATTAGTAACTACAAACTAATTTTAAAGATTCTGCTGTTGGAATTTAGTAATTTAATACAAACATACCTTATTATTATTATATATCTCACAACTACCTCATAATAATAATGGATTGTATTTATATAGCGCTTTTCGAGAACCTCAAAGCGCTGTACAATTCCACTATTCATTCACTCTCACATTCACACACTGGTGGAGGAAGCTACAGTTGTAATAATGACATCTCTTCCTTGTTTTATACTTTATTCCACACAGTTAAGTATTGCAGGGTAGTTTTAGAAGTAGATGGAGGGAGGGTAAGGCGTGGTTTCCATGGTGATCTCTGCATAAGGCAGTGGTTCCCAAACTTTTTTTGCTGGGCCCCCCTTTGTTTTACAAGAAAATGTTTGCCCCCCATGCGCGCACTGCCCATCACCACCACCCCCACCTAAACAACAGCATGTGCTCCTGACACAGGGGAAACTAATTCTGTCACAGAGACCAGCCACTACATGACACCCACAGTGGGCCCACAGACTGTGAAGCCTTTGATTTATTATTTATTGCTGCAGTTTTATAAGTGTTCTATGGAACACTTATAAAACAATGAAGAAGAGACGTGTTTATATATCTAAATGAATCTGTAAAATCAGATCCAAACAAATCAAGAAGAGCAGTTATTCACTGTAGTGAGACAGGCAGTCGAAGTTAACATTTAACCTGTGTTACTGTTTCCTGTATTTGGCTTTAAATCAATTTGATGTCTGATGATATGAAATAATGCCAAGGTACATCAGCTCTATGTTTTCAGATGGAAAAATGAAGCATATCAAGAAAACAACACTGTCCCAACTGTGAAACATGGGGGAGGCTCGGTTATGTTCTGGGGCTGTTTTGCTGCATCTGGCACAGGGTGTCTTGAATCTGTGCAGGGTAGTTGCAGGTCATAAGTCTTACAACAGGACAATGACCCAAAACAAAGCTAAAAACACCCAAGAATGGCTAAGAGGAAAACATTGGACTATTTTAAGGTGGCCCTTTTGTGAGACCTGACCTCAATTCTATTGAGGATCTTTGGAAGCAGCTGAAACATGCAGTCTGGAAAAGGAGCCCTTCAAACCAGAAACAACTGGAGCAGTTTGCTCATGAGGAGTGGGCCAAAATACCTGCTGAGAGGGGCAGAAGTCTCATTGACAGTTACAGAATTTGTTCGATTGCAGTGATTGCCTCAAAAGGTTGTGCAACAAAATATTAAGATAATATATAAGATATTAGGTTGTGGGTACCATCATTTTTGTCCAGGCTTGTTTCATACATATATTTTAAAACAATTCAGTTGAAGCATGGTTGAAAAGCAATGTCTGACTTTCATTGGTTAAGATTTATAGAATTTTTATTTATTATTACTTTTGTCAAATTAAAGTTATTTCTGTGACCATTGTGGGTTTTCTTACATTGACCAAAGGGTACCAACAATTTTGTATTACAAGTAGCAGCTAAAGTTCATAAAATATATTGCAAGCGTATTACTAAATTATACAAATAAGAGCATCAGTGCTTAGTTTGATTGTTTTTTTATCCTGTTTGAATCTGGTTTGTATGAATCCTGTTTCCTGCAGGGTTCATGGTGTTTGTCATTATTTACACTCTCCTCGGTGTGTGTATAATGGTCCTGTCAGTTTCAGAGTTTCAGTGTTTTTTAAAGGGAGTGTTTGCCCAGTGCACCAGACAGGCTAGGACTGTCCCTGTGTGTGGAATGCATTTTATGTTCTCTGTGAGATTCACATAGCACACCTTGCAAGGTGTGTGGCCAATGAGTATATGCACTGTGTAAAAAGTCAATAAAAATAAATAAAAATAAGAGCCACTAGGTGGCAGCACCAGAGCTTCAGTTTGCTCAGCACATGATGGTTTTCATCTGACCTTGAGACTGTCCCCAGCTTGGCTGCCCCCAACAGGCCTCATGTCCCATCAGTGATATATTTATATACAGTAATATGTGAATCTCTGTGTTACTTTAGTGCTAATATATATATATATATATATATATATATATATATATATATATATATATATATATATATATATATATATATATATATATATATATATAACTGCTGGTATCTACTGACCTAGTAAGAGAGAGGCAGCAGGAGCAGGTCTACACATTACTGCATTTAACGTCTGATCCCCGCAGATCATACAGTGAAGTGATAATGCTGACAGTCCTTGGCTGATCAGTTTTTACATTATTGGAAAGAAAAATAAAAGTGAGATTTTCTGTGTTTGCAGGCCGAGCTGTGTCAGAGACTTATCACCCGTGAACAAAGCAAGACAAACAGCGATCCATTTTAACTTGCAAGGGAGGTCGATCGGATCAGGCTGCAATTCTGTACCCGACCTCAGACGACTCCGACTCCCAGTGTCCTCTTGCCGCCTTTTATTCAGTGACAAACAAACACCACCCGTTATAAAACCCATATGGTCATAAAAGTTTAAAACACGAGCATGTGTGTGTGTATGCACGTGTGCATGAGCACATGAGTATGCGTGTCCGTGTGTGTGACTTCCTGGTTACAAACATTTTAACAACATCCCTGGTCATAAAAAGGGTCATCTCCCTTCACCCCGAAAGAAGTGAACGCCCTTACTAAATAAGAAAACAGAACCTTTACATAGGATGTGCCTGCAGTTAAACATTATAGCCTCCCCCACCATTCAACAGGCTGGGGAGGAGAATACAACCAAAAGAATGTCTTTGATCATATAGTTTAAAAGAAGGTTTACACATTTAAGTATAATAATGACAACATTTAACAATATACTCTAACAGCCCTAGTCTGGTGGTTTGTTTTTATTTAGTTTGATTTTGTGAGCTGGTTATTAGGTGCTGCTCCAGCCAGCCAGAAAATGCCCCGCCATCCGTCCTACCCCTTCCTCCCTGTGTAGCACGCAGCAGGTGCAACTCGCAAATGGAGGGCCTCCTCCCTGCAAATGGGCAACACAAAAGCAATTGGTGCCCATGCAAAAAAAGAAAAAAAAAAGAAAAGTGCTGCCATGATGTCGGGGCAGCATGGGTGTGAGCAACATTTTTTGTGCCAATGTCATGATGCCGTCCAGGGCAACCATTCATGTCGCCCATATCAAAAACCGTTACTGGAGACACACAGAAGCATTCATTATATCTGAGTGGGTGTCAGAAATGATGACAGTTTAGTGGCAGTTCAACTGAGTGACAGAAAGTACCTGAAAGTGCTTCAGGTGTTTCACATTTCAACATATCCCAGACCTTGGACAGGATTTAACATGTTTGTATTTGGCCTTTGGGAGAAAACGTTGGTCGCAGAGAAAGTTCACAGCGGCACAGGGAGAACATGCAAACTCCACACTGAAAGGCCTGGGAAATTTAAAGCAGCAGTTTGACTTCATTTAAAAAGATCTTAAATTACCAGACAAAACATCTTGATTTCTTTAAATTGGAAGTCTAGACGCCTTTTCTTTCCAAGCTCCTTAGAATATACTGAGTACATCAAAATTACACTGTTAATTAGCAGTAATTCTTTGAAACATTATACACTTCTTATTACACTTTAGAAAGTGCCTTTTCTTGGAAATTATTCCACTTTTCCACTTTCAAACAGGTGAATTTCAGTTCCCATTCATGGAAGTCATGGAAAGAGTCATGGAAACTGACACATGCAGAGACTATTTTCCGAATAAGTCTGTTTGCGTGTCAGTTTTTCAGTGGTTAAATACCTTTAACCGCCATCCCCAGGAATACACACCCTGTTCATTACAGAAAATAAGGCACACATGAACGGTTTACTGGAGAAACAAACACAAAACAGGTTCAGGTTCCCACTGTTATTTCAAAGGACTTGCTTGTTGGAATGTGTGGATTTATTGTTGCTCTTTTACAAGCTTCTGTTCTTACTGAAAGTGCTGCTCAAAAAAGCTGTTTCGTTGAAGAAGTTGTCAGTGACATTCAGGAAGAGAAGTAGTACTCCAAACATTTCCCTCTCATAGTAAGGAATCAGACATTTACAAAAGAGTTGAGCACATTTTAAACCAATTGGATAACTGATTTTCAAAATTAACACTGAGAAAAAAAAGACAGATATATTATGATTAAAAATGTGAAATAGTTGAGCTTAACCTCCTAAGACCCACATTTTTAATTTCTCTTTGATATTTGGGCATATTGGGGTCCGATGAATGTAAAAACAAAGAATTACCAGATTTTTTTTTACCTTATTTTTGTTTTTAAGATTAATAAGAGCCACATAGGACGGGCAATCGTGGCTCAAAAGTTGGGAGTTCGCCTTCTAATCGGAAGGTTTGAGCCCCAACTTGGACAGTCTCGGTTGTTGTGTCCTTGGGCAACACACTTCCCCCGTTGCCTACTGGTGGTGGTCAGAGGGCCCGGTGGCACCAGTGTCCGGCAGCCTTGTCTCTGTCAGTGCGCCCCAGGGTGGCTGTGGCTACAATGTAGCTTGCCATCACCAGTGTGTGAATGTGTGTGTGAATGGGTGGATGACTGGTTGTGTAAAGAACTTTGGGGTCCTTCGGGACTAGTAAAGCGCTATACAAATACAGACCATTTACATATGAGGATATTCATTTAAAATTTTGATAGAACAGTAGCAGTATAATGTCCTTATGAGTGGATATCAGGCCCTTGTTGAGCAAAATTTAGTATTTTGGTCTAAATAACCCAAAATGTGATGTCCTCATATGTGGACGCCAGGTCCTAGGAGGTTAATGAATTTGTACTTGGTGTAAGATTGGATACACATAGACTTAGAACTACAGGTGTTTGTAGTGAAATACCTGTCAGAGACAAATACATGTATGTGCCCATTTTAGTTACAATAAATTGATTTTCAGGTATAACGAAAAATAGAGAATATTTCTTGCATGAATTTGAAAGACAAACTGGGTTATACAAAGACATTAACGAAGGATTATATTTCCAAAACCATTCTGTTTCCACAACAGAAATATGCTCTACACATTTTACTGTATTATGATGATTTTGAAACTGCAAACATATTAGGTTCCAAGATCCTGGAACTGGACTGTCTTTATTTCACTATAAAAAATGTATTTAAAAAAAACTTCCACAAAGGTTAAGTCTGTACTGAAGAGCCTACATTTAACCGCTCTTTTCTACAAAGAAGACAAGAAATATGTTGTTTTTTTTTTAAAACATGGTATGGAGGCCTACCCCTCCCCCCCACTGCCAGTGACAGACGTCCCCAGATATCGGTGCATTGGTGGTTCTTTGTATCCGGGGATCGGCATCCAGGTACACACCGACACACTCCTGGTTGCTGCTTCTCGGGGCCTGGAGCCTGGGGCTCGCTCGGGCCCCTTCGGAGGTGGGGTGCCCTCGGCCTCTCGGCCTGGGGCTCGGTCACTCAGGCACAGCTGGCTGCCGGCGGAGCTCACGGGCACGTCACTGCAACCCCCCCTGGCTTCTGCTCCGCGGCTGCTGAGTGACCCCTCATCTGGGACTCTCCTCAGCTCTTTCTGGGACAGTGGCGCGGCTGCCCCTCTGTTGGTCTTCCTTGGTCTCTTGTGTTCTGGGGGCCTCTGGATGTCTGGAGTTTTGATCTCCTCCATACCTGCTTCATGCCCTGGAGGACGGGGCTGTCTCCCCCACACCCTCTAGCAGATCATCACATGAAGGAACCTGTTAAATACAAGCATGCTCATGCTCACAGGTGTTTCACACGGGTGCTCACACACACAAACTACACCCTTTTTGGCTCCTACCTCAAAGCACACTGTGTGCTGTTGATCTTACGTGCTGCACAATAATGTTTAATATTTAGTATTTACTGTTATATTCACATAGATCATTGCGATGTTGTTGTTTATTATATTGCTCTCTTTCTTTTGCTTGTTTTCTCCTATTTTCTTTCTCAACCGGTGATCCAGGTGATTGATATATGTTTTTTTTTTGTCTGTTTGTTTTGTTGGCTTTTGTTTTTTGCCCTTTATCCCCGTCCCTCTTCCGCACTCTTTTTCTTTCCCTCTTTCTTTCTCCCTTTTCTTTTCCCCATACAAGTCTGTCCCATACTTAGCAAGTAAAAATAAAATAAAATTGATGGCAAAAGAACCAAACGGGACAGGCAGGGGGGAAAAAAGAGAGAGAGGCGTTGAAAGGCTGCCCCAATGGGACTGTTTCAGAGGAAAACACGAACACAGTGTACAGTTCAGTCTAGTAGTTTACTTACACCTGGGCTACACTGCCCATGAGGCTACATTCTTCAGGGCAATGCCTAACACTCTTCCTATTGCCTTCATATTAAGTAATTTTTTGAAGAATTATTTTTGAAAATGTTTGGTCACGTCATTATTCGGGCCGCAAGTTGAGGTGACATGTGCCACGAGATTGAGAGCTTTGAGAGATTGAGCCTTGGTCTCAAGTTTGTGTTTTGTTTGCTTCCAACAGGGTGGAATTACCAAAAATTGAAAGGGGATGGACTAACATATGAAACAGGAAAAGACCACTGTGTATTCCATTTATTTCAACAAAAAGTAACTGTATCCGGAATACCACCATTTTAAACAGTAACTGTATTGGAATACAGTTACTCATATTTTGTATTTTAAATACTTAACGGCTGTACACCAGGAACGGCTGGGACCAGGGAGCAGAGTTGCAGTGTTACACGCCTCTCTGCAGCTTCTCTCCTCCTGTTACCCCCCCAAAAAACCCATCTCCATAGAGACTGTGTCTGCTCCCAAACAGACGAAAAATAAACTAAAAACCAGCAACAAACAACTTAAACATAAAAAAATCACAAAGAAAGAACAATACAGTATCCACATCTGAACCAAAGAGTAAAACAGTGAAATGTGGATTATTAAATATTAGGTCTCTCTCCTCCAAGTCTCTGTTAGTACATGACTTAATAATTGATCAACAAATCGATTTACTCTGCCTTACAGAAACCTGGTTGCAGCAGGATGATTATGTTAGTTTAAATGAATCAACACCCCCGAGTCATTCTAACTACCAGAAATTTCGAAACACAGGCCGAGGGGGCGGTGTGGCAGCAATTTTTCACACCAGCCTATTAATCCTATTTTCTGAATCCTTTATCATCTGTGTCAGGGGATTTTTAAGTTTTATTGTCATGAAATGCAACTGAGTGATATACTGATAAGTGTTTAATATTTCTGCTTATGCAAACGTCTTTCTATCATGAACTCTCTGAACAATCACATCACAACACCACAACGAGTCGTGAAGACAAGCTGTTATTGTTAAATTGTGTTTAATATTTCTGCTTATGCAAACGTATTTCTATCATGAACTCTCTGAACAATCACATCACAACACCACAATGAGTTGTGAAAACAAGCTGTTATTGTTAGATTAAGTTCCAGCAACTGCATGTTCTCTCCCCACGAGTGAAGAGCGTGCAGCTAAGCTCCTGTTTTATCTTTCCTTTGCCATGTGACATCACTATACTGAAGTGTATAAATAAAGATGCAAGACAAGTGTAGGTGTGTGAGTCTTGTTGGGCTCTCACCCGTGCACGTTACCAGCTGAACTGTCTGAGTGTCATTTCTTCACCTGAGTGTTTGATAACTGTTCACCCCTAACAATCTGCAACTGAAAATAGTTGTGGATCATTACTATACCTTTCTAATGTGACATTGTTGTCCCTCGCTGTCTTTCTCTCTCTTTCCCTCCTACTCTGCTCCTGTGCTACTGAGAGTGTAACTAACCCCCCCCCCCTTCCCTTCCCAGCGCAAAGCACAAGACTTGCGTGCAGAGTGTAGCGGAAATTAGTGAGAGAGAGGGTGAGAGAAAGGGAAAAAAAATCCACGGGCTCGCGTCATTAACGTCAAAGATCCGTCTCTATGAGCCGTTTCGTTCGCAACCGACACATGACTACAATTTTCATTTCATATCAAAAATCCTTGAAAGAGTAGTTGTCAAACAGCTAACAGATCATCTGCAGAGGAATGGTTTATTTGAAGAGTTTCAGTCAGGTTTCAGAGCTCATCACAGTGTAACGCAATCTGTACTTACGCCAAACCTTTAATGCGTGGAAATCAGGACTGTTGACCTTGGGCAGTTCACTAGGTGTCGGTGTCATCAATTTCACCCCAATGTTTAACCCAGAATCACAGTTTCCCTAGAAATAGGTTACAAGAAATCAAATGTATCCCAATTATTTGTATGCCATCAGAGGCTAGTTTCGTAAAGGAGATTGGTAGTAGCTGCTCCACCACAGGAACAATACGGCTTCCAGCACACAATGGACACCACAATTACTTAACATAAACACATTTATTAGACACAATTTTAAATAATAAACCCTTTTTTTGCAGTGTCTTTCCACTCAGTGTCCCAAGAAAAATAAAATAAATAAATAAATAAATAAACTCAAATATGTATCCTTTCAAGGTCCTTTGGCCAAAAGAAAATCACCTGAGCTCAGGGAAAAGTAAAGTGCATCGTGGGGCCCTTTGAATTGTCCCTACCACTCTGTTGGAACGGTGTAGCATCCAATAATAGGATCCAGCAAGCAGAAGCATCCACCCGCAGCAACGACCATCTATTTGCCAGGACGGTTCAGCAGAGTCATCAGATGAGGACTTCCACAAGGCAGTTCATCAAGTAGGATCCAGGGCACCAAAAGGGCAAACAAACCAGCCTACACACAAGTGTGCAGAAGAATTAACTAAAATATTCATAAATCTCAGTACCACTGACTCAGTGTCCATATCACTAATGGCTTATTAACAGTCTTACCATCATAATAATACAGGTTTGTCAAAATAAAACATAACAGAACATAAATGCTGTTAACAACGCTTATTAATGCTGTTCTCTTAGGCACAACATAATAACTCTGTAACTGACCTCGTGTTGGCCGCCATTTTAGGACATTAGCCAGGCTCACTTAACGGCTAGCTCTCTAACAGTCAGCCAGTAACACACGTTATACAATATTTAGCCTCTTTCTTAACAAACATGACAGTGGTAGATTTGATACCTCGCTGCAGCATAATAAGGCACAAAACATTTCATACGAACATGAGCTGCAAGCTAACTCACCAGAGAGGTTCGTGTAATGGCGAATGGCTGTCGGATTCAGCTCAGCTTCACGTTCGTAACCGCTACAAGACTCCTTTTTCTAACAACATATTAAATCATTAGCTTCACATATAAAAGTTTTTAAAACTATTTACAGCAACTCAAATGTCTACTGTACCCGAATTTCCAGCTCGCAGAGGGCACGAGAGCAGCATGCGCCTCATAGGACGAACGGAAGGAAAAAACTCTGTAGCTGGACTAGAGAGTGTGTTCAGTGACTACAAATAATCAGAAATCCCATACTCAAACAATGATCTGGGTTACAACAGCACAGAAACAGCTTTAGTGAAGGTTACAAATGATCTTCTTGTGGCCTCTGACAGTGGACTCATCTCTGTGCTTGTCCTGCTAGACCTTAGTGCAGCATTCGATACTGTTGACCATAATATCCTATTAGAGCAATTAGAACATGCTGTAGGTATTACAGGTACTGCACTGCAGTGGTTTGTATCATATCTATCTAATAGACTCCAGTTTGTGCATGTAAATGGAGAGTCCTCTTCACACACTGAGGTTAATTATGGAGTTCCACAGGGTTCAGTGCTAGGACCAATTCTGTTTACATTATACATGCTTCCCTTAGGCAGCATCATTAGAAGACATAGCATACATTTTCACTGCTATGCAGATGACACCCAGCTTTATCTGTCCATGAAGCCAGATAACACACACCAATTAGTTAAACTGCAGGAATGTCTTAAAGACATAAAGACCTGGATGGCCGCTAACTTTCTGCTTCTTAATTCGGATAAAACTGAGGTTATTGTACTCGGCCCTGAAAATCTTAGAAATATGGTATCTAACCAGATTCTTACCCTGGATGGCATTACCTTGGCCTCCAGTAACGCTGTGAGGAACCTTGGAGTCATTTTTGACCAAGACATGTCCTTCAATGCACATATTAAACAAATATGTAAGACTGCGTTCTTCCATTTGTGCAACATCTCTAAAGTTAGAAATATCCTGTCTCAGAGTGACACCCCTCCCTGAGCCTGGTTCTGCCGGAGGTTTATTCCTGTTAAAAGGGAGTTTTTCCTTCCCACTGTCGCCAAAGTGGTTGCTCATAGGAGATCATGATTATTGGGTTTTTCTCTGTATCTGTTATTGTACGATCTACTGTACAATATAAAGTGCATTGAGGTAACTGATGTTGTGATTTGGCGCTATATAAATAAAATTGAATTGAAACGTTTATATGGCAGCACGGTGGCACGGTGGTTAGCACTGTTGCCGCACAGCAAGAAGGTCTTGAGTTCAATTCCACCATCAGGCCGGGGTCTTTCTGTGTGGAGTTTGCATGTTCTCCCCGTGTTTGCGTGGGTTCCCTCCGGGTACTCCGGCTTCCTCCCACCGTCCAAAGACATGCAGCTTGTGGGGATAGGTTAATTGGGTAATCCAAATTGTCACTAGGTGTGAATGTGAGTGCGAATGGTTGTCTGTCCCTGTGTGTTGGCCCTGCGACAGACTGGCGACCTGTCCAGGGTGTACCCCGCCTCTCGCCCTATGACAGTTGGGATAGGCTCCAGCGCCCCCCGCGACCCTGAAAAGGATAAGCGGAAGCGAATGGATGGATGGATGGATGAAAAGTTTATAGCATGTGAAAAAGAGGTTTTATGAATCTAAGATGTCTCTATTTGTTGTTTTGCGATTGTGTGCTAGGATCAGATACTGATGGAAGTCATTGCTTCACTGTTTGTTTTCGCTTTGCTTTACAATGTTTTATAGTGCTGGATGTTGAGTAACAGTACAGCTGTTAGAAATCAACTGAGAAGTACTTCTTCAGTAAGGAATTTTATTCTAATCAATCAACAATACGTTTTTAAACTTATATAACTTAAATTTCTATTGTAATGAAACAAAAAGTGGCGATTTGCTGTTTATATGTTTTATATTGAAATCAATTAAAAACAAACAAAACAAGAAAGTTTGGGCTTTTTTGGATTTTTTGTTTTGTTTATTTATGTACATGTTTTTACATCAAATTGGCATAACATTATGACCACCTACCTACCATTGTGTTGGTCCCCAATTTGCTTGCCAAAAAGCCCTGTCCTGTTGAGGCATGGACTCCTCTAGACCCGTGGAGGTATTCTGTAGCATCTATACCAAGATTTTAGATCCTTTAAGTCTTGTAAGCTCTGAGGTGAGCCCGCATGCAACAGACTTGTCTGTCAAACACATGACAGATGCTCAATTGGATTAAGATCTGGGGAATTTGGAGGCCAAGTCGACATCTCAAACCGGTTGTTGTGCTCCTCAACCTATTTATAAACCATGTTTGCTTTGTGGCAGGACGCATTATCCTGCTGAAAGGGGTCATCAGGGAGTACTGTTGCAATGAAAGGGTTTCTGCAACAGTTCTTAGGTAGATCCAAGGTTTCCCATAACACTGCCCAAAGGTTTCCCATAACACTGCCAAAGTGTCACATCCCCCCACCAGCCCACCTTCTTCCTGTAGGACATCCTGGTGCCACATTTTTCTTAGTTAAGCAAAACACACAACTGGACATCTGCCGCAGTGAACATTTCTGAACAGAGATGGGCAGTAACGCATTAATTGTAATGCATAATTGTTTTCAAGTAATGAGTAAAATAAGGGATTACTATTGCATAAAATGTAATTAGATTACTGTTACTTTCCCATAACCATGCTGCGTTACTACGTCATGACAATGACGTAAGCGAGTGCGACATTTGTGGCAACACCTGTGTACAGATCAACAATGGATATTATAACAAGTGTGGGAGAGATTATGACCGTGCAGTGTTTAAAGCATGGAAGTACTGACCTTACTTTGAGTTTGATTATGTAAAAGTGACAAAAACATTAGCGTCCGCTGTTCACTGTGTGGGAAGAAAACTTTTTTTACAGTGAAAAAAAACCCTAAACCTCTGAGCAAGCACCGAGTAGGCTACGCTACCATGAGAATGTGAAATTCACAGAGAAACACGCAGATTCTTCCACTGACCACTGCGGCACACCTGCACCAGGGCAAACCTCCACCTGTGTTCCGCTGTGTTTTATGTGCATCTATTTGAAAGAGTAAGTTAAAACTATTTTATTTTATGTGCTGGAATATGCAGAAAATCGGTTTAAATGTTAAACAAATTTAGTTACTTATTACTATTTTCAAGAAAGTTGACCAACACCGTTTCTAAAACGAATGAGAGAAATTTAACATATTTAATGAACAAGTAAGGGTTAAAAGCTTGCAGTTGTTTTTAGCTAAGCTTTTAGTTAAATCACATCTGATGACCGTCATTAAATGTGTCTGTTAGCAGTTCAGCAGGTAAGGAGAGTAGAGATCAGTCTCCACCGGATCTCAAGCCTGAAACTTCTTTTAGCAGTTGGTTAACAGGTAACTCTACCACCATCAAATTTCACTTCCAGAGTCATTAGGAGTGTAAAATAAAGCAAAACATTATTTTACAGCAATATTCTAAAATAATTTTCTTTCCACCTGTTGTTTACAGCATAGTTTGATACTTATAATAATGGGAATATGGTAAAGTACAGTTTTGTATTTTTTGTGATGTCATGATGTGTTCGAAAATGTGATGTATTGGTCATTTTGTCATGGAATGACAAAATTGTGTGTATTTTTAATGTTTACAAAATTAACCAGGAAATTAGTTTGCTATTGTTACTGGAGGTAGATGAAGACCTTCATCCTCCAACTCCAATACAGGTGAATGCGATGAGTCCACAGGTTTTACAGACAACTGATTTCCTTACATTAGGGGTCCCGAATCCCACGAGGGCCAGTGTCCTGCAGGTTTTAGATGTGTCCTTAATCCATCACAGCTGATTTAAATGGATAAATTACCTTGTCAACATGTCTTGAAGTTCTCCAGAGGCCTGGGAATGAACTAATCATGTGATTCAGGTGTGTTGACCCAGGGTGAGATCTGAAACCTGCAGGACACCAGCACTCGTGGACTGGGATTGGGGACCCCTGTCTTACAGGAAGAAACAGGTTTATATCGTAAAAAAATAAAATATTTTATTGAACAATGGCTTTAAAACAACATATGAAAGCCCTTTATTGAGGTCGAACAAGCATTAATAGGTGTTGTACAGGCTCATTAAGATACAGGGTCTACTTAT